>NC_047120.1:44427933-45027933 GCF_902500255.1 Thalassophryne amazonica | reverse complement strand
ACAACAACAACAACGATAACAAAAAAGTGCATGTAAAAAGCCTACGGATCAGTGGCTGTGGGCTCGCAAAAGACACAGCCCTTACCAAAAAATAGTACTGATAAGTATATAAAAAGTAAACTAGAAGTATACTTGAAACATACTTGCATATACTACTTTTTGGTAAGGGAGAATGCGTCTTCTGAGTGTGATCTTTGACCTCTGAGGTCAGGCCCTGTTTAGTCTTCAGTCGGCGTAGAGGATGAACCCTGAGAAGGTGCTGTATTTGTTGCTGTTGCCGCCGTGAGCTTTGCCGCCGTCCAGTTTTATGAAAACCTCATCGCCGGCGTCTAAATGAAGGATGACACTGTTGCTGGCATAGTCATAACTCTGATCCTGGTCCTGGGCGATGGCGCTGGCCCTGACCTGGAATATGAAACAAATACACACAAAGCCAGCGAGTAAGAAAGTGACAAAAGCTGAAGGGACGGAGGGACAACTGTTACAGCCATCATTAGATTTTGATGGACTGATTTGATAAGAAATCATAAGAATCATGATCCAGTAGGACCTTGATAGTTATGAAGACAAGATGATGAGAAAATGAATCCTTATTGTCATGAATAAAAAAGACTCTACAACAAAATATAAGAAGAAGGGTGGACTGACTTTGAGAGCTTGTGGTATCTCAGCTGTGCAAAGCGAGTCCCCTCTGGTGAACATCCTGTCTGTTTCAGCGGTGAATAAAACCCATGAGTCACCCAAAAGGGTCAGGCCTGAGTCAGTCTGCCTCTGAGGAGGAACACAAGCATCCCGTTGCCTTTATTTTGCTCTTACTTCCACCTTTCTCTGACCGGAGCGAGGATAATCTTTGGCCTCAGTGTAGCAAAACAAAGGAGGTTTTCATTGGTGTTTAATTGTCAGCGCGACAACCTGATCTCACGCCACTTCATGATGGCATCATGAAAAGTGATTTAAGCGACACTGTGATACCGTACGTTTTTGTGAGGGTAGCATGAAATTATGTCATGATGGTATCGCAAAATTTGGAGTGACGCTTGAGAGTGGGCGGGGAGGAAGGAGTAGTGTTAGTGATAGGGTTAAAAATAGTCAACCAAACTTGACCACATAATGTAAATTCGCCAATTCCATGCCAATTCCTGGACGTTGTGATGATTTTAGTAGGGAGGCGGGGCTTATGTCAACAAAGAAGCCATTTTGTTTTGGTTCCGTTCAGATCCGCAGAATTTCTTTGCTTTTGTGAAGTTTCAGAATTGTTGCTTTATGATGCCAGAAAGGAAACCCGAACGTTTTTGTAGGATGTCATCAATACGAACATGGGCTGGTCGCCTTATGACATCATGGTAAATGGGAAATGGATGGTAAATGGACTGCATTTATATAGCGCTTTTCCATCTGTATCAGATGCTCAAAGCGCTTTACAATAATGCCTCACATTCACCCCGATGTCAGGTTGCTGCCATACAAGGTGCTCACTACACACCGGGAGCAATAGGGGATTAAAGGCCTTGCCCAAGGGCCCTTAGTGATTTTCCAGTCAGGCGGGAATTTGAACCCATGATCTTCTGAACTCAAGCCCAACACCTTAACCACTAGACCATTACCTCCCCCATCATAAAAAGCTATCTAGCATTCTTACCGTATGATGTCACAAAATACCTAAACTAAGGAGATTATGGGTTCATTGGTGTTTAATTATTACCATCATATTTAATTGATG
Source organism: Thalassophryne amazonica (assembly GCF_902500255.1). NCBI lineage: Eukaryota > Metazoa > Chordata > Actinopteri > Batrachoidiformes > Batrachoididae > Thalassophryne > Thalassophryne amazonica. The sequence continues at coordinate 45,026,213 of NC_047120.1, read as the reverse complement.
GCATCATGAAAAGTGATTTAAGGAACACTGGGATGCCGTACGTTTTTGTGAGGGTATCGCAAAATTTTGGGTGACAACTGAGAGTGTGTGTGTGTGTGTGTGGGGGGGGGGGGGGTGTTAGTGGTAGGGTTAAAAATAGTCAGCCAAACTTGACCACATAATATAAATTCGTCATGCCAATTCCTGGACGTTGTGATGATTTTAGTAGGGAGGTGAGGCTTATGTCAATAAAGAAGCCATTTTGTTTTGGTTCAGTTCAGATCCGCAGAATTTCTTTGCTTTTGTGAAGTTTCAAAATTGTTGCCTTATGATGCCAGAAAGGAAACCCGAATGTTTTTGTAGGATGTCATCAACATGAACATGGGCTGGTTGCCTTATGACATCATAAAAAGCTATCTAGCATCCTTACCTTCTGATGTCACAAAATACCTAAACTAAGGAGATCATGGGTTCATTGGTATTTAATTGTTGCCAGGATCATTTCAATTCAATTTATTTTATTTTATTTCATTTGTATAGCACCACATCACAACAAAACTGCCTCAAGGCATGTCCCATGAGTAAAGTCTAACCTTGCCATCCCCCCCTGAGCAAGCACACAGGCGACAGTGGTGAGGAAAACTCCCTCTGGTGATAATGAGGAAGAAAGCTCAAGCAGACCAGACCCAGAGGGGTGGCCCACTGCTTAGGCCATTCTACCAGTTACAAGGTTTTACAGATTGGACAAGAGTTTCTTTACAAACAGACGAAACAGAAGCAAAAGCAGACTCTTTAATTGAAAATACAGGATACTGCAAAACCTTATGGATCCAGCTTTATAACATTTATCAAAGGAGCAAGAATGGACCCATTAAATCCAGGGATAAACCCAACAAAACTTTTTTTTCATTTCTGCCAAACCTAATAATGTTAGGTTTTCCTTTTTAAAGAAAAGAGGAAAGAAGTCTTATCTAGGCCCTGAGGTCCATTGATAGTAGTGGTTATCCTTGGATACTGTGACATGAATGACTGCTGGTGACATGAACTGCAATGGTCTACCAAATAGCTGACAGCACGGTAGCTTAGTGGGTAGCACTGCTGCCTCACAATGAGAAGGTCCCAACAGTTGCATCCATCCTGGTCCTTTCTGTGTTAAGTTTGCATATTCTTCTTACATTTGTGTGGTTTCCTTCCAACATCCTCCAAAAAAAAAAAAATGCAAATTAGGTGAACTGGAAACTCTAAATTGGCTGTAGGTGTGAATACATTAATGTGATAGTGCACCACTGCTTTTCACCTTATTTGATTTCTGTATAAAATCACCTTGGGGTCCTTGAAAGGTGCCATAGAAATGTAAGAGTGTTCCATGATGCATATCACAAAATAGCTGACATACAAAATGTCCTTGTATTTGGTATCTGATCTTTTTTATAGCTGTCTAATTGATAAAACCAAAGTATTCGCATCTATTTGGACAGCATGATGGAACACTTTTATTGCGTGACACAACACTATATTGCAGACATACACACGCAGTAAGATTTTTATATACCGGCCTTGAACGCAACGTGAGCAGACACCCGCTAATACCCGCCTACTTCACCTCACTTTGCAGTCAATCACACTGATGAACACTGATTCACGACAGGCGAAGGACCGCCCACATGGGGCTGGCTTAGGCACAGAAATAAAAGTTAGAGTGGAAAGGAGATCTGGGCTCTTGGTTCCAGATGTAGCATGTGATCTGGTCCAAGACCCTAGCACTGCAGATGACTCTGTATCATTGTTTGAACTTTTTCAATACAACATCTAAACTTTGAAGTCTGTTTCCTGTCCAATTCTTTTTGAGATCACTCACCACATAAAAGAACCTAATAGAAGTCAAGTTAATTATCATTATGTGTGATGTTAAGTGTTAGCATCTCTCGTTTGTTTGTTTTTTTAAAGACCCATCAACAGTCAATGAAGAAGTCCTATATATGCACAGAGACTCACTGGTGCCAGTGCTTATTCACAGATTCCATAGCAGGGAGCAAATGGACCGAATGCCAGTCCCTTGCAGGTCACTTTCCTAGCTATGCCTAGTACCCATTTACAGGTAGATGGACTGAGACAATGCAGTTGAAGAGTCTTGACAAAGGACACAAACCAATAACATGACCAGGCATTGAACCCAAGTCTCCATATTGGTAGCCCAAGTCCTGTTCCAGGTGTCTCCTTTGCTGTAGCTACCTGCTCAGTCATTATTAGATCATTATAACGCTTGTGTCTTATAATGTTAGACAAACCCAGTACTGTTCATTTACTATGCCATAAAGAAAAAAAAAATAGCTTTCTTGTATTATGATTTCTTAATAAAGAAAAATCTTCATATCTTTTTGTCATGTTTTTGGCCCCTTGTCTGTGGTTATGTCTTGGTGTGTTCCCTGTCTGTGTCCACTTTCCCGTTTCACTGTTCTACTCTCTGGCCCTGATCCCTGTCACCCGTTATTACGCTTTGGCCGCCTGGTGAGTTCTGTTCTAGTTTAGTCTCTGCCTTTTATTTTCTCGATCGATTTCCAGTTCTTTCATTTGTTCCCTAATTGATTCTTTGCTCTTTTCATGTTGTTATTGTATTTGGCCTTTGATCTTTGTCGTTGTTTTAGGTGTTTTATTTTTTATCACTGTTGGTTTTGGGTGGGGTTACTTTCACTTATACTCCTTAGACTCTGCTCCGGTCTGTCACGCTCACCTGTCACTCCACTCTCTTGTCTCCTGTCTTCCCTCCTCTGGTCTAACCATGCCCCCTTCCCGAACATTCCCGCCCTGATTAAACGCCTTCTGTGTATTGAAGCCTTGTGTTTCATGTATCTCACTGCCAGTTTGTTGACTCTGATTGGAGATGCTGAGCTGCAAATGGAGAGATGAAGACATTTATCGTTCTCTGTGTCTGTCCCCATTATGATCGAAAACTTTAATTTAACAGCACTTTTTCCACACAGACTCAGTCTCATTCCTGTTTGTCATTCTGTGCTTTTGAAGCCACTGGATCACTTTCTTTGACATTGTTGGACAGAAATATTTCAATAACTGGTGGAGGAATCTGCTCTGTGTAGTTGCTGCTGTTTCTGTGCATATAATTATTTTTATTCTCATATGACAGTCTGCCAAACTTCTGTTAAACATCATCATACTTGGTATTTGTTGCTCAGTTCTTTTTTGTTATCGTCTTTTTGCACAAATTACAGCAATGAGTTATTTTTCAATGTGCTGGTTATTTGATGGTGTTGCTTCACAAACATGCAGATCGGTTACCATCTACATTATGAACTAAACTCAACTGTTGTATTTTTTATTTTGTTTTATTTTATTTTACAGTGCATGTTTGCAGGATAAACATAATAATACATCTGATCACATTTTGGAAACAGATGATGCAAACCTTATTTACAGTAATCGGGTACAAACACATGGCTCTGAGTACTGGTATACAGTACAATTAAAATAAGATTAAAAAAAGAACTACTACTATTTATAACTCTAAATTATAAGTAATTATAATCTCAAAATTATTATTGATAAAAATGCATGACATTTATAATAATAATAATAATAGCAACAATAATAATAATAATAACAACAACAACAACAATAATAATAATAATAGTAATAATTATAACAATAATGGTGATGATGATATGTAAGAGTGATTTGAGTTAGATGTGAAACAGAATGAGGAGACACCGCTGATTGTAATCTCGCATTATAACGCAGCCTAATTTTCACTACAGTGCAAAAGGTATTTTTATTATATGTATAATATATAGTATATTTTAATTAAAATTATGGTATTTCTCAAGAAATTATTATTTTAAAAAACTATTAAATTATAAATTTAATGACCTTTATTTTTATACTTCTATTACCACTACTATTACTACTGCTGCTACTACTACTAAATATAACTAAATATGTGGAAAAAAATGAATCGGATAGTTTCTGGTAATTAAAAAAACTGACAAAATATAATTTTCTTTACTAAAAATAAAATAATAATAATAATAATTACAGAAGACTGACTAACATAAATAATCTTGTATGTTTAAAGGTGAAAAGTGTCCACATGGAATTCTTTATATTAATCAACTACAAATGTTAGTAGCTATTATCCTTTATTTGTCATTATTATAAGGAGGCAGTGTTTTTGCTTGTTCCTGAGTTTTAAGCAGGATCACTCAAAAACTGGTCAACTAATTCTCCTGAAGCTTGGACAGGCACTGGGGTATAAGCCAAGGAAGAATTCTTTAAATGTAGAAGTGGATTTGGATGAATCCAGCCATCAGTGTTCAGGATCAAAGATGAGTGATTGCGATAAAAGCTTGTGAAACAGGATCAATAGTCATGAATGGTCATCAGCCATAATCAAAGATGAGTTATCAGAAAAAAGAGATTATGATCACATCTCAGTGATCAGGATCACAGGGCAGCAATCAGGATCAACAGTGTGGAGCGCATGTCAACAATCAGAATCAACCAAGAATCACAGGTCAGCAATCACGATTAAAGACGAGGATCGCAGGTCAGCAATCAGGATCAAAGACGATGGTCACAGGTCAAAGATAAGGATCACAGATCAGTGATAAGGATCAAAGATAAGGGTCACAGGCCAGCAATCAGAATCAAAGATGTGTTATCAGGATAAAAGATTATGATCATATATGTCAGTGATCAGGATCACAGATGAGGATCACAGGTCAATAATTAGAATCAAAGATGAGGATCCCAGGTCAGTGATCTGAATCAACGACGAGGATCACTGGTCAGCAATAAGGCTTAAAGATGAAGATCACAGGCCAACAATTAGAATCAAAGATGGGGATCACATGTCAGTGATTAGGATCAAAGATAATGGTCATAGGACATTGATCAGAATCAAATGTCAGCAACTAGGATCAAAGATAAGGACCACAGATCAGTGATTAGGATCAAAGATAAGGATCACAGGTCAGTGATCAGGATAAAAGATGAGGATCACACATCAGTGATCAGGATAAAAGATCAGAATCACAGTTCACCAGTCAGGATCAAAGATCAGTATCTCAGGATATAAGATCAGGATCACATTCCTGCAATTGGGATCAAAGATCAGTGTCACAGATTTGCAGTTGGGATCAAACATCAGAATCACAGGCCAGCAATCAGGAACAGAGATCAGGGTCACAGATCAGCAATGAGGATCAAAGATCAGTATCTCAGATCAGAGATCAGGACCACAGGTCAGTAATCAGGATCAAAGACCTGGATCAAAGATCAGGATCAGGGGTCACCATTAGGCTCCATGTATGTAGGAGATGACCTCAAAGGAATAACCCTGTCACGATAAAAATAAAGGGACAAATGGAAACATCCGAGACATAAACAGAGACTTAATGGGCTTTAATGGTCTATTATGTCATTTTTAAGTAAAGCCCTGGATGTTGAATCGTTATGCAATCTGTTAAACAACATCATTAACTCTAATTTCAACAATTATAAAATCAATAATATAGTATTAATAGCAGGGCCGCGGTGCAGCGGATCATTTATTGCAGGTGTTTGTGCGTGCAGGCATTTGCAGCCTTCCCGAAGTGTTTCGCTTTACATTTACATGCTGTTTGATCAGATGCTTCACTCAGGGGCTCCAAAGACATTACAGAACAACCCGTGAATATGTCATATTTTCCCATTTGAAACGCCTGGGTCTTGACAGGCGGTCTGATAACGCGTACTCGCACATCACGCGTCTAAGAAGTTTGTTGTATTTCAAAGGGCACCAGCTTTGAACTAGCCACTACCCCGGGCTGTGTTTTGATGTGTGCAGAGCTGAGATAGCACAGCGCTCCTTACGCTCCCTTCAACGTGGACGTCAGCGGTAATATGCACAGATATAGAAGCTGGCAGCTTGCCACTGTGCATTGTCATTATTCGGCGTTATAACAGAGCAGAAGAGCTAAAATCACGATTCACATGAATGCATGGCTGCCTACACGGCTCCCTGAGCAGTTTGAGGGATTTTTCCGGCACATGGTTCGGGGCTCATAACTCCTGATGTCAGGAAATTAATCACTTTCAACTACCTATATTTTGAACTTTCTTATATTTGATATCAAAGTACACTGAGCGTGTCTGCAGATGTAAAAGTTTCACCCACCAGCCCATTCTTGATCAGATCCGCCCACATGCTGGTGCCGTCTCCTCCCCTCATCAGCACGTTGTAGATAAAAAAGTAAGTGCCAGGAATCTTACAGGTGAACTTGCCCGTCGCACCTTCATAGTTGCCACCAATATTGGTCACCACATCATCAAAGCGCAGGATGTCGTAGCCTTCTTGAGGATTTCGTAGTCCTGCGTAAAAAGCCACCCGAGGCGTAGTGTTGTATGTAGTTGTGCTAACCGCCCCTTTATTGCCTAGGCTTAGGATCCCTGTTCGAACTATGTCCACCTTATCTCCCGGGGGTCCCTTTGGTCCAGGTGGACCTGGCTCTCCAGGTGGCCCTGGGGGTCCAGGCTTCCCCGGACGTCCTGGTTTGCTTTGTGGGCCATGAGCGCTGTATGTTGGCAGCGGCGGGCTCATGCTGTAATCAGTCAGGTCCGTCTCATGATCTACCTGGAGGCCCACGGTTGCAGTATCTGTTCCCACTTGCACGCCCGTGCCTGCCGTGCCCGTGCTTACGAAAGGATCGCACACCATGCGGCAGGTGCCCAGCATCTCATAGTGGCTCGTGCTGTCATCTACGCTACCTGTGCCAACCGAGCTGACCAGCACAGGGATGAGGACCACCAGGATGAGGACCAGCATGACCCCCACAGCAGCCACCACCAGGGTCTTCTGCCCGATGCTTAGTCGGGGAAGCGGCCCCTGTGCCAGCGTGGAACTCTCCGAGGAGGAAATGGTGACTGTGAGAGGTGCAGCACCACGTCCACCTGGCAAGAAACCGCAAAAGCAATGAGGATCTCGGAGGACAGTGCCCAGGGAGAGCCGCTGTGTGAGTATTAGTGATGGAGCCTGTGTAGGAGTGAAGCAAGGGACCAAAGTGATCAAAGGAGAGTGAGGAGAGAGAGTAAAGGGAGAGGAGGAGGTCGACAGTGAGACTGTGTGAGTGGAAAAGAGAAGCAAGCAGAGGAGAGCGTAAGCAACATCATCATGTGAGCTGGGGAGGGCACGTTGCTCCTGGCAGATGTAGACTCACTAGGATTCCTCTTCGCTGGATGCCCCTAACAACAAAGATGGTGAAAAAAAGGAACTTTAGTTAAATCACATACTTCTAGAACAAACCTTTAGGGAGATTCTTTCCTGTGGTTGTTGTACAGAATTTTTGAAGATTATGCACTGTTTAATTAATATTTTCACACGGATCTAGACTAGGGGTAGATCTTGTCCTTGATCATGATTTTCTTGATCCTGTAATCAAGTTGAAAGGAATCTGAATCAAGAGGCGGATCCAAGTAATCATTAATCATATAAATAACAGAGAAACAGTGGGAAAAACACAACCTCCTTGTGGAACGAGCAAAGATCTGTGATCAGAATAAAACATGAACAATTAGGATCAAAGGACAACCATCAGGATCAAAGGCCAATAATCAGGATCAAAGGTCAGCAATCAGGATGAAAGATCTGCATTCAGGATCAAAGTCCAGCAGTCAGGATCAATGGCCAGAAATCAAAATCATGGGTCAACAATCAGGATCAAAGGTCAGTAATCAGGATCAAAGGCCAGAAATCAAAACCAAGGTCAACAATTAGGATCAAAGGTCAGCAATCAGGATCAAAGTCCAGCAATCAGGACAAAGGCCAGAGATCAGGATCAAAGATCAGTAATCAGGATCAAAGGCCAGAAATCAGAATCAAAGATCAGCAATAAGGATGAAAATTCAGCAATCAGGATCAAAGGTCAGGATAAAAGATCGTCAAACTTTCTCCATGTCATATTAAAGATTTGATTAATCATTTACAGTCTGAAGATCAACTGGTTAGTCAAGGATCTGCTGAGCCTGGTTGTGCCTTTCCAGTTATTTAAACCCACATTCAAAGTCACTTAAATCCCCTTTCTGCCCTATTCTGTTGCTTGATTTGAACTTTGCAAGTTGTCTTCACCATGTCGAGATGTGTAAATGCGCTGACTTGCTACCATGTGACTAGAACATGTGAACCTAATAAAGTGGATGCTGAGTGTATAATGAGTGAATTGTTTTTGCTCACTGCTTTTGCATTTCTCCCATTTTTCTGCTCGATATTCCTTGTGATTTGAGTTTTTCCCAAAAATTATATGAACATTTAATTTAGATTAATTAATCACAAAGCTTGTAATTAATTTGATTTTTTTAAATTGCCTGCCCTTAACAGGTCTAATATATGTGTGTGTGTGTGTGTGTGTGTGTGTGTGTGTGTGTGTGTGTGTGTGTGTGTGTGTGTGTGTGTGTGTGTGTGTGCGTGCGTGCGAGCAGCCCAGTCATTTTCGTGACGCATTTTTTTATTTTACAATTTCTAACCCAAACCCTAACCCCTTCCCCATACCCTAAGCATGACCTAACCCAAACCCAAGCCATAACCCTAGCCAGATCCCTAACCCGAAGCATAACCTAACCTAACCCTGTGCCTAACCCTAAGCATAACATAACCCAAACCCTAACCCTAACCCTGTGCCTAACCCTAAGCATAACCTAGCCCTAACCCAAGCCCTAACCCTAACCCTAGCCAGATCCCTAACCCTAAGCATAACCTAACCCAAACCCTAACCTTAACTCTGTGCCTAACCCTAAGCATAACCTAACCCAAACCCTAACCATAACCCTAACCACAACCATAACCCAACCCTCTCCCTTCACCTGACCCTAACCCTAACCCATACCCTAACCCCCACAGTTTCTCCCATTTTTCTGCTGGATATGCCTTGTGATTTAAGTTTTTCCCAAAAATTATATGAACATTTAATTTAGATTAATTAATCAATCACAAAGCTTGTAATTAATTTGATTTTTTTAATTGCCTGCCCTTAACAGGTCTAATATGTGTGTGTGTGTGTGTGCGTGCGTGTGTGTGTGTGTGTGTGTGTGTGTGTGTGTGCATGCGTGCATGCGCGCAGCCCAGTCATTTTCGCGACACATTTTTTTATTTTACAATTTCTAACCCAAACCCTAACCCCTTCCCCTAACCCTAAGCATGACCTAACCCAAACCCAGGCCATAACCTAAACCCTAGCCAGATACCTAATCCGAAGCATAACCTAACCCTAACCCTGTGCCTAACCCTAACAATAACCCTAAGCATAACCATAACCTAAACCATCACCTGACCCTAACCCTAACTCCCACAGATCCCACAGTATCACCCCGCATTTCGTGCTCCTGTCAGGAAAAGTGTGCACGATAGATTAATTTACATTTTGTGATACCATTGGCTTGGTGGGTTGGATTGGAGTGTAATACAAAATAAAGACCAGGTGAGGGCACTCTGAATTTGACCGTACTGGTCCTGATGTACACCCCCTTATCTCTGCAGTGACATTTATGCATCTGGGTCCTCAGCCTTTAAAGATCAACAGCTGCCTGTGGAGCTCAAACACGTTCCTTCAGTCTAGAACAGGATACTCTTGGGATAGTACACCAAATACAAAATACAGAATTGCACACATAAATGTGTTTTCTGTGGTTTTGGGTGCAGCAGTGCTCTCACTGTCTATAGGGAATGCTTTGAGCATAGACAATCTTTAAAGGCACTTCACTGTCTGTGGTTTGAAGCACACACTTTTACATCCCTCAGCCCCAACCAGTCCCAGCAGAAGACTGCCCCTCCCTGAGCCTGGTTCTGCTGGAGGTTTCTTCCTGTTAAAAGGGAGTTTTTCCTTCCCACTGTAGCCAAGTGCTTGCTCACAGGGGGTCGTTTTGACCGTTAGGGTTTTACATAATTATTGTATGGCCTTGCCTTACAATATAAAGCGCCTTGGGGCAACTGTTTGTTGTGATTTGGCGCTATATAAAAAAATTGATTGATTGATTGATTGATCTATATGCAGGATGAACCAAGTCCAGTTTGCTCTACTGGTTTGGGCGTGTTTCCATATAATGATCTGGATCAGGTTAGTTCAGGGAGTCTGTGCATGTGCCATGCATTGCAAAGTCCTTTAGAAAACAGTCATCTAGTGTATCTGCCACACCTCAGTCATATGTGGGTGTCCTGTTGGCTACAAACGTGTTTTCAGACAGGGGTGGGGCCCACGACAATTAACTCAGGAATGGAATTTGTTGTGGGTTTTAATTTTAGTTAAATGAATGGTGGAGGTTGCCTTTCGAGTTATTGTCTATCAACTGATAAACTAAAATTTCATCCCTTATTTCACTGAAGCCATTTGAAAAATGTAACTGAACTGTTGTACTCAGTTTACTGAGTGTGGTCGGTTTAAGCTCTTTTTTTCAAAATATGTCAAGACAGGCAGACGTTAGGCGCGGTCACCACTTTTGACCAGTCTACCCGGATGGTCAGGTACTTCACCTGGAAGCTGCAAGTTGCTGAGTTGCATGCACCTGTGCACAGAGTACCATCTACAGTCAGGTCCATAAGTATTTGGACAGTGACACAATTTTGTATTATTATTATTATTGTATCTGTACATCACCACAATGGAGATCAAATGAAACCATCAGGATGTTCACGTAGTGTCGACTTCTAGTTGAATTTTAAGGGGTTCAACAAAACTATAACATTAACCATTTAGGAATTATAGCCATTTACACAATCCCTCTGTTTTAGAGCCCACAAGTAAATATAAGGATTGTTCATACAAATCATCACTTTTGCAGCCAGTTTTCTTTCAATACGTCAGGGGATGGATACATGAACATTTTTAAATCACTGAATATGCCTTGAACTTTATTTACATCAGTAAGATATACAAATGGTATGTTACTGTGTGGTGAATCTGTAAGGAGTAGGCAGTTGTCAAAAACCGAGTGACTGTGGTAAAAGGAAACATGTGAGGGAAGCCACCAAGACAGTCAACTCTGGAGTTACAGGCTTCTCTCGCTGTGATTGGAGAAGCTGTGCAACTTTACCATTTTCACACACCTTCATAATGGAGAGGACTTTCTTAAAAAGAAGACACGGCATTTCAGCTACAGCTTGCTAGAAAGATAAGGATGACGCGAGCCTAGGTTTGTCCTGTTTTCTGGTTTGAAAATGTGATGTACTTGCTTCAACACAAAGCTGTGACTGGTAGCGCAACTGGCAAAAGTTGTGCTTTTCAAATTTTCTCCAATCACAACCACAGAAACATGGATATCCTTCAGAGGTATCCGGGTGTTTTGATGGCTTCCCTCACTAGTCTTCTTGCACAGCTTCACAGCTTCCTCTGTGTGAAGTTCTTCCTTACTCCCTCCGCTCCCTCACTCTGCTTTTCGGGTCTGTAATTTGCCTTCACTATGTTGTAAAAAATGTTGTTGTTTTTTTAACTTTTGCCGTGGATTTCAGATACACCATATGCACTGTGGGCCAGGAAGTTAGCTTTGGAAAGCTAACAGGTTTTAGAAAGCTAACAAGCTAGCTCCTTTGTTTTAGTGTTTTGACTGTTGATGTTCAAGTAGTGTAGCTGGAGAAGTAAAACTAAAGTAGTTTTGTGACATTATACATTATGATTATCAGTTATGTTTACAGCTTTCAGAGGTGACTTCTGGCTAATGAAAAACAAACTAAATTAGCTTGTCACGGCTGCTTATGTTCTCTGTTATGACACTCGCTGCTTTGTTGAAAATTTGACTGCGTATAACGAATATAATTGGCATTATTCATATGCTGTGTGGAAATAAGGTGAGAAATTATTCACAGCGCTTCACTTGCCATATTCCAAGCTGGATGACAGTTTTTTTCCTCAAATTTCAACACACAATACAACTTAATGACAATGTGAATAAAGTTGTTGTTTTTTTTTTTTTAGATTTTTGCGCATTTATTAAAATTCAAGAACTAAGAAATCATGTGTACATAAGCATTCACAGCCTTTGCTATGTAGCTCAAAATTGAGCTCAGGTGCATCCTGTTTCCGCTGATCATCCTTGAGATGTTTCCACACTTCAACTGAAGTCCACCTGGGGTACATTCAGTTGACTGGACATGATTTGGAAAGGCACACACCTGTCTACATATAAGGTCCCACAGTTGATAGTGCATGTCAGAGCTCAAACCAAGCATGAAGTCAAAGGAATCGCCTGTAGACCTCCGAGACAGGACTGTCTTGAGGCACAAATCTGGGGAAGGGTATAGAAACATTTCTGCTCCTTTGAAGGTCCCAATGAGCACAGTGGCCTCCATTGTCCATAAATGGAAGAAGTTCAAATCCATTAGGACTCTTTCTAGAGCTGGACCCCCTGTTTAAACTGAGTGATTGGAGGAGAAGGGCCTTAATCAGTGACGTGACCAAGAACCCGATTGTCACTCTGTCAGAACTCCAGCATTCTTCTGTGAAGAGAGGTGAACCTTCCAGAAGGACAACCATCTCTGCAGCAATCCACAAATCAGGCCTGTATGGTAGAGTGGCCAGATGGAAGCCACTCCTTAATAAACAGCACATGGCAGCTCACCTGGAGTTTTCCAAAAGGCACCTGAAGGACTCTCAGACCACGAGAAACAAAATTCTCTGGTCTGATGAGACAAAGATTGAACTCTTTGGTGCGAATGCCAGGTGTCATGTTTGGAGAAAACCAGACACTGTCCCTACAGTGAAGCATGGTGGTGGCAGCATCATGCTGTGGGGATGTTTTTCAGTAGCAGGAACTGGGAGACTAGTCAGGATTGAGGGAAAGATGAATGCAGCAATGTGCAGAGACATCCTAGATGAAAACCTGCTCCAGGGCGCTCTTGACCTCAGACTGGGGCGACTGTTCATCTTTCAGCAGGACAATGACCCTAAGCACACAACCAAGATATCAAAGGAGTGACTTCAGGACAACTCTGTGAATGTTCTTCTTGAGTGGTTCAGCCAGAGCCCAGACCTGAATCCGATTGAACATCTCTGTGCACCGATGCTTCCCATCCAACCTGATGGAGCTTGAGAGGCGCTGCAAAGAGGAAAACTGCACCAAGCTTGTGGCATCATACTCAAGAAGACATGATGCTGTAATTGCTGCCAAAAGTGCATCAACAAAGTATTGAGTAAAGGGTGTGAATACTTAAGTACCGGGTGGGCCAATAAAATGTTACCACTTTTGTAATCCGTAGAAGAGGAGCATGGATTGAACATGTCATCAATTATTGAATTGTGCGGAAAATAAGAGACAAAGTGGGAAACCTTTGGAATCAAATGTTAATTTGATGCTTCTGTTACAAGTCTGTAAATTAAATTTTCGAATAAGTTCTCATTTCAAAAAGTTGTGTACGATCAAAAAGTGGTAACATTTTATTGGCCCACCCTATATGTGTGATTTCTTAGTTTTTTGTTATTATTATTTTGAATAAATTTGCACCCCCCCCCCAAAAAAAACATTTTCATGTTGTCATTATGGGGTGTTGTGAAGAGAATTTTGGGGAAAAAAGAATAATGAATTTACTCTATTTTGGAATATAATTGTAATATAACAAAATGTGGAAAAAGATAGGCTCCAATACACCCCCCCCAATGTAACCCTTAATTTGAGTAAGAGGTTGAAGGTGAGTGAGTGATATAGTATTGACTGGAGTCAGGTGTCATACCTGCGACAGAGGTTTTCTGTTTCATTAAACCAGATCAGACCCGCCCTGTGTGACGGTGGGAGTGGGTGTGACTCTGCTCTTGTTTGCTCCCAACTCAAAGCTGCCTTCAGAGGACGCTCTGCCACCCCAGCAAAATAAGTAAGTAAGTTCATGTTAATCTAAATAGTCATTAGTCAGGAATGGATTTTGACGAGCAAATCTGTGATCGTAACATGTAAAAGCAAGTAAAAGCAATAATTATCAGTTCTGTTTGTCATTGTTTTCTTCTGCTATCACCAACAGATCACTATAAAAGCACACCTGTGTTGTAACGTGTCTCTAAAGCGATCCTAAGCAGTACACACCGGTTCAATGTTTTTTTTTCTTCCCTTGATTTCTTTGGGACTGTAAAATAGCAGCAGGGTCTTAGAATGCAGTTTATCATCTATAATCGTCCTCTTGTGTTCAGTTTCTTCACAGCAGTTTCATCGTTTACTTGTCTCCAGCAGCTGTCAACATGCCTGAGAATGTAGAGGCCCATTATCACTCACTGCCCACCAATCGCAACTGCGCCATAGAGATCACCAACATCAGCTCCAAATATTGGCTCACAAACCCAAAGTAAGTATGGAACAGGATTTACTTAAATCTGTCCGCTGGATCCATCTCATTTTTTGTTTTCTCCTTTGATTGTCAGAATTTCTCAAATGTAGTTTTAACCACTTTATTATTATACCCCCCCAGGGTGTTCATGAAAAAAGGTTTTTCCTTTAGCCCACCTCAGCCATCGGTGCTGTGCAACAAGACTGAGGTGTGCTCCTTCGTCAAGGATGACAACACAGCGACTGGAGCCGTTGGCGTTTTGACCTACGAGATGCTCCCTCTTAACACATATGAATGCGATATGATACTGGCCGTTATGTTCTCAGTGCCGTTTGACTACAACCTTTACTCAAACTGGCTGGGTGTGGGCTTATTCAACCTCCCATGTGAAACCAATGAGGACCTGTATGACAGCATGTACAAAGGCGATCCTGCCGGAAAATTTGTGCGCCAGGAAGCCGACGGCTCGGGTATTATGTTCAACAAAAACGGGATAGATGTGAGAGGCACCATGTCCAATGAGGGCAGGTGTATTGTGAAACTGGAATTATTTGACGAAATGTGAAAATGAGAATTTTGCAGTACCAAGTTGGTGCCTTTATGTGAGCGAATAAAAAAACTTATGAAGTCCTCAAAGTGTCTCATGGTCTTGTTTTTGCATCATATCCCAGTATATAACATCACAGGCGTACTTATAGGCAATAATATTCAACTTCAGCGTTCAGAGGTGCTGCATTCTACCATCACCCGGGGTAGGGTGTGGCGTCATGAAGAACCAAGACTTTGTTGTGACAGTTAAACAAACTGGTTTTTGCTTTTGCAATACAGTAGACTAAAGGTTTGGACAAACATGCAAGAGTTGCTACACCCTACAAAAATATCTGTGCAAGAGTGGAGCCAGTATTAGAGACAAGCTGGAGTCACATGGTTGGTGGGAACAGTTGCGGTGTAATCGCTCATGAGAACAACCCAACGATTCAAGGCAACATCTCAAATCTGGCAGTGCCCAAGCAAGCAGCACACCTGTGGTCCAGACAGGTAAGCTCATTAAACTATAGTTTATGAATATAGTCTTCTGTCGATTCGTTCTACTCATCTGTTTATGCATTCTACCTCTTACAATCTATTCATACAGCTTTTACGAGCCCAGACATGAGTGATGCCGCGGAAGCTGTGGCCGCTAACCTCTCAAGTGGAAGAAACGTCACCATTGAGCTCACCAACTACACCAAAAAGTGCTGTCTGGCCGATCCCAAGTATGTGCAAAATAAAACCCAGTAGCTATTTATTTGTTATTGCACAGTCAATGATGTTGGTGAAAAATTCACTTATTTTTATTAAACATGGTACCTCTGAGTGCTCTACTTGTCTTTCATGACTGTGTTGATAAGAATCAATTTTTCCACAAATTGTTAAAAAGGAAACGTGTTGTTATCAAGAGGGCACCCGCAGCTAGAGGTGGGCGGATCGATCCTAATATTGATAATATCGATACCAACGCTGGTATTGATACTGAATGATCCTCGTATAAAAAGATCGATACTCAAGCTTTTTTCTCTCCCGCACACACTGACTGCTGCACATGCAGATTCATCAGCCTCTGTCTGTAAGAGCAGTGCTGCGCTGTGTCACACAACACGGAGCAGTGCACCTTCCCTCTGGTCTTTTGTTGTTGCACCGTCACGTGGCTTAGCGGCACCAGCCAACAGCCATGCGGATAGTCTCAGCCTGGCCCGCCCACTCAGCGCTCCTCGAGTTAGCCTTGTACCTCAGGAGAGTTTGTTTTAAGTTGTGTTGCGTGATATTTTTTTGAACAAAAATGTTGATTGTGATAAAGTATTTTGTTGTCACATACAATGTTTGGCAAAATTCTGTTCTAGGTCTTTTGGATCCTTTGAATCTATGAAGCTTAAATATGAAAAAGTATCGGTATTGATATCGATATCGGCGATACTGGGCCTGTATTTACTTGGTATCGGATCAATACCAAAATTCTTGGTATCGCCCACCTCTACCTGCAGCACAGCTCTAAATTACAGCAACCTACATTTTCCCGAACATTTAATTGCACAGAGTAACTATTAATGCAGGCTTGCATGTTAGAATTCTTTACAGCATATGCTGGTGGTGATACTTTTTTCAGTTATAACATGATTATTTACCCACTGGCAAATTGAAAGTCTGCCTATGTTTGTCATTTATCAAAGAAGTTTTGAAAAAAAAAATACCTGTTAGCTTGTTCAGCTAATAGCATAAAGTGCCACTTATCGTTGCTAGCTTACCATTCAGACTTGCAATGTATTTTATGTTGGCTTTGTGTTATTTGTTATTACTTTATTTTGTTTTTTCCATTTAGTGCTTTTTCAATATGTTATGATTTTTTTTTAATGGGCTTGCAAAGTACCCGTGCATGAATCTTACATTGAGAACCTGTTTTTTGAAAACTTTGCATAGTTGAATCACAACATGCCGTGAGACTGGGTTGTCCTTTTGACAATATAGTAACACTAATGTGTTTGGAATTAAAAAGTAGGTTGCTAGGGAAATTTTTTTGTTTGATTTTTTGCTATTTTGAGCATACGATGGATTTGTATAACTGTTGGAATGCCTAGGCCCAGTCACGCACATTCCTCCCCTCCTCAACTTATTTTTCAAATAAATATTGCCTAACAAATAAAGGAGTCAACAAAGGTGGGCAGATATGTCAGATTCTTGATTGCTAACATTTTTTAAAAATATGACTGGGTTTGTAAAATATCTAAAATGATCAATAATTGTGAAAAAACTTTGAATTTATTTTTTGATTTTGTCCTTTTCTACCTACAAAAGGGTTTACCTGGAAAATGGGAATGTCCACATCCCGCCCCAGCCCACTGTTCGCCCGCTGAAAACCGAGTTGTGCAACTACAGCAAGCAGAAAGGCAAAGCCACCGGCGCAGTGGGCGTTATGACCTATGACATACTGATGCTTGGAAAGAAAGATCCTGATAAAATCGCTATTATGTTCTCTGTTCCCTATGACTATAACTTCTACAAGAACTGGTTTGCCATCGGAATCTTCCCACAGAGCCAAGGATGCAATGAAGATCTTTACAAAAAGATGTATTACAAGGAAGACGAGGCCTTTGTGCGGGCAGAGGCCAAAGGTAACTGCATCATGACTTCAAATAAAGACGTGATCATCAAAGCAACCATGTCCCCATTGTCAGGGGCCATCATGAAGGTGGAGGTGTGGGACATCATTGAGGGGTTCTGTAAGAAGTAAAGACGTGGCTAAGTCAGGGATTCATTTTTCTGCTGTGCTTGATATGCTTTAACATGTACGTGTTCCATTGTACCATCATTTTGGAGAATAAATTCATGTTATGACACCACCTCTGTCTGGAGTTTAAGTACATACACAAAAGGGTGTGACTTGTTAAAGCTTCAGAACATTCTAACCCAACTTGTTTGCCACGGTCATCGCTGCATTTTTTTTTTCTGGTTTGCATAACACATAAATTTTACTTATAGCCTTAATGTTGAAATTTTGTCAATATATGTGGTCTACATTATTTTAAACTTTTAAAATAGACACTTTTGGAACTAATATTGCACACAATTAGAAAGTGGAAATTCACTTAGAAATAAATAAAATAAACAGATGTTTTTAATAGTGTTGTGAGAAAGATTGTTTAACCAGACTATTTTATTTATTGAACCATAAAATATAAAAAGATAATGACGTGATCTGGGACAACTGATTCTATAAGACCAGAATCTCATATGCTCTGCAAAAGGGTGACACCTAGAGGTCAAAGAAATTTAGTGCATCTATAGCTGATATTTTTTAAACAAGTTCGACAACGTATTTGTCGGGTTTTCCCATTTGTCAAAGGTTTTTCTAACTGAATTGTATGACAACATAATGTATAATCGACTATTTAGAGAAACTGCAAGTCCAACGGGGACATGAACTCCACTCTTATAGGGGGAAAAAAAAAATTAAAAAGTGAAAAATGTGCCCCAGTCATTCACAGTGTTGTGCAACAGCTTCTAAAACTGGGCAAATATATGCAGTTTTTTTTAATGGAATTTCAAAGTGGCCCTGTAATACAGCAAAGTGAGTGGGCTGACTGTTAGCATCATTTATGCTAATTTTGTTTGTTAGCATATTTGGAGTGACTATTTGCTTTATTCACTCGGTACTTTAGCGTTTCCCATAATGCCCCTGGCGCTTCCCAGAATGCACTGCGGTGCCAGCAGAGTTCCGGCATCTCACAGCGCATGTAAACCATGGCTGGTGAGGATTTGGATGGCGTTGATCCAGCGAATTCATGGGCGATTCCGCCAGAGCTGCCGTTTGTCAATTCTGCTTGTGATGTTCATGGACAGGATTTGAAGGCACAGTCAGGAACTGGAGGGTGTCCAGTTTAGTAACGACAGAGTTGCCTCTGTTTTGTGCAGATGATATTCTGATCTTCTGTTGGCTTCAACAGGCAGTGACCGCCGATGTGCACAGAGCAGGTTTGAGGTCGAGAGTGAAGTAACTGGGATGAGAATCAGCACCTCTAAATCTGAGACCATGGTCCTCTGTTCGAAAATGGTGGATTGTCCCCTCTAGGTCAGGGGAGAGTTACTGCCCCAAGTGAAGGAGTTTAAGTATCTTGGGGTCTTGTTCACGAGTGGGGGTAAGTTGGAGTGTGAGATCGATAGACGGATTGAGTGGTGTCTGAAATCTTATGGATGTTGTACCGGACCGTCGTGGTGAAGAAGAAGTTGAGCCAGAAGGCGAGGCTCTCAATTTACCCGTAGATTTACTCTCCTATCCTTACCTATGGACATAAACTTTGGGTTATGACCTAAAGTATAAGACCGCGGATACAAGCGGCAGAAATGAGATCCCTCTGTTGGGTATCTGGGCTTAGACTCCTGGACAGGGTGAGAAGCTCAACTATCCGGGAGGGACTCATAGTAGAGCCATTGCTTTTTCACATCAAAAAGAGCCAGTTGAGGTGGCTCAGGCAACCGGTGAGGACGTCCTCTGGTGAGGTCTTCCAGGCATTTCCAACCAGGAGGAGGCCATGGGAAAGACCCACGACACTTTGGAGAGATGATATTTCCCATCTTGCTTGGGAACGCATTTGGATCCCCAGCGAAGACCTACAGGACTTGGCCTTTTAAGAGGAATTAAGCATGCTCCAAACATTGCTGTGTTCTTGGTTGTACTGCAGACCAATAGAAGAACCTGGACCTTAAGTTTTGTTTGCTACCAGTTAGTGCGAATCAGGGAAGAAGGTGACTAAAAACCAGAGCAATATCCTTTGTCAAAAACTGAACTACACGCATCTGACGAATGCATTTTAGCACAGGTAGTTAAAAAAATTATGATAAAAGCAGTGATAGTAATGCAGCATGTGTTTGTCCAGGGTGTACCCAATTTCTTGCCCTATGGCTACTGGGATAGGCTCAGCACCCCTGCGACCCTTAATTGGAGTAAGCGGGCTTGGAAAATGAATGAATGAATGAACAAATGGTATTAAACAGTAGTTCACAATCAACAAACAGTTTATTCACAGTACAGAAAGTATTAAATATGAAATATTAAGAAAAACACACAAGGAAAATAATTTAAAGAACTTATTTAATGCATTTACACTGGCTTGACCTTATTTGCCATCTCCTTGAGGTGATGCGTCTTGCCTTTGTGTAATTTTTTCTTATTGGATTAATATTTAAGATCCAGTATCAACAAACATGCATGATTTTAGGATTAACAAATATTTTTGACCATTAAACTTTATTCAGAAAGTGTTAGCTGACCTCAAGTTGGCAGAAATAAATTGAGTGGAAGCTCATTGGTCCACTAATAGTTATAAAAGTTAGATCAAATGCTAATTCTCAAATGAAAAACTCATGGGAAAAAATAGCTGATAGTTGATTACCTTAACTGGACCCACCATTGCTAACAGAAAACTAATACGAGTTATGTTACATAACTGGAAGGCTGAACAGTGCTTCACTTTTAATGTTTCCGAAGTTCTCAGAGTCTAATTCCGTAGTGTGGGATGTTGGGTACAATGCTAGATTGCAGCCAGAGCAGATTAAAGACATAACAGCCTAAATTGTTCTGGATTATAGTTATATAAGCCTATAGTTATATAAACATCTATAAACCCGAACAACCTATAGTTGCTCGGATTTATAGATGTTTGAGTCTGTTATGAGTGCCGATCTCACTGTTGACCAGAGCACTGTTGATAAAAAACACTGACGACAGCTTTGAATCTGTCTTTAAGATACATTTCAAGAGTATCTAGTGGCATCTTTCTCACATCGTATCCCCTGAACTTTTTCGGAGTCGTTTTGCTGACCGGAACAATGTCCTCAGTGCTGTTGCGGTCATTGCGACCAATGACAGCATATGTGGGAAAGGTACCGAGTAGCTCTTTCGGAAGACTGTTGTTGTAATTTGGACAGCAGTAGGCTGACCAAAGGTACTCAGGTATTGCCACACGATGATCCTTGAGCCAGCGGTCATCTTTCTCGTAAGGGATGATTCCTGTTACTATGTAAGCTTTGTCAAGACAGTAGGTTTGTAAGGTTTTGTTGATAGTCTGCTCCAGGGTTTCCCAAGGTCCATCATTGGAACCCCCTTTCTGAGGAACCACATTCGTCAGGGTGAAGGTGGAGGAGCGGTCGTCTTGATGCTGGTGGTGTAGGCTGGGATTGAGATGGCCTCGTGTGTATGTAGAATTAATGTAGTCCAGCTCCACTGCTTGGCTGTCCACAATAATCTGGTCCAGAGGGCCCGGGGGGAATGGCAGCATGTTTCCATCAGCTTTTGGATAGGCAAGCTGCACATTATATGGCAGAAGGAAACAATTATGTAGTTTTAAATGGTTTTACTTGCATTGGTTGGTCATAAGCCAATAGAGGTTTCACTTAACATGCAACCGCAAGCTCAAGAGAACTTGACTTCAGTTTATTTACCCTGACTGCTCAAAAAATGAAGTAAAATGATATATTTATATATAATATATTTTTACAGGTACAGTAAATACATGTATGTACAGCAAATACACATTTTATGTCATACCAGTGTATAAGCTGCAGAACCTCCAAAACTACTAATACAAGTACCTGCGGCTTATACTCCAGACAATAAGGTATTTACAAAAACGTGCATATATTTCACCTTGTATGTTCGATTTTTATTTACAGCTACAAAACATAGGATTTAGGGGTGTTTAAAAGCATAAATGGAATACAGCATTCATAATCATCTCTTCATTGGAATGAACCCTTCATTTCTACATGGGTGCAGGCCCCATCATGGAGGCACCACCATGTTGGTACAGTAGTCTAAAAGAGACATATTTGCTCTGTCTTTCCCATAATGCAGCACGGCTAGAGGACTGAAGAAAGAGGAATCAGTGTCTAATCTTCTATGTACACTGTCTACTTACTGGTTGCTAGTTCAGCTTAACATGTTTGTGAACCCTCATTTTTGTGAAATAGTGCATCACACATAACGTAACATAATAAAATGCATGGAAGTGTGAATACATGTACAAACTCATGACCAGTGGTGGGCACAAATAACCAAAAAATGAACTTTGATAACAGATAATCAGATAACTGAAAAGTTATCTTTGATAAAGATAACTTTTTCTGATTATATTATGGACTGTAGATGATGGAATTGCTAAATTCCTTGCAATTGAACGTTAACATTTAAAAATTTACAGTTAACATTTGCAACTATTAATAAACTGAATTTGAGTTTTAACACCACAATCGCTTCTGGTAGCATCAAAAGCAACAACAGACCCAAACAATGAGCTCACACTTCTGTCTTTGAACATCTTGCCCCCTGCTGGAAGCTCTTGTTTACTACATGGCTTCCAGCACAGACGTAAGCTGACAGCAGCCACAAAGCCCAACTCTCTACCCAATTACAACACTCCGGTCAGGCCGAGGTCTTGGAAAATAAAGCAGTGCTGACTTATGGTTTCGATTTATAAATAACATTAATACTGATAGAATAACTCCATTAATGTCAATTCTGTCATTTGTACAAAGTTAAAATATAACATATATCTTTTAATGTTGAATAATGCACTAATTCTGAGGTTCTGTAACAAACACAGACAGATTGCAAAGGATTCTGGGTAAAATGTGCCTCTGCTAAACACTGATTGGTTCAGTCATTCATTATGTAAACCAACACGTTAATGTGATGTGTGTCGTGTGTTGGTGTTTACAGATAAATGTGCTTTTGTAAAATATTCAATTTTTTTATTTGTAAAAACAGGCATTTTTACAGAGCCCTGGAAGTGTCATCACAAAATGTTTTGCATGTGGAGAGAATGTGCACTCATTTTCTTATATTGTGCGCACGTTTTATTATATTGTAAAACGTGCACTCAATATTATCTTGACACATAAATGTTGGCTCACCGCGCTGCGAGATCTCAGTGACATTGAGAACTGCATTGAGATGCTCTGTTCACGCTGCACTTTAACCGCTGCACACAGCCACCATTAACATCGCAACATAAAACTATTTTTATATTGTGCCTAAAACTCTCCTGAATATATTCTCTGGGTTTATAGATGTTATTGTGTTTATTTTATGTAAACATGCGAGAATCACAGGCTGTCTCTCCGTTATTTTCAATGGGAGCTGCTGTGAGCTACAATCGCTTCCTGATCATGTGATGGCATAATGCATTCTGCAGCATCACCACTAGATGACTAAATCCTACACACTGTACTTTAATGTGCTACAAACATATGGTCGACTTCAAATACCATGTTAATTATGTAGATATAAGTGATCAAAAGATTGGTTCTGTGCAGACAAGTACTCATAGAAAAAGAGAGTAGAAATTCAAAAATTGTAAAAGTTGAAAGCTCTTTCCACATTTTTCCAAATTTGAATTAATGAACAATGCAGCACAGGCACATGACACCTCACTGATGAGACAGTTCTCTTTTAGTGGCACGCCATTTCCTCATTTTTATAAATTTGATGAAAACACTCCTATTATGCAGAAACAATCTATTCCATAAAAAATATCTCAAGTATAGCATCAGTCACTCAAATATGACTTACAACCCCAATTCCAATGAAGTTGGGATGTTCTGTGAAATGTAAATAAAAACAGATTACAATGATCTGCAAATCCTCTTCAACCTATATTCAGTTGAATATACCACAAAGACAAGATATTTAATGTTCAAACTGATAAACTTTATTGTTTTTCTGCAAATATTTGCTCATTTTGAAATGGATTCCTGCAACACATTTCAAAAAAGCTGGGACAGTGGTAACAAAAGACTGGGAAAGTTGATGAATGCTCAAAGAACACCTGTTTGGAACATTCCACAGGTGAACAGGTTTATTGGAAACAGGTGAGTGTCATGATTGGATATAAAAGGAGCATCCCCAAAAGGCTCAGCACTTCACAACCAAAGATGGGGCAAGGATCACCACTTTGTGAACAACTGTGTGAAGAAATAGTCCAACAGTTTAAGAACAATGTTTCTCAACATTCAATTGCAAGGAATTAAGGGATTCCATCATCTACAGCCCACAATATAAAATAAAATTCAGAGAATCTGGAGAATTTTCTACACATAAGTGGAAAGGCCAAAAAACAACATTGAATCCACGTGACCTTCGATCCCTCAGGCGGCACTGCATTAAAAACCGACATCATTGTGTAAATGATCTTACCGCGTGGGTTCAGGAACACTTCAGAAAACCATTGTCAGTTAACACAGTTCGTCGCTACATCTACAAGTGCAAGTTAAAACTCTACCATGCAAAGCGAAAGTCATACATCAACAACATCCAGAAATGCAGCCGCCTTCTCTGGGCCCGAGCACATTTGAAATGGACAGACGCAAAGTGGAAAAGTGTGCTGAGTCCATATTTCAAATTGTTTTTGGAAATCATGGCCATCATTTCCTCTGGACAAAAGAGGAAAAAGACCATCCAGATTGTTACCAGCGCAAAGTTCAAAAGCCATCATCTGTGATGGTATGGGGGTGTGTTAGTGCCCATGACATGGGCAACTTACACATCTGTGATGGCACCATCAATGCCGAAAGGTACATCCAGGTTTTGGAGCAACAAATGCTGCCATCCAAGCAACGTCTTTTTCAGGGACATCCCTGCTTATTTCAGCAAGACAATGCCAAGTCACATTTTGCACATGTTACAACAGCATGGCTTTGTAGTAAAAGAGTGCAGGTACTAGACTGGCCTGCCTGCAGTCCAGACCTGTCACCCATTGAAAATGTGTGGCTCATTATGAAGCGCAAAATACGACAACGGCGACTCCGGACTGTTGAACAACTGAAGTCGTACATCAAGCAAGAATGGAAAAGAATTCCACCTACAAAGCTTCAACAATTAGTGTCCTCAGTTCCCAAACGCTTATTGAGTGTTGTTGGAAGGAAAGGTGATGTAACAGTGGTAAACATACCACTGTCCCAACTTTTTTGGAAACGTGTTGCAGGCATCCATTTCAAAATGAGCAAATATTTGCACAAAAACAATAAAGTTTATCAGTTTGAACATTAAATATCTTGTCTTTGTGGTGTATTCAATTGAATATAGGTTAAAGAGGATTTGCAAATCATTGGATTCTGTTTTTATTTACATTTTACACAACGTCCCAACTTCATTGGAATTGGGGTTGTATATACGAGGTCTGTCCATAAAGTATTGTACCTTTTTATTTTTTTTCAAATCTATATGGATTTCATTCATATGTTTTTACGTCAGACATGCTTGAACCATCGTGCGTATGTGTGAGTTTTTCCACGCCTGTCGGTGACGTCATTCACCTGTGAGCACGCCTTGTGGAAGGAGTGGTCCCGCCCCCTCGTCGGATTTTCATTGTCTGGAAATGGCGGAATGAAAAGGACTTTTTTTCCATCAGAATTTTTTCAGAGGCTGTTAGAGACTGGCACCTGGAAACCATTTGAAAAATTTATCTGGCTTTCAGTGAAAATTTTACGGGCTTCACAGAGAATAAGGACTTTAACTACAGGTTTAAGGACCCCTTTAAGGACGGTCGGTGCGCCGCGCTGCGAGCTGCGACGATGCGGCACAAACCACTGGATCATTTCTAAGCTGATGGCTCTGTGGATACGAGACCGTCGTGTGCTCTTTCTCTGGTTATCACAAGAGCTGGACATCAGCCATTTTCCGGCAGATTTCACTTTTAACAAGAGATTTTGTCATGGAAAGCCGCGCGGAGGCTTCGCGCGTCACGACCGATTCGCTGATGAAGCGAGACAAAGGAACACCTCCGTTTCGGAGTGTTAGAGGACAAGTTGGGACATGTCCAGCTCGGCTTTCAGTGCTTACCAGTCGAGTGAGTATAAAAGAACTTGTGGAGAGCTGGACATGTCCCAACTTGTCCTCTAACACTCCGAAACGGAGGTGTTCCTTTGTCTCGCTTCATCAGCGAATCGGTCGTGACGCGCGAAGCCTCCGCGCGGCTTTCCATGACAAAATCTCTTGTTAAAAGTGAAATCTGCCGGAAAATGGCTGATGTCCAGCTCTTGTGATAACCAGAGAAAGAGCACACGACGGTCTCGTATCCACAGAGCCATCAGCTTAGAAATGATCCAGTGGTTTGTGCCGCATCGTCGCAGCTCGCAGCACCGACCGTCCTTAAAGCTGTAGTTAAAGTCCTTATTCTCTGTGAAGCCCGTAAAATTTTCACTGAAAGCCAGATAAATTTTTCGAATGGTTTCCAGGTGCCAGTCTCTAACAGCTTCTGAAAAAATTCTGATGGAAAAAAAGTCCTTTTCATTCCGCCATTTCCAGACAATGAAAATCCGACGAGGGGGCGGGACCACTCCTTCCACAAGGCGTGCTCACAGGCGAATGACGCCACCGACAGGCGTGGAAAAACTCACGCATGCGCATGAGGGTTCAAGCATGTCTGACGTAAAAACATATGAATGAAATCCATATAGTTTTTAAAAAAAATAAAAAGGACCGTTAATTTATGGACAGACCACGTACATTTTATTTTTTCCTGTCTTCCCCCTTCCTTCCCCCAAAAGTTCAGATTAAATCACGTTCCAAACTGAACAGTCGGTCTATAGTACATCCTCACCTGTGGCTCAAACTTCCAGGATGCTGAAGGTCTCTTCCCTTCTGGTGCAGTGTACAAATACGCCGAGAGCCAAGGAGAGCGGCGTGGGCGACTGTACAGCGTGGCAAACCGGTACTGGTTGTTATAACGCTGGCAGATCGGGGTTCCAGTCAGACCTTTGGGGGGCCAAGACATGTAGAAGAACTGCAGGCATGGAGTGAAATCCCCAACATCAGCTGTACACAGACACCACCATCCTGTGTGGAATACGACAGACAGAACCGCCGCGTGGAAACGTGTCATCCTGGTAATTGGAAATGGGCGCAAAAACTGGTTTGTGAAATGTTGCCGAACGAGATAAACTGTGTGAGAAACAATGTTGTGTGATTTCATTTGCAGACGTGTTCCCTTTTTAGTGACACGTGACCTCTTAGTGAAAGCAGAAGCAACATCACTTTGACCAGACTGTTTTGAAGAAGAAAAAAATTGCTGAATGTGCATGATTTACATATTTATGAACTTTTGGGCTCAATTTATGGGATAAAATAAGGTGTTAATTTTGACCCCCAGCTGTAATTCAGCTGTAGTCTTCTGATGTTTTTTTTTCCTCATTTGAGGGCGGCCGCTAAACGGGTAAAATATGACGTAACACTGGTTTTGATTTGATCATTTATTTAGTCCCCATGGGGGCAATTCAGGTGCAGTCAGCATTAAAAATTACATTACATTCATAAAGCCACATCACACAAATTCATAAAAAACCTAAAAACACAGCAGAATAAATATACAAAACAAGAGCCCAGAAATAAGGTGCGAGTCAGTGTAGACTTAAGTGCAACAGTGAGTCCTCATTTAGGAGAGCAATGGCTGTGGGAATAAAAGAGTTTTTTAGTCTGTTGGTTCTGCATCTGGGCATTACCAGGCGTCTGCCCGAGGGCAGAAACTTAAATTGTGGGTGCAGAGGGTGTGCAGAATTGGCCATAATTTTCCTGGCTTTTGACACAACCCTTGTTTTAAAAAGGTCCATAATGTCCATGCACTGAGTTCCCATAATTTTACCACATTCGTTGACAATATTACAAAGACGGTTGCGATTCTTAAGGTTCAATAGGTTGAGCCAACACAGGAAGGAAAAGGTTAACACAGACTCCACAAAGCAACTGTAGAACATTTTCATGAAGACACCATCTACGTTATAATTCCTACGTTTTCGCAGAAACTGCATTCTCTGATGTGCCTTACTGCACAGTGCATTAACCTGCAATTCAAAGGATAATTTATTATCAGTTTGGGTGCCCAGATACTTATAATTGTCAACATCTATGGGCTTCCCATCAATGGACATATGATTCAGAACAGGTGGTGTTTTCCTGAAATCAATGTGCATTTCTTTGGTTTTATCCACATTTATACGTAGAAAAGATGAATGGCACCACTCTAAAAAGTCCAGCAAGACCAAACTGTGGTCTGTGGAGTCATCACCGTGCAAAAGGGACAGGATGACTGAATCATCTGCATATTTTATGATGTGATGATTATCGTGTTGGCTTTGACAGAGGTTAGTATAAAAAACAAACAACAAAGGAGATAAAATGCAGCCCTGAGGGACTCCAGTGGATATCTGGTATACAAATGTTTAAAAGTTGTCTGCTTCAGAAATAAAATGTGCCATTTATTATGGATTTTGGCATGTTGAATTCAAATATGACAATAACAATGGCTAATTGGCCACTGTTTCCAAGATATACAAGGATTTACATTTTGCAGATACATAAATATATTGTGTTAACAGTAGAGTTTTCATGAAAAATCATAACCATAGGTCTTTTTTATGTTTCTCTGACTGTTTGGATAATATTTCACCCGTTCTCTTTTTGTAACACTTTAAAAATCAGCAAAAGGGTTATATATTAATCCTTAGTTGCACAGTAGTAGCATTTCTTAAAACTACAGCCAATCAACAATTTCACACATTTTCATTCTTCGTGGCCCAAAATTTGTAAAGTTTAACTATCTTTATTTCAGAAGCATTTTGGCTGTAGACCAGCGAAATTTCTCTACTTCCAGGGGAAAAAACACAGCATAAACAATGGATTTTTGGAAAAATTACACGTAAACAAAGTGACAATGCAAAGAAAAAGTGACAATGTGGTGTAAAGTGGACGTGTTGCAGTTAGTTTGTGACCCGGTGTTCTGTCTAGATGAGGTGCGCCAACTTTCGACACTCTTGAGCTGTGACGTACCTTCGCGTTGTCCAATAGGAACGACGCGTCAGGCCAAAACACGGAAGACTCGTGGAAGACACCAATCCGATTGGTGCAGAAACCACTGATCTGTTTAGAACACTTGTAATTAAAATAGTTAAATAAATCAATAAATGGTTCTTTAGAAACCTTTCATCTGTAAATTAAAACCACCTGTTATTTCAGATTAGATAATTTCTTGTTTAACATAAGGAACCTTGGACATTTATTTTTAGACAAATAAAATAACATGGAAATTTGTACTTTTTTTTAAAGTCTGGTAGATTATCTCTTTTCAACCTGAAAAATAAATACAAATGTTTATTATAAATGCAACAGGAAATAATTTAACAATGACTGCAGTGTGATTGTAAAGTAGGATTTCTGTGACATAAACCTCATGTTTTTTTTATATATAGTCACTTAAACTTATAATTTCGTCAAAATATGTAATTGCCTTTAATGTTGTTATCAGGACAGATTCATTTCTAAAATATGAATTTGAGCACAATAAGTGGAGAGCTTCTACTTGTGCAAATGTCTTTTGACTTTGATTCGTGGACATTTTTAATGATCCGTTCATTTATTGTTAAAATATAAAATGAAACAGCTTTTTAAAAAATAATAAAATAGTTGCTGTTGAAAGAGCCTTTTATTTAGAAGCAGGTGATGTTCTGCTGGATTCTTGGGACCAGATGAAGGTCTCTTCTGCAGCTTTGAACTCTGGTGGTGTTGCTGAAGACACTTTTGTCCAGGGGTAGGCAACCTGTTCCAGAAAGAGCCATGAGGGTGCAGGTTTTCTTTGCAGCCACTGACTCCACCAGGTGATTTCACTGATTAACTGATTCCATCTGCTCAAAGTGATATTAATCAGTAAAATCACCTGGTGGAGTCAGTGGCTGCAAAGAAAACCTGCACCCTCATGGCTCTTTCTGGAACAGGTTGCCTACCCCTGCTTTTGTCCTATTTTGAAGAGCAGAGATGTTTTCTTTTGACTGGACTTCGTGGTGTTCAGCTCATCAATGGAAGTTTGGTTGTCTGCACAGCAAATGTTCCTGATTGGGACAAATAAAAATGTTTCTTTAAATATAAAGAAACACTAAACAGTTATATATATATATATATATATATATATATATATATATATATATATAAAAAGGGGGAAAAAAACGGCAAAAAAAAAAAAAAAAAAAAAAAAAAATGATGGAAAAAAACGCCCGAAAAAATAAGTTATTTAAAGTTGAGCTTTTGTGGTGTCTGAAAAAGTTGTAGCTTTATTTGGTAAAAATTAAAAAGACTGAACCATTTACAAATTAAAGTGTTCACTCAGATCAACTGTGCTAAAAAGCTAAGCTAACGTTAGCTGATCATTAAACCTTCACAGCAGTGCAGAAACGTCATGTTTTACTTTTATTTTATCCTCACCTTGATAAAGCTGCAGAATTAACCTCCGCTGAGCAAACTGGGACTTCGCATATATCCAAAAAGTGGGAGATTTTGGACTGAGTGGGTTTGCTCCATCACCCCGGCTGCCTGCCTTGCTCTGCCCAGGAATGATGCCTGAAGGCCGGCTTGTCCGTGCGGGTCGGCCCGCTGTCGCGGTTCGATCGATATCCCACCAATACGTCAGTCCTCCCTCGGTCGGCGTCACTCTGAAAAGTAGCTGGAAAAAAAGCTTCTCCCAGCATGGTGATGGGAGAATCGTTCTACTGCTGGTTTTTTAAGCTTTTTTGTGGTTCAGGCGACCCAAATTCAAGATGGTGATCGCTCAACTTTTTTCAGGTTGTGGAAACAGCCAGAGTGTAACGTGGCTGCAATCTCTGCCCCCTTGCCGCTTCTGAAGTGACGCGTCTGACATCACGATGCGTTGGAAACGCACTGGCCTGGCGTTACGAAGCGTTAAAGCATCGCGCTGAAGCCACTGAACTATATACTGACTATATACTATATCCCGTCAGTATATAGTTCAGTGGCTGAAGCTTGCAGTGTGAAAGGCCCTTGACACTGCTTGAATAAATCGAGCTTTGCCCTCTGCCGCACTGAGAAGCGCAACCCTCAACCTATCAAATTGCTTGACACAGACACACGCCATATCCATTTGTTTTAAAATTAATTACTTTAGTTAATTAATTTGGTTTATTTATTAAATACGTGATATTATTGAATAACTAATATTTTGCTATATTTTTCAGTATTTCTTTTTCTTTCTTTTTTATTTTTATTTTTTGATAACTCTAACATCTGAGGGGGCGAGGCTGATGACGTGAGGGGGCGTCGCCCCCAAACGCCCCCTCGTAGCGCCGGGTCCGCGTCTCCTTGGCCTTCTTCAGCCAATGGGGTCCTCAGCATTGGATCTGTGTGCTGGATCATGCCCAAGGAAACACAGAACATAGGCAAAATGCTCTCTCTCACCATGCAAGACATGCTCGTCAACTGTCTCCCTAAGTAACCACTTGTTTGACGCAGAGTCATTCCAGTGGAACCCAAGAATCCTCTGAAGAGACCAAGTTTCAAAGACATACAGTCATCAACTTAGGCTTAGCATCCAAGTTTAACAACCAGACAGGAAGACAGGAAGCACTAGGGCCCTCAAGACGTGGACCTTCAGTTTCTTGTAAAGATATCGGCATCACCAAACACCTCAGTACTGTGACCTCATAAGTCTATAAACTCTTCCCAAGTGCCCCCCTGTCTCAAAGGCCAAGGTCACAGAGACATGGATGTCATGGCCAAGAAAAGTGATTGCGTTTACTGGACAAGTTAAACACTTTCGCAGCACACAGATACACTTCTGATGGCTGAGTCCAGGAAGCCACTGAAAGCCCACCCAAACAAATATGTGTAGTTGAGGAGACTGAGAACATTGTTCATCCAGCTGAACATTTTTCATCATATCTTCAAGGGCCTTTAGCTAAAACTAACAAAACATGGCATATGGGTAATTCCATTTGTGGGAATCATCACCATAGTAACAGTGACCTGATTTACACGTTATTTCAGTCACAGGGCTCGTTTCCATTTAAGTCTGGTTAGTCAAAGAAGATTAGAGCTAATATAGTCTGATTGTAGTCCATAAAGAGTTTGTGGTATTTACCCTACCTGAAGATAGCACCCTTAGTATTTGAAGGTATATTGAATGAATGAATTTATTCAGCACACACAGATCCAAAATAACAACGTGAACTCACAAAGAAAACAATCCAACAATGCACCCATGTGCCCGTAAGGGTGTAGGCAGAAGCAAAAGCTTACAAATGCCCACCCCTTTAACCAAAAGGTAAAAATGTATACATATGTATATAAAAATATACATATACCCATAATAACTACTACAAAATATAAATTAATCACTGAACTAAAATTTCAAAACACAAACATGCAAACAGCAGCGCGCCATGCACAACCCCCCCTCCTCCCCCCACACAAAACAAAATCGATAAACCTAATTCATCACACCATAACAGGTAATTACATAATTTTTATAGAGCCTTTTAAAGCCAACCAAGTTACCGAGTGATTTTATGTTATCCAGGCACAAATTCCAAATTTTAACAGCTTTAACAGAAACACAATGACTTTTTACAGTAGTTTGAATCTTTGATTTTTGAAATAATAATGTTCCTCGCAAATTCTAACTAGAGTCCCTCATTTCAAACAGGTCCTGGACATGTTTTGGTAAAAGTTTATTTTTTACTTTGAACATAATTTGTATTATGCTATAATCAATCAGGTCCCAAAATTTTAAAATGTGTAAACATACAAACAATGGATTTGTTGGCTTTCTTTTGTCATAAAAATATTGCATTTGTATTTGTTTTGTAGGTGGTTCCCCAAACTTCAATACAATAGGTCATATACGGAACAATTAATGAATGATATAAGGTAAATAATGAGTGTTGGGAGAGGAAGTCTTGTGCTTTATATAAAATAGCAATGGCTTTTGACATTTTTGATTTAACATAATTTATGTGTTTTCCAACACAGTTTCTCGTCAGTGAAAACCCCAAGAAATTTAGTTTCATTTACAAGTTCAATTTCAATATCAATATTGTGTAATTGTAAATTTCTACATAAATTACTGGGTTTATTTCCAAATATGATACACTTTGTTTTACCAAAATGAAGTGATTATTTATTTAAATCAAACCATTCTTTGAACTTTGAAGGTATAGGTGTGGAGGACATATGTACTTGTTCTCTGTACACTCATGGATGATATTTCATGAAAATTTTGTGACTAGCAACCAAAGCTGAACCTTAGCCACAATGTCTCCATGAAAATTCAGTAAGGTATATCTTATATATTATATTCCAATTCTAAGGTGGAACTATGCTAGTATAGTAAGGTATATCTAAATATCTAAAAAGGAAAAGTAAAATAGAATAGTAGAAAAGAGCAGAGTAGAGCCACTTAGGTGCCTGGTCTTGAGAACCAGGGATGGTAGTTTTTTGGATCTCCATGGGATTGTTTCTGCTACCTCCAGAGATCACAGCATGTTCCAGTGAAATTACCTTCATGAAGCTTCTGTAAAAAGCCCAGATGACAGAGATAGTCTGTTGCTTGATGAAGTCAGATAAGTTGTTCATGGGAATGTCCAAATAAGTTGGCTCAGTCATTTCCTCTATCTTATCTCTGGAATGTGCATCAAGGCCAGCTACCAAGGCTGAACACCAACAATTTACCACAATCAACTATCATGGTGATTAGCAGATGGGTGTTAAACACCTTATCTAAGATTCTACACCATCATCCAAACCTGCTTGGATGAAATCTGTCAGCCTAATATAGAAAACAACTAACATGCAGTCCTCAAGTTCTTATTAAAATAATGTGACAAACATTACAAATTTGGATTATATCTACGAGTAGTATGTCAGTATGATCTTTGGAGTAAAATATTAAGTTTTTAGTCAACCATACTCCTAACAACCCAACATTTACACCCAAGGTAGTCTATTTCCCTTTCAAGTCAAATATCTTTGCTTTTAATTTATTATTTTTAAGCTACTCACTTTGACTGCTTCAGACTACTTCATGATCAACAAATGGCCAACATGGAGTTAACTTCACAGAATGTAGTACATTCCAGTGTAACTCTACACACATCTGAATAACGCCCGCCTCCACGACCCGTTTTTATTACATAACCACTTGTGCAGTTTGGATTCTCTTTGGACTTTTCTTGTTCCGACAAGGCCCACAGTGCATTTGTCCACTGTTTCAGGGATTTAAGGTACGTTGCATTGGCCTTTCTTTATCTAGTACCACAAAACCAACTTATTTTTAGATTTTGCATAAGAGAAGGTGAGGAAATGTGAACAATGGTAATGTGTTGTGCACAGAGACAAGTTCCTGGTTAAGGCAGAGACTAAGATGACTTACATTTCTAAAGGCCAGCATGACTTGGCTGATAAATTATACTAATTTAAATTGTTTCTACATTCAGTAAACTCTCCAGGGCATCATTTGTTTGCACAGATGTTTACCACCCCAGAACTGCTGGTGGTGCTATTTGGTAGTAAAAATTCAACAGCTGCATTTGAAAACTGATGTTTCTGTTTGTACTTTTCCTTTTTTTTTATCTTAGTTTTTAACATTTTGGTAAATTCTTAGGATTAGCCTTCATTGGGAGAAGTCTCTGCTCTACTCTCCGCTCACTGGCGCAGTCAAAGGCCACCATCGTTGAACATTCATTGCGGTATGTGCACCTCCATGGTGGGTGTCACATTTCTCCATGGAAGACATTGCAGAACACTGCAAACATAAACAATAATGGAGGAGAAGCATTTAAAATAAGCTTTAGCACAAGAATAGAAACACAATTTTATGTTTTCCAGTTACTAGTCAAAATATGTAATCTACACTAAATATAAGATCCAATTATCGAAGTAAAATTCCAGTAAGATATAAAGATGTGTTTTTAGGAAATAATCCAATTAAACAGAACTCAGAATGAACAATGACAGTGAGGTTTTTTAAATTTTGCACATGAAAAAATATTGTTTTCATGTAAAAAAAAAACAAAAAAAAACCCCAAAACAAAATATTTTGTGTTGGACTCCCGGTGGGTGTTGGACTACCGGTGGGTGTTGTCACATATCCTGTTCATGAGGTTTCTGGATGGGATTTCAAGGCACAGTCAGGGACTGGAGGGTGTCCAGTTTGGTGACATCAGAGTTACATCTCTGCTTTTTGCAGATGATGTGGTTGTGTTGTTTTCAACAGACGGTGACCTCTGATGCACCTTGAGCAGGCCTAGTGTGAAGCGACTGGGATGAGACTCAGCACCACCAAATCTGAGACCATGGTCCTCTGTTGGAAAACAATGGATTGTCCCCTCTGGGTGAGAGAAGAGTTATTGCCTCAGGTGGAGGACTTTAAGTATCTCAGGGTCTTGTTCACAAGTGGGGGTAAGTTGGAGTGTGAAACTGATAGACCGATTGAGTGGTATCTGAAATCTTACCGACGTTGTACTGGGCCATCGTAGTAAAGAAGGAACTGAGCCAGAAGGTGAGACTCTCAATTTACCAGTTGATATACACTCCTATCCTCACCTATTGTCATGAACTTTGGGTAATGATTGGAAGAATAAGGTTGGGGATACAAGCGGCGGAAATGAGATTCCTCCATTGGGTATCTGGACTTACATTCCTGGACAGGGTGAGAAGCTCAACTATCTTGGAGAGACTCCTATAGAACCACTGTTTCTTTGCACTGAAGGAGCCAGTTGAGGTGGTTGGGACATCTGGTCAGGATGCCCCCTGATCGTCTCCATAGGGAGGTCTTCCTGACACGTCCAACTGAGAGGAGGCCACGGAGAAGACCCAGGACACGCTGGAGGGATTATATTTCCCAGCTGGCTGGGGAACCCGCAGGAAGAGTTACAGGACTTGGCTGAGGATAGGGAAGTGTGGGATGAGCTGCTTAGTCTGCTGTCACCACGACCCGGATCCAAATAAACCTCAGAAAATGAATGAATGAATGAATGAAAATGTAAGCAAAATCTTCCAGTGGAACAAGTAAAAATTAAAGTTAAAAATTTCCTGAAATAAAGTTTTGAAATTAGCTGAAAGAAAAAGAAACTAATTTTGAGTTATATTTTACTAGTATTATCAAATATTACATATTTTACAAATAAATAACAAATAACACAGCAGCTTACGAATCCCATGATCCATGAAAGCTCCAGGATGATCAAAGACAGTCTGGAGTTACCTGTAAGTGCTGTGACAGAAGACACCTGTGTGAAGCTAATTTATTTGCAAGAATCCCCCGCAAAGTCCCTCTGTTAAATAAAAGACGTACAGAAGAGGTTACAATTTGCCAAAGAACACATCAACTGGCCTAAAGAGAAATGGAGGAATATTTTGTGGACTGATGAGAGTAAAATTGTTCTTTTTGGGTCCAAGGGCCGCTGACAGTTTGTGAGACGACCCCCAAACTCTGAATTCAAGCCACAGTTCACAGTGAAGACAGTGAAGCATGGTGGTGCAAGCATCATGATATGGGCATGTTTCTCCTACTATGGTGTTGGGCCTATATATCGCATACCAGGTATCATGGATCAGTTTGGATATGTCAAAATACTTGAAGAGGTCATGTTGCCTTATGCTGAAGAGGACATGCCCTTGAGATGGGTGTTTCAACAAGACAATGACCCCAAGCACACTAGTAAATGAGCAAAATCTTGGTTCCAAACCAACAAAATTAATGCCTTGCAGATGTGAAGAAATCATGAAAAACTGTGGTTATACAACTAAATACTAGTTTAGTGATTCACAGGATTGCTAAAAAAGCAGTTTGAACATAATAGTTTTGAGTTTGTAGCATCAACAGCAGATGCTACTATTATTGTGAACACCCCCTTTTCTACTTTTTTTTTAACTAATAGCCCAATTTCATAGCCTTAAGAGTGTGCATATCATGAATGCTTGGTCTTGTTGGATTTGTGAGAATCTACTGAATCTACTGGTACCTTGTTTCCCATGTAACAATAAGGAATATACTCAAAACCTGGATTAATCTTTTTAGTCACATAGCACTACTGTTATTCTGAACACTACTGTAGGACATCAAATGAATATTTATTTTTGTTTTGTCAGAGTACATCCATGGCGGGCATCCTGAGCTTCACCTCTCTGCTTCTCGTGGTGAGTGGGCCCCTACTGACAAGCCTCGTTGTCCAGGGTGGAAAGATTCTGGTGTTCCCAGTGGACGGCAGCCACTGGCTCAGCATGAACCTGCTGATCCAAAGTCTCCATGACAGGGGTCATGACATCACCGTGGTCCGCACGGCCACCAGTTGGTACATCAAAGAAACATCACCGCATTACCGTTCCATCACCGTGACCCTACCAGAGGCAATGGACATCGAGGAGCAAGATTTCTTTTCATCATTTCTTGTGAAGATGCTGGCAATCCAGAAAGAAGGGGCTTCCATGATGGCTTTTTTGTCGTATTACTGGGAAATGCTGTCCTCTCTGGCAAACATTCACCAACAGGCCTTTCTGTTTGTGGAAGAAATGTTTGAGAACAAGTCTCTGATGCAGCATCTACATGATACCAAGTTTGACGTCGTTCTTTTGGACCCAGGTGTGCCTGTAGGTGTTCTGGTGGCTCATAAGCTTAAGTTGCCGTTTGTGTATAATTTAAAGTGGATCACCAGTGGAGAAGGACACTTTGTGATCGCTCCATCACCTGTATCCTATGTTCCAACATCTGGACATGTTGTGTCAGATAAGATGACCTTCTTCCAAAGGGTTCAAAACACATTCTACTATTTGCTCAACATGTGCGTTGACAGGTTCATTGTATGCCCTCCATATGACAGACTCGTAGAAAAGTACTTTGGTTCAGATGTTAACTTCTATCACCTTCTCCAAGGAGCTGACATTTGGCTGATGAGGGTGGACTTTGTCTTTGAATTTCCCAGGCCCACCATGCCAAACCTGGTTTACGTGGGCGGTTTTCAGTGCAAACCCTCAGAGCCTTTACCGCCTGAACTCGAGGAGTTTGTTCAAAGCTCGGGCGAGCATGGGTTCATTCTGATGTCTCTCGGCACATTGATCAAAAGTCTCCCTTTGGAAATGACCTCAAAAATAGCTGCTGCCTTTGCCCAACTTCCTCAGAAGGTTATATGGAGGTACATAGGTGAGCGCCCCAACAACCTCGGCAACAACACTTTACTGGTGACTTGGATGCCCCAGAATGACCTCTTGGGTCACCCGAAGATTAAAGCTTTCGTATCCCATGGCGGTGGCAACGGGGTGTATGAGTCCATTTATCACGGGGTACCAGTTGTGGGCGTGCCGCTTCTATTCGACCAATTTGAGAACATTTTGAGACTGGAGGTGCGAGGTGCTGCCAAAATGCTAGACGTGACAAACCTCACCCCCCAGAGCTTTTTGGATGCAGTAAGAGAAGTTCTTCATAATCCGTCCTACAGACATAACATGAGGCGGCTGTCTGAGCTCCATCGGGACACACCGGTGCCTCCTTTGGAATCAGCCCTTTACTGGATTGAGTTTGTTATCAGGCACAAAGGAGCATCACATTTACGCACCGACTCGTATAAGATGCCCTGGTACTCGTATCACTCTGTGGATGTTGTATGTTTTCTCTTTGCAGTGTTGTTCATATTTACAGTATTTGTCGTGGTTTCAATACGGTTTCTTTGCTGTCGACTGTGCAGGAAGAGAAAACCCAAACAGGACTGAGTCCTTCCAAGAGATTAACACACGCACTTGTGTACTAACATACATCAAAATGTGACAGAATTCCTTTATTTAAAAGGGCCTGTATAGCTGTATTCCAACACCCCACCCCCCAATATTCAAAGTACTTACAAAGCACTTATTTACACTATATATTCTGTTTCCCATTTAGACAACCATATTACTAGGTGCGCTACGACCACTACCTTTGCACCCCCAGGACTAAACCAAACCAACTTTTTTAGGTTCCTTAGATAACCCCAAAACACAATCAGAATGTTCCCAAAACTAAAAACTGGCCTCAAGCCAGTTATCCAAGATGGCGTCCAAGATGGCTGCCAAAATAGGATTTTTCACTACAACACTTTTAAACAACATACAAACAACATAAATATCACAGCGATTCAATGGGAAGACCATTGCAGGTCACAGCAAACTCATTTGTGCCTAAATTCATTTATGGGTTTAAGATTCAGAATGGTGTCCAAAATGGCCACCAATAGACCCTTATCATTGAGTCTCTGTGATATTTAAGTTGTTTATATGTTGTTTAAAGGTGTTTTAGTGAACAACCCTATTTTGGTGGCCATATTGGACGCCATCTTGGATAACTGGCTTGAGGACAGTTTTTATCTTTGGGAACATCCTGATTGTGTTTTGAGGTCATCTAAGGAACCTAAAAAAGTTGGTTTGGTTTAGTCTGGGGGGTGCAAAGGTAGTGGTCGTAGCTCCCCTAGTATATTAATGTGAGTCTGGTTGACATATCTAGATTAACAGTTCATTTCTAGACTGAAGAAGTGCGACAACACAATTTGTTGGATTGTGTTGTTTCCCAAACACAACATTCAGTGTAACTGATTTTATTGAACCAAAAATACTATAGATTATATGACGATTATATATTATATTAATGTTAACCCAACTGAGCTGAATCGATGTCTCAGTCTACTGAGCTGTAAATGGGTACGGGCCTCGGCTGAGGAAGTGACCTGCAATGGACTGGCGTCTAGTCCAGGATAAATTGTAGGTAAGCCTGGGCCTCACGGACTGCATAGGTCTTGTTAACAACAAGACTAGCTTCGCTATGGTTCATAAGCCACATTATGCCGACCTATGACCATCTTAAGTAAATGTACTTTATCTTTAAAAAACTCCAAAACAAACAAGAACTAATTAATTAAATGGAAATAAATCAAATTCCCCAAATATCAAACGTTTTATGCAACAATCATAATAATAATCCTCTTTTTGTTTAAAAATGTCTTAAATGTAAGGTTCTTCTGGAGAGAATTTCTCTCTCTCTCTCTCTCTCTCTCTCTCTCTCTCTCTCTCTCTCTCTCTCTCTCTCTCTCTCTCTCTCTCTCTCTCTCTCTCTCTCTCTTTCTATATATATATATATATATATATAATTGTTGTATTTTACTTTAACTGAGTTTACTAACGTCTTGTGAGCAGACAATTTATTACGAGTCATCTTCTATGCAACAGTGCTCCCGAGTGGCGGGAGGTGGCATAACTGTCTGGATGCGCTTCTTTGGACAATCATGAAAATGCATAAAAGACTGAATTTTTATCAGGATAGCTTCCTTCTAACTTCTCTTAATAATGCCAGTATCTGTGAATCAGTTACACAAAATGCTACATGCAACCCCTCTAGTGCTGCATGTACCAAAACTTTATAATAATGGATTGCTGTCAAATAAATAAATTAAAAAATGCTGCTTAGGAAAGGGTGTACTGATCAGTGTTTGAATTACTGAAAAGGTTTGTGCAGTTTCATCTGAAGAGTATCATGAGTTTGAGCTAGTTTATAATAATAATAATAATAATAATAATAATAATAATAATAATAATAATAATAATAATAATAATGCAATATTAAAATACATAAATGCTTTCAGACAAATTGAGACAGAACACACCTACAGATTGCAAAACATGTCCTCAGGCATGAGTTGGAAAACTAAAAAATGTATTGACATCAATAGAAATATATGCATTCTTCAAAATTAAATTTGCTTATTTTGCCTGCAGGCTTGGAGCTTCTTTTTTATTTGATGTTTTCCTTTTCCTTTTCTTTGTGTCATTATGCTATAATATGAAGGAAAATATAAAATTAAAATTTCCAGTACAGATATATATATATATATATATATATATATATATATATATATATATATGGACAGAGTATGGACAGAGTAATTCAAAATGAATTAACATAAGAACTGAAGCGTGTTAAAGGATTTGATAAATAAAACGTTACCTGTGTTTGCTCACAAATTCATGTGTATCTATATTTATTTATTTTGTATTCTCGAGCTGTTTGATGTTGATAAACTATTATTTATGTCTAATTATTTCTTTTGACACGTGTCACTTTTGTCATTGCAGTTATATATAATTGAAGTTTTATTTTGAATTTCTCTGATCAGACACAGAAGAATGTAACAGTGGAGATGATTATTACATGTAAGAGTGTGATTCGCCGTTTATTTTTCTAACATGTCAAACTCAGTCAGCAGGATATGTGATGAAACGAGTCGGTGGAGCAGGAGTTTAAAGATAAGCGAGTCAGTGCTGTGTTGGGGGAATAACAGCACATATTTAAACAAACACACTGCAGTTGACAGCTATGGGAAAGGAAATGCAGGGTGTTGTTTCAACGCCGCTATTGTCTTCATCACCTCAGCTCGCATTAGCTGACGTTCACTGTTTCAAATGTGTGACACTGAATACTAAAGCATCTGTTGTACTGTAGTTTCCACTTGACGTTGTGGCTTTCACTTCATTTGTGTGCCCATGGGCGTACTGGTTGTGCCGTCTAAAGGCCAGCACGGGTTGTTTCTGATAATGAGAGGGTGCACCATTCAGATGCGCCTTACACAAGTGGGTTTACAACATACGTACACCCTGAATGTATTTGCATTAAAATGAATCATTGGAGGCTTGGTGGCCGCTGTCCATTGGTGAAGTTTGACAGGTTGGCATGGATCCATTAACTCACCAGGAAACCTCTCACTTTATAACTCGTAGAGCGTGGAGCACGAGAGGTCACAGTCTGGTTTATTTCATGTAAAGCCCCCACCATGCACAGCAGGTAGGGGATAAGGAGTTGGGCTACCAATATGTTGACCTGGGTGTTACCTGTTTGTGTCCTTGGAGAAGACACTTCATCTGCATTGTTTCAGTCCACTGAGCTGTAAATGGGTATGGTTCTGGCA
The DNA here is from genome assembly GCF_902500255.1 of Thalassophryne amazonica. NCBI lineage: Eukaryota > Metazoa > Chordata > Actinopteri > Batrachoidiformes > Batrachoididae > Thalassophryne > Thalassophryne amazonica. Next base: position 44,984,668 of record NC_047120.1, on the reverse strand, counting down.
TAACTGGAGAAGTAACCTGTGCTGACCTGGCATCCCATCTGAGGGAAGTCATAGACTATTATCTGTTTCACCCTATCCTATACGGGGATATGCAGTGGCACCAAGGCCTATCTAGGACTTACTTCTTCCACAACACCCCCTTGACTAACTAGTTAAGTCGATCCAACGCCTCTGGACACAGTGCTGTAGTTTGCACTTGGATATTGCACCGTGTAGCTGGCGACATGTGGTTGGAAATGCCCCCAAAAGCACCCGTGCTGTGCATTTCAGACCATATGCAATAGGGCAACAAACTTGGGCCCTTAAAGGTTTCTGCAAATTGCCCATTTGTGTTCTTTCCCACAGATGAGGTACTCTGAATAAAACTGGAGAAAGTTTCTGTTCCTTTAATTAAAAACCGAATATTAGAGTCAGGATGAGCATCACTTCAATCTGCTATTGTATAATATCACACCAACACAACATCCATCTTTGTAGTTTATGACTGCTTCTAGTGTCGGTTAGGTTTAATAATTAAAGGTTGAAAATTTTACCCAATAAAGTAAAAAATTTACAATATAAAAATAACAAACAAAGCCAGACATATTTTTACAACACCGCATGCCGCCTCCAAGCAGTCCAAGCAGGTTTTGGTGTTAAATTATTTTCAACAAACAAAACCTATTCGCTTCTACATTGTGTCACTATAGTTTGAAAGGTGAAATTAACCAGTGATTATTTGCGTTTTGTTCAGTTTATCTGCAGTTCTGCTCAGTCCTGGACTTTACTTCTCCAAACCACCAGGAAAACCATAACAGGGATGAGGCTCACTGGGATGAGAGTGAGGATGACAACCACACTGTGAGGTGCATCCACAAATGGCTCCTCTTCCTTTGAGCAGTTTTGGAAGTACAGGGAGTGTATGTACAGGAAGAAGTCTTGAATGTTGGAGTTTGGGTAAAAGCAACCAACAATCGTGGAAACGTTCTCCAAGCAAAGGGTCAAATCGTTGTACAGTCTGCAATAAATGGAGAAACCATCATCAAAGATTATCTGAACAGTTGTAGAATGCCACCGATTACATTCAGTGTTTGTAAAAGACTTATTTCCATCCATCCATCCATCCATCCATCCATCCATCCATCCATCCATCCATCCATCCATCCATCCATCCATCCATCCATCCATCCATCCATTTTGTAAAGCCACTGAGTACAGTTTTAGATTAGATAGAACTTTATTGATCCCTTGGGAAGACTCCCTCAGGGAAATTCAGGTTCCAGCAGCTTTGTATAGCAGCACAAAGGGTAAGAAGCACACAGAGTATCAAAATTGAAAGTAAAAAACAAACAAACAAACAAACAAACAATTTGCAAATATAACTATAAATACACAACTATAAATACCAGACATACTGATTGCTACTGTTTTACTGGCTACTACTGTTCCTCTCCTTCCCATCCTCTGTCTTCCTGTTACTCCTCCTCCCCCTGAGTGGGGAGTTGTACAGTCTGATGGCCTGAAGGACAAAGGAGTTTTTCAGTCTGTTGGTCCTGCACATAGTCAAGAGCAGTCTGGCTGAAGAGACTCCTCTGATTGCTGATGACGGCTTGCAGAGGGTGACTGGCATCATCCATAATGCCCATAATGTCCATAATTTCCATGTTTGGAGGTGGACTATCCCAGCAGTCATTGGGCGAGAGGTGGAGTACAAAGGCCCTCAAAGAGTTTTTTTAAAATATTAAAAAAAAATCCTTTTCCTTATGTCTTTAACACTGTAAGATAGGTGCAAATCTACAAGCCCTGATGATGTCACAAACATCTGTTGGGTGTAATAAAGGGAGTTAGCAGTGTTTAAAAAAATCACAGTCAAAACAAACTTGGGGTTGACTGTCAACAATGTACCAAGTTTGGTGTAAACTGGCCAATTGACTTGGGAAGATTAGGTGGAAAACCAGAGATTTCAACCAAATTTTTGAACTTTGACTCCAATGGCCTTGACCTTTGCCTAAACAAACCCCTTAATGGCACTTCTGAGGTTGACTACCATCCCCATGACAAGTTTGATGGAAAGTGGAAGAATGACCTGGGAGGATTAGGGGACAGATAAACCAAAATTTTGACCTTTAACTCCAATGAAGGCAATTCGGGAGTCAACCTGTGAGTTTTTGTGAACTGGCAAAGGTGTATAGACTCCTAAAGTAGAGCCTATAGAAGCCCACTGGAATCCTGTTGTTTTGCAAACATAAAACGGTTCAAAGCGCTTTTATTTTATAGCACATGTGGTTGAATGTGGTTGAAGCTCTGTCACTAGCGAACAGCAGTGGGAAACATTCATCAACAAGGTCACAGAGATCTGCTTGAGCATTAGTCAGTTCCTGTGGTTTCTTCCAGTCTGCCCACCCCATTTACAGTTTAAATCAAACAGAAAACCACAGAACAAAGGCGGCTCTACTGACGGCTTGACGCATCGCACCGCTCCAAGGCTTCAGGTTCAAACTATATTTCAGGTATTTTTATTCCCAAAAACAGTGTTCTGTTAAGATCAGTGAAACTGAACTTTTAAAAAGGGCTTCCATACAGGTTCACGCTGCTTTGGGTGGTCATATATACACATCAGTGGGAGGGGTAGGATGTTTATCAAGCGAAGGGTCAGGGGATCAAATCCCAGTTCTGTCTGTGTGTTGAAGTAGCTTGAGGTACTAGCACTGGTGTGTGAATGTGATTGTAAGTCAGGTTCACTGAAAAAACTGACTCATTGCATTGGATTTTCATCTAATAAATATATGTAGTCCCAAGTAAATTAAATTACCTCGCATTGATGTGCTTCTTTGAGTTGGGGCTATGTATATTTTTGTAGATGGAAATCCTTCACATAATTGAATTGAGTTCATCCAATGAGTCATTTTTTGATTGTAAAAGCTTCTGCCAATTATATAAAATGTAAGAACCTGTTTAAAAAAAACACAAAAAGCATGGTTTATTTGTAATAATTTAAACAACTCTAATGACTTCATCTGGTTTTAATCTGTATAAATTAGACACAAACTACACTCAAAAAACTGCAGTAACCTATAAAACTATAAAACCTATAGTTATACCTATATTATAACCTATAAAATTATTCATGGACTGGCTCTCCCTACCTAGCTGACCTAATTAAACCTTATGTACCGGCCCAGGCTTTACGTTCTCAGGGTGCAGGACTACTTTGTGTCCCTAAGGTGAATAAGAAGTCTGCGGGTCACAGAGCTTTCTCTTATTGTGCCCCTGTTCTGTGGAATGATCTCCCTGCGTCAATAAAACAGTCAGATTCTGTGGAGATTTTCAAGTCCAGACTTAAAACGCACTTATTTTCCCTTTCATATGGTTAGCATACTGGTACAGTTTTGTTTTACACTTTTTACTCTTTTAATTCATTTATTAGTAATTGGAGCGTGCCGTGGCCTCAACTTTACCTAAATTCTGGGTCTTTTAGTGAAGTTTAGGGCTAGTGGCCGGCAATCACCTTAGTATTTCTCTGTTTTTCTTGTTTGGCAAATTATACAGTATTTTTTGTCTTTCTGATGTCTGATTCTGTTTTTTTCTCTCTGTTTAAGGTGCAGCTCCATCCAAAGATGGGAGTTGTATTCGTGTTGGCGATCCTCCTGTCCTGTGCGCCAATAGCATTTCTTGTGTATTCGTCCGTGAATTGTTCTGTAATTTGTTTTGTAGCATGGCCCAAGCAGAGGGTCACCCCTTTGAGTCTGGTCTGCTTGAGGTTTCTTCCTCAGAGGGAGTTTTTCCTTACCACTGTTGCTCTGGGGGTTGGTAAGTTTAGACCTTACCTGTGTGAAGCGCTTTGAGGCAACTCTGTTGTGATTTGGCGCTATATAAATGAAAATAAATTGAAATTGAAATTGCATTAACTCATTGACTTTAACAGCAATCAAAAGATATATTTAAGTTTTAATAACTTGGTGTTTTTTTTGAGTATATAAATGTAAAGCAGTCAGTTATATCCAAATATTGTAATCTAGTTCAGGTTTATAGTGATGGATTAGTGCCAGGTTTAAATCATGGCTTTCTCAGTTTGAACTATTTTGTGAGCATTTTTATAATTTAAATTAAATTGCATTCTTTAAAATTATACTGCAATACTCAATAATGACAAACCAGTAAGTTTGAATCAGAAGTCTTGCAAATAAATATGTGTTGCACACTACTTTTGTTGCAATAACTTTGTTGCTGATATGTTGTTGATCTGTCACAATGAGCCATAAATTTGGGAATAAAAAATTGTTATTAATATAAATGACGTAAAAACAAAAACTTAAAAATCTTACATAATCAGTTACACAAATTTTTGTTTTTCATTTCTGCCAACTTATTTTGATTTACAGTGTAATAAAGTCGGAAGTAAAATTACAACAAAAGAAAGATGAGTAGACTGATACGCGGAGAGACTGTATGACTTACCGGATAACATTTTCCAGCACACACCATCTCTCTGAGGTGATATTCATCATATGCTGATGGAAAGCTTCACCACAAAACCTGTGACTGTAGAACACCTGCAGCTCAGTCTGGCAGTTCAGATGTGGAAAACTGTAGTCCGCATCCTGAAATCTCTCTATGGAGTCAGACAAAAAGATTATTTTATTATGTTATTAATTTAGGTTGTCGCTCTGTGAAACGATTAAATTTGATTTGTCATAGGTTTCCTCAGATCTTCTTCATGAAATGATGAGTACACAGAGCATGCAGACACAACGCACCATTTAAAGTTAAACGATAATGCAGATTTTGACTTGAGTTTATGACTTTTCTTATTTTACTAGTTTGGATGGTTCTGTGACTTATATATCAAAAAATAGGGGTTGACAAAAATCACAGTTTGGTACATTTTCAGGACAGTGGAAACAACACACACAGCATTAAAGATATTTAGCCTATCTTGATTAGGTTAGTTTGTGATTGAATAGTCTTTCCAGATTGTTAGAAAACATTTTTGTTTGAATTCTTGTGCAACACACTCATCATCTCATCACTCGTCTTCAACCGCTTATCCAGGATCAGGGTGCAGGGGCAACAGCTCCAGCAAGGGACCCAAACTTCCCTTTCCAGGGGTCACATTAATCACCTCTGACTCTGGGATCACGAGGCGTTCCCAGGCCAGTGTAGAGATATAATCTCTCTGCCTAGTCTTGGGTCTTCCTCAGGGTCACCACCAGGATGGAAACCACATTGTTCCTCTTCAATCAGAGGTTGGACTATTGGCTGAAGCCTCCTTTCCAGCAACCTGGAGTAGACTTTACCAGGGAGGCTGAGTGGTGTGATGCCCCTGTAATTGGCACACACTCTCTGGTCCCCCTTTTTGCAGTTGTAGGCAAAGGTTTGGGCACCCCTGATAATTTTCATAATTTTCCTTTATAATTCATTGGTTGTCTGGATCAGAAATTTCAGTTAAATATATCATATAGCAGATGAACACACTGATATTTGAGAAGTGAAATGAAGTTTCTAGTATTTACAGAAAGTGTGCAATAATTATTTAAACAAAATTAGGCAGGTGCATAAATTTGGGCACCTTTGCCATTTTATTGATTTGAATACATTTAGCACTAATTATTGGAACACAAAATTGGTTTGGTAAGCTCACTGACCGTTGACCTTCTTACACAGGTGAATCCAATCATGAGAAAGGGTATTTAAGGTGGCCATTTGCAGATGTTTCCACTCTTTGCATCTCTTCTAATGAGTGGCAACATGGGAGCCTATAAACAACTCTCAAATGACCTGAAAACAAAGACTGTTCAACATCATGGTTTAGGGGAAGGATACAAAAAGCTGTCTCAGAGATTTCAGCTGACAGTTTCCACTGTGAGGAAATGGAAGACCACAGGCACAGTACTAGTTAAGGCCTGAAGTGGCAGGCCAAGAAAAATCTCAGATAAGCTGAAGCGAAGGATGGTGAGAACAGTCATAGTCAACCCACAGACCTGCTCCAAAGACCTACAACATGATCTTGCTGCAGATAGTGTCTCTGTGCATCATTCAACTATACAGCGCACTTTGCACAAAGAGATGCTGTATGATGCTGTAATGCAGAGGAAGCCACAAACAGAGTCGCTTGAGGTATGCTAAAGCACATTTGAACAAGCCAGCTTCATTTTGGAATAAGGTGCTGTGGAATGATGATAAAATTGAGTTATTTGGACATAACAAGGGGCGGTATGCATGCCTGAAAAAGAACACAGCATTCCAAGAAAAACACTTGCTACCTACAGTAAACTTTGGAGGTGGTTCCATCATGCTGTGGGGCTGTGTGGCCAGTGCAGGTACTGGGAATGTTGTTAAAGTTGAGGGTCACATGGATTCCAGTCAATATAAGTAGATTCTTGAGAACAATGCTCATTAATCAGTGACAAAGTTGAAGTTGCACAGGGGCTGGATCTTTCAACAAGACAATGACTCTAAACACTGCTCAAAATCTACTAAGTCATTCATGCAGAGGAACAAGTACAATGTTCTGGAATGGCCAACAAACCTGAGATGTTTTGTAAAGAAGAATGGTCCAAAATACCTTCAACCAGTATCCAGACTGGAAGCTATAGGAAGTGTTTCGAGCCTGTTATTTCTGCAAAAGGAAGATCTACTAAATATTGATGTACTTTTTCTTTTGCGGTGTTCAAATTTATGCACCTGCCTGATTTTGTTTAAAGAATTAATGCACACTTTCTGTAAATCCTATAAACTTAATTTCATTTCTCAAATATCACTGTGTTTGTCTGCTATATGATATATTTAACTGAAATTGCTGATCCAAACAACCAATGATTTATAATGGAAAATCATTGTTTTTTTTGTTTTTTTTTAAAGATATTTAGGTGTACCTTAGTATACCATAGTAGAGTTCCACCTTAGTTTTGGAACGTATAATAGAAGATATACCTTACTGAATTTTCATGGAAATCATCAGGGGTTCCCAAACTTTTACATACAACTGTAAATATGGGGACCACCAAGGAGTGGCTTCCGCCTGACCACTCTACCATACAGGCCTGATTGATGGATTACTGCAGAGATGGTTGTCCTTCTGGAAGGTTCTCCTCTCTGCACAGAGGAATGCTGAAACGCTGACAGAGTCACCATCAGGTTCTTGGTCACCTCCCTGACTAAGGCCCTTCTCCCCTGATTGCTCAGTTTAGACGGGCAGCCAGCTCTAGGAAGAGTCCTGGTGGATCCAAACTTCTTCCATTTACAGATGATGGAGGCCACTGTTGTCATTGGGACCTTCAAAGAAGCAGAAATGTTTCTGTACCCTCTGCATATTTGTGCCTTGAGACAATCCTGCCTCAGAGGTCTACAGACAGTTCCTTTGACTTCATGTTTGGTTTGTGCTCTGACATGCACTGTCAACTGTGGGACCTGTAGACAGGTGTGTGCCTTTCCAAATTATGTCCAATAAACTGAATTTAGCCCAGGTGAACTCCAGTTAAGCTGCAGAAACATCTCAAGGATGATCAGTGGAAACAGGATGCACCTGAGCTCAATTTTGAGCTTCATAGCAAAGGCTGTGAAAACTTATGTACACGTGATTTCTTAGTTTTTTTTTGTTTTTTTTAATAAATTTTCAAAAATCTAAAAAAAAAAGTTTTTCACATTATGGGGTATTGTGTGTAGAATTTTGAGGAAAAAAATTAATTTCATCAATTTTGGAATAAGGTTGTAACATAGCAAAATGTGGAAAAAGCAAAGCGCTGTGAATACTTTCCGGATGCACTGGATCATAGACTTGACTGCCACCTACTGGAAGTGTCTGAGCTTGTTGCACGGAACAATCTCATCACATTCATGATGAAAATTAGGAGCAGGTGTGGCTGAAGTTACATGTAGTTTGAAATGAGCTCATTTGTGATCGTCCTTCATTTCCAATGCCCCGGGCTGATCATCACCAAGGCTACCACTGTTAGCTTATAGAAGTCAAAATGATTGTAAATTCATTTTTCCCCCTAATTTAGTGGATTGACAGTAGGAGCAGTTGATCATGAGAGGCACATTGACATTTTTCAAAATGAGATTTTTTTTTTTTTTTAAGGGAATACTGACCAAATCTGAAAATTCAAAATGTAAAATTAAAACTAAATGTCAATGAGAATGTTCTTTTTCAGGTTAAAAAAGTATAATTAAAAAAAAAAAAATTCCACAAAGTTGGTATATAGTGGATAATAATCAATAAAAAATTAACCAGCATGCTATTTTTGTAAAACCACATATCCAAAAGAAATTAAAGGTTAAACATCATCCCATAAGGTATTTGTTTTGTTCCATTTTCACATGTTGTATTTTTGCATATCTTTAAAACCAGCTAATAAAATTTCAGCTATAATTAAGTTTTTTAAAGCCGATACGGTGTGTGTTTTTGAGAAATCTTACCGTCATCCTCAGTGATAACAGTTAGTGTTTGGTTTTTCTCCAACTCAAATTCTTTATACAAGTCGGCTCCTATCGTACCTGCAGACGTACAATCTATTACTTTCATATTTATGTTCAACGTCCTGCAGGATGAACACATGAAGTGATTTACTGTCATATGCAATAAGAGAAATAAAATGTCTTACTGTTATTTTTGGTGGGCGGGCTGATTGTTTGGTTGCCCAGTTGCTCCAGTTTCCCTTCAAATTTGCTCCAGTCTTCATTTATCCTATTGTGTGTTTGTGATACAACCAAACCTTCAAACACAAATTCCAAAAGGTGTTTCCATGGTTACAAATAATATTACACAGATTCTCAGTTTGGTCAGCTTGAATATTTGTGTGCCATCTGTCAGTCAAACAGACATAAATTAGCAAAAATCAAAAAAAAAAAAAAAGGGGGGGTTACATTATGGGGTACTGTGTGTAGAATTTTGATGAAAAAAAAAAAAGAATTTCATCCATTTTGGAATCAGGCTGAAACATAGCAAAATGTGGAAAAAGCGAAGAGCTGTGAATACTTTCCAGATGCACTGTATCATAGACTTGACTGTCACCTGGTGGAAATGTCTGCGCTTGTTGCAAGGAACAATCATCACATTCATGATGACAATTAGGAGCAAGTGTGGCTGAAGTTACATGCAGTTTGAAATGAGCTCATTTGTGAACTTGTTTCATTTCCAAAGCCTAAGTCTGATAGTCATTAAGTCACATTCAGTGACTTAATGCACTGCATGTGACGGCATACTCTGACCACTGCTTGTTAGCTTATAGAAGTCGAAATGATTGTAAATTCACTTTTTTCCCCTAATTTAGTGGATTCACAATAGGAGCAGTTGATCACTAGAGGCACATTGACATTAGCGTGGCTTGCAAAGATGATGTCGAAAGTAGATGTGAGACAAACATCGAACCAATTCACACTGGCAATCACAGAATTTATCAAAGAAAATGTGCAAATTGTCTGAATATTTTGCTGGAATGACAGCTTTCTGAGCTGGACAATTTTCCACAATGTTTTTCATATGTATTTAAGCCTGTCGCTACCAACCAATAATTGGCACATTTTACGCTAAGATCAGTTAAATGGTGAAATACAAAACCAAGCCCCCAAGCAGTATTTTTTCCCCAAGATGTTATTTTGTTTTTCGAAAGAAGATTTATTATTATTATTTTTTAAATTATTATTCTTAATTTATTTATTTTTATTTTATTTAATTTTTTTGAAGTTTTGCAGTTTTGTAAGGAAATACAGACCAAATCTGAAATTTCAAAATGCAAATTTATAAAATAATGTAAATGAGAATTTTGTTTTTCAGGTTTAAAAAAAATCCATAAAATCAGTATATAGTGGATAATAATCAATAAAAAATTAACCAGCATGACATTTTTGTAAAACTACATACCCAAAACAATTTAAAAGTTAAACATCATCCCATAAGGTATTTATTTTGTTCCATTTTCACATGTTGTATTTTTTGCATATCTTTAAATCCTGCTAATAAAATTTCAGCTATAATTAAGTTTTTTTTTTTTAAAGCTGATACGGTGTGTGTTTTTGAGAAATCTTACCGTCGTCCTCGGTGATAACAGTCAGTGTTTGGTTTTTCTCCAACTCAAGTTCTTTATACAAGTCAGCTCCTATCGTACCTGCAGACGTACAATTTATTACCTTCATATATATGTTCCACTTCCTGCAGGATGAACACATGAAGTGATTTGTCATATGCAATAAGAGAAATAAAATGTCTTACTATTATTTTTGGTGGGTTGGCTGATTGTTTGGTTGGCCAGTTGCTCCAGTTTCCCTTTAAATTTGCTCAACTCTTCATTTGTCCTATTGTCTGTTTGTGATTCTACCAAACCTTCAAACACAAATTCCAAAAGGTGTTTCCACGGTTACAAATAATAATAAGAGTTAGTCATTTTAGTTTTAGTCATTTCTTTTTATACAACCCCAATTCCATTGAAGTTGGGACGTTGTGTAAAATGTAAATAAAAACAGAATCCAATGATTTGCAAATCCTCTTTAACCTATATTCAATTGAATACACCACAAAGACAAGATATTTAATGTTCAAACTGATAACCTTTATTGTTTTTGTGCAAATATTTGCTCATTTTGAAATGGATGCCTGCAACATGTTTCAAAAAAGCTGGGACAGTGGTATGTTACCACTGTGTTACATCACCTTTCCTTCTAACAACACTCAATAAGCGTTTGGGAACTGAGGACACTAATTGTTGAGCTTTGTAGGTGGAATTCTTTCCCATTCTTGCTTGATATATGACTTCAGTTGTTCAACAGTCCGGGGTCTCCGTTGTTGTATTTTGCGCTTCATAATGCGCCACACATTTTCAATGGGCGACAGGTCTGGACTGCAGGCAGGCCAGTCTAGTACCCGCACTCTTTTACTACGAAGGCACGCTGTTGTAACGTGCAGAATGTGGCTTGGCATTGTCTTGCTGAAATAAGCAGGGACGTCCCTGAAAAAGACGTTGCTTGGATGGCAGCATGTGTTGCTCCAAAACCTGGATGTACCTTTCAGTACTGATGGTGCCATCACAGATGTGTAAGTTGCCCATGCCATGGACACTAACACACCCCCATACCATCACAGATGCTGGCTTTTGAATTTTGCGCTGCTAACAATCTGGATGGTCTTTTTCCTCTTTTATCCAGAGGACATGACGTTCATGATTTCCAAAAACAATTTGAAATGTGGACTCATCAGACCACAGCACACTTTTCCACTTTGCGTCTGTCCATTTCAAATGAGCTCGGGCCCAGAGAAGGTGGTGGCGTTTCTGGATGTTGTTGATGTATGGCTTTCACTTTGCATGGTAGAGTTTTAACTTGCACTTGTAGATGTAGAGACGAACTGTGTTAACTGACAATGGTTTTCTGAAGTGTTCCTGAGCCCACACGGTAAGATCCTTTACACAATGATGTCAGTTTTTAACGCAGTGCTGCCTGAGGGATGGAAGGTCACGGGCATTCAATGTTGGTTTTTGGCCTTGCCGCTTAAGTGTAGAAAGTTCTCCAGATTCTCTGAATCTTCTGATTATATTATGGACTGTAGATGATGGAATCCCTAAATTCCTTGCAATTGAATGTTGAGAAACATTGTTCTTTCACACAGTTGTTCACAAAGTGGTGATCCTCGCCCCATCTTTGCTTGTGAATGGCTGAGCCTTTTGGGGATGCTCCTTTTATATCCAATCATGACACTCATCAGTTTCCAATTAGCTGTTCTTTGAGCATTCATCAACTTTCCCAGTCTTTTGTTGCCCCATCCCAACTTTTTGGAAATGTTGCAGGCATCCATTTCAAAATGAGCAAATATTTGCACAAAAACAACAAAGTCTATCAGTTTGAACATTAAATATCTTGTCTTTGTGGTGTATTCAATTGAATATAGGTTGAAGAGGATTTCCAAATCATTCTGTTTTTATTTACATTTTACACAATATCCCAAATTCATTGGAATTGGGGTTGTAGAAAATAAAGCTTGAATATTTGTGTGCCATCTGTCAGTCAAACATAAAGAATAAAAAACAACATAACAGCAATCCAAACAACAATGCAGGAAATGACAAGAGGGCATTTTCAAGAAAATGACATACCTGAAATCAAAGGGGGAGGAGCAGGTGGAAGAGCATGGTGGATATCAGTCAGGAGAACAACGGCAACGCTCGAGGCCGCTCGGTGGACTGAGACTTCATTCTGAAGCTTCAGGTCTGAGAGCTGGGTGGTTTCAGGAAAAATGCCCAATCCCCCCACCCCCCCCCCCCCTTCTTGGCCCAGCTGACCGTGTATGTGTGTGTGTGTGTGTGTGTGTGTGTGTGTGTGTGCGCGCGTGCGCATGTAATGACGTGCATGCATACGTGTGTCCACACTCTGGTGAGACTTTAAAACAAGGAAACAGATTTAATCTAGTCTACTGTGTGCTTTCTGGCAAACTGTCACAGTAATTTCAAGTCCTGTTCTGTCCTTCAGATTCCATAGCGTGAAGCGGTTGAGAGTCTACCTTTCTCTCTGGAATGGACCCCAGTCTGGCGCAGGTTACTTCCCCAGCCAATGCTGCTACCCATATACAGCTGGGGGGACAGAGACAATGCAAGGACAGAGACAGATAGTGTGACCAGGAATCAAACCCAGGTCTATCTATTACAGGTCAACTCCTTAACCCACTGAGCTACCTCCTCTACATTTACTACTCTGACTACGCTTGCAAAAACATGAAGTTGCCTTTAAATAGTGAGTTGTGAGTTGGCTTAAAAAGTCTTTATAAAAACAATATACTGTAATTACTTGTTATAGTATGAAGAATTAGGTTAACTGAGCTTGTTATTGTTTTGGGTTTTTTTTTTATTATTTTTTATTATTTTGATTATTTTTGTGATTGTGCACGATTGTTTGATCTGTTGTGTTAAGAAATTTTAGTTCACCGATTAATCTATGTTTGTCTGTGGTTGTTTTTTTCTTTTTTGGTATTGGTCGTTATGAGAATATGTATGTATATATATATATATATATATATATATATATATATATATATATATATATATATAACCTTTTGCTTCTACCTACACCCTTTCAGCCACACAAAACTGTGAAACTGTTTATGAGTTTTGTTTTTTTATGAGATTTGTTGTTAAGTATGTGTGTGTGCCGAATAAACTCATTCATTCATTCATTCACTCATTCATTCATAATAAGACTTACCTGAGACTTGATTCATACACTCATAACTATCATTATAACTATTATAACTCACATTCAAATTTAAGGTTGATAGGAGGAAATGTATTTAGCATCAGTGAGCGTTCTTGAAATCGTAGACGCAGAACCGTGCGTGCGTTTGAATTCCTGGGCCGGTCTGGTATTGGCACCGAGTAAGAGGAGGTTTCCTGCTCTGCTAAAGATAATGGGTGACAAGGTTCTTAAGGGATTTCCTTCCCCATTTAGTAGCTGTGTAGCTGGCAGACACAAGGCTGCCGCTGGAATCAGGAAGCCGGGCGCCATGAAAGATAGACACACCTTCTAAAACGCAAACACAATCTGGCTTTGCTCACAGACGACTCTGACAGCTTTAAAACTGCAGTGGAAGCAACAGTAATAAAGCGAATTGGCCAGTACTTTTCCCATGCACTGTGCACAAGCACGTGCATGCACAGTGCACATACATAGCCTATGTTGACAGTGAGATCCTACGTCATTCACTTGTGTTTTAATGTGTTTCAACACTAGTGGAGCAGATAACATCAGTTTTACAGCAAAATCATGCATTTTGGTGGTTAAAGCACCAAATTTGGCGTGACGATTCCCAAGATACCGTAGTACTGACCAATTCTGGCTGATTGGCCACTTGAAAATCCAAGATAGTGACCATTTTCCAAGATGGCTGACAAAATTACCAACTGAAAATTAGTTTTCAATTGCAATGGATCTGTTTTACAGCATTAGTAAAATCCAATATGGCGGCTAATTTAAAGAATGCCATCAAATCAATCCCAAAATAATTTTTTCCTACAAAAATGGCATTATTTATTTGATCTGCGTGATCTTAGTGTCACATTGTAGGTTTTCAGGCATTGCCAGTGTCGCAGACCAAACGGTCCCCCTTAAAAACAGGTCTGCCCTGCCTTCACTGCGCATCCATCATTAGTTGCGGTTCACCGATTATCACCTCCTTTCTGCTTCAAACTGCACTCCAGTCATCATTTACCTCAGCAACAGATATCTGAAGCTTCTGTACCACAATTATTTCCACATAAATTCAGCATTATTTCATCATAAAAGACGGGGGAAGCGATCTGCAGCTACACGAGCTGCTAGCTGATGCGTTCACTGTGCGTTTGTCATTTCATAGCGTCACTGATTGTCGCCTCATTTCTGCTTAAAATGGCCTAGTTTCTGCTTAAAACTGACTTTAGAATGATTCAAGAGGCTTTACCTTGTCATCTGATGGTTAATAATCCCATTAATCTGTTTGATTGCTTTGGGTGAGGAGACCATCTCAGACAAGCTGCTGAGCTCCGAAATGACGCATGCACAGTGGAGGCAGCGCAGTCGCAGACCAATGTTTAGTGGTGGACCATTCGGTCTGTGACACCGGATTAAATTTTTTCATGTTTCAACAATATAGTTAGTGGCATATAATTGCCATTTGTCTATGTTGACTGCAGATATTAAAAATTACAACACAGTATATTCAACACTGAACACCTGTTAATAGTCCTACATGTAGTAGTTTCAAGAGATGACCATTTTCAAAACATGTGCTGGGTGGAAACCATTAATGATAAATGTGATACACTTCACTCTGATTTGGCACATAAGCAAAATAAAACATAATAAATACCATAAATACCAAATATAATACAATATAATATAATGGAATTTGACATCAATACTATTTTAATTGACCAAAAAGGAGCATTTCTACTCGAAAGTGATTTTTGAGGCCACCTTGGAAAATGGCTGCCATCTGGAATTTTTAAGCGGCCAATCGACCTGATATGCTGAGTAATATCATGAGAATCACCATGCCAAATTCGGTCCTTGAACCACCAAATGCACAATTCTTCCATTATCTACTCCACTATAGTGACGGCAAATCAAATGGAATGTTTTGATACATTAGTTTGAGGTATCTTTGTTCAGAAGCATGCTAACAGATTTTGAAATGTTCAAGAACAATGTTAGCCGTGATTAATTTGGAGGATAGGTGAAAGGTTTTGTCATCACACCCAGCCACACATTTTATCTCTATTTTAACCCTCTGGGGCCGACACCATCGTGTACGACGGCTGAGACCAAGCTTTACGAAATTACAAATAACTTTTTAATGACATGAGATAGAAACTTACTTTTTGTTTTTGCTGAAAAGTTAACTCCGTGGACTTTCGAGTTACCATCCACCATCTTTGTACTCCTCATAGAAGCTGTGTGATGACATGAGCAATGTGAGTGTCCAATCGGAATTGGTTCACCGTCACATGGTTTTCCAAAATCCAATCATAGGGCAGATTCACCTCACATGACACACCAAAGATTGTTTTTAGGAGTGATGTGTTACTAATTTATTATAGTTTGCTGTGTGTTTTGAATAAATGTGTGGAAAATTATTTTCCGCTTTACTTTTTCGTTTCTTATTTCTGATTGTAAACCTTTATTACACTTATAAATCACAACTATAGCATATATATTTTGAAACTACAGGTTGTCCTGAAAAAAAAGAGACATAAAACTTGATTGTGGGATGCAGGGAGAGCTGTTAACAGCAATAATAAAACATTTATGCCAGGCGAGTGAACTGCCAAAAATATGCCCTCGGACCCTAGAGGGTTAACATCAGTTTTACTTTCTTGTTCTGTTGTACATCTTGTAGCATCATGCGTCACCCTGCGGGTCCTAGCTTGTTAGCTGGGTGAAGCAGCACACATGAGTACATGATGTGTCCAGTGAATATGAGACAGACAAACTACATGTGAGTTTCAACCACAGGTGTTGATAGTTTTAATTTCCAGTTTCCACTAACCAACCAGCAGGTGGCAGACATGTCTATGCAGTATCACATAGACAAAACAAAATTGCTATTTAACTGTTGCGGTGCATCAAAGTCCATCAGATACAACACATTTTGGTTCTCATTATATGTTCTTTTAATTTGGTGAGTTAGAAAATAATATCATTTATTGTTTTTGAGTTATTACCTACACAAGCTGGCAGTCACTCGCTCACTTACTCACCCTCATATTTTTGCTATCCAAACTTAATGCTGTTATCAATGTAGGGAATAAATCTATATTCACTTTCAGTATGTTGTCCACAAAGGAGAAAATGATACATTAAAATTATTTAAATGTTAAGAAGCATGAATTTGACAACATGTCACAATATCTATAATCTGTTTCAAACAAACATTGATTTATTGTGTATTTGTGGTATACTGATTTCATTTTTGCCCCACCTATTGCTATGATTTCAGTGGGTTATTTTTCATTCTTCAAAAATATTGAGCTATTTAACTTGTTAGTGTAGTGCCATCTTCTGGCTAGTACTTGGTATTACACATGATGTCACTATAAACTAAAATATGTTTTCAAATAAATCAGGTTTTGTTCACGTTTGTTTGGAGAGAGAGAGAGAGATGCACCCAGAGAACACACCACATGGACAAAATGTCAACGATTTAGCTTGATGTCAGTAATATTAAATTGAATGAGTCAGGTGCAGTTTCATAGAACTGGGGTTATTAGGAAGTTTGTGTGTTTTTTGTGCTTCTCCCATTTTGCTCAGGGGCATCACAACAGATCATGGATTTCCTTCTTGCCTCAATCAACCATAAGAAGAATGTGGGGTGGCTGAGGAGAATCTTCTCACTGGGATGGAAAATGAACCATGGAGGTCACTCAGTTTTGGAGGCAACCTCAAATTTGTCTTAGAAAGTAAACTGTATTTGTTTCTGATTCACGAAACACACTGGGGGTTTCATCTAAGTTCTGTGACCTGCTGCAGGGATGCATCTGAATACTGAGGTTGTCATCTTGATAAAGGACCACCTTGACAGCTCTTCCTTTGTGGCATATGAAAGCACACTACCAGGCAGCGATCTGAAAGTTTAACCGACTATCAGGAAACAAGCGACCTACAGCACAACACTTCGAAAGCAAGATTCTCACTTGGACTTTGAATTTTTTTTCTTCTCAAACATTAAATAGAAGCTTCACCTGTAAAGACATTTCCTGTGTTTTGTTGCTGTTCATGTGCAGCATTCTTTGGCTGCTGTCTGCCCTTTAACCTGCAGTGTTAATGCTACTCAGGCATTCACGAGTTTGGTTTATGTTGAAAGAAATTATTTAGGAATTGCCTTGGATTGCAAAATAGACGTATGAAGGAGGTACTGCAAATTATGTATATACAGTTGTATGCAAAAATTTGGTCACCCCTGATAATTTTCATGATTTTCCTTTATAAATCATTGCTTGTCTGGATCAGAAATTTCAGTTAAATATAGCAGACGAACACACTGATATTTGAGGAGTGAAATTAAGTTTCTAGTATTTACAGAAAATGTACAATAATTATTTGAACAAAATTAGGCAGGTGCATAAATTTGGGCACCCTTGTCATTTTATTGATTTGAATACATTTAGCACTAATTATTGGAACACAAAATTGGTTTGGTAAGCTCACTGACCCTTGACCTCCTTATACAGGTGAATCCAATCATGAGAAAGGGTATTTAAGGTGGCCATTTACAAATGTCTCCCCTCTTTGCATCTCTTCTAATGAGTGGCAACATGGGAGCCTCTAAACAACTCTCAAATGACCTGAAAACAAAGATTGTTCAACATCATGGTTTAGGAGAAGGATACAAAAAGCTATCTCAGAGATTTCAGCTGACAGTTTCCACTGTGAGGAACCGGCCCAGTCTCACATTTTTTTTTTCATGTTTTTTTTAAACTAACTATTCCTAGCCCTACTACACCTGACCATAACCTTAACCATAACCTCATCTTTTACTCTCCCCCCCCCACCCTAACCATAACAACACCCCCCCCCCCCCCCCCCCCCCCCCGCGCCAGCTTCACTTTTAATTTTGTTCAGCCATCACGGAATGAATTAGAATGAATTCATGCTGCCGTGATGAAAATGAAGCACTTTTGGACACAATATCACGAACCAATAGATTAATGTATATTTTGTGCTGCTGAATCACGACTTGCTGTGAGACCAGGTTGGAGGAACATAAGGAAATGGAAGACCACGGGCACAGTACTAGTTAAGGCCCAAAGTGGCAGGCCAAGAAAAATCTCAGATAAGCTGAAGCGAAGGATGGTGAGAACAGTCATAGTCAACCCACAGACCTGCTCCAAAGACCTACAACATGATCTTGCTGCAGATAGTGTCTCTGTGCATCTTTCAACTATACAGCGCACTTTGTACAAAGAGATGCTGTATGATGTTGTAATGCAGAGGAAGCCTTTTCTGCGTACACACCACAGAGTCGCTTGAGGTATGCTAAAGAACATTTGGACAAGCCAGCTTCATTTTGGAATAAGGTGCTGTGGACTGATGAAACTAAAATTGAGTTGTTTGGACAAAACAAGGGGCGGTATGCATGTCTGAAAAAGAACACTTGCTACCTACAGTAAAATTTGGAGATGGTTCAATCATGCTGTGGGGCTGTGTGGCCAGTGCAGGTACTGGGAATCTTGTTAAAGTTGAGGGTTACATGGATTCCAGTCAATATGAGCAGATTCTTGAGAACAATGTTAAAGAATCAGTGACAAAAGTTGAAGTTGCGCCGGGGCTGGATCTTTCAACAAGACAACAACACTAAACACTGCTCAAAATCTACTAAGGCATTCATGCAGAGGAACAAGTACAACATTCTGCAACGGTCATCTCAGTCCCCAGAACTGAATATTATTGAAAATCTGTGGTCTGATTTTAAGTGGGCTGTCCATGCTCAGAAACCACCAAACATGAGCTGTTTTGTAAAGAAGAATGGTCCAAAATACCTTCAACCAGTATCCAGACTGGAAGCTATAGGAAGTGTTTCGAGCCTGTTATTTCTGCAAAAGGAGGATCTACTAAATATTGATGTACTTTTTCTGTTGGGGTGCCCAAATGTATGGACCTGCCTAATTTTGTTGAAAGAAATATTGCACCCTAAATATCACTGTTTGTGTTGTGAAAGTGTAGGAACACGGACCCACAACAGGGGGCGTAAAAGAACGGGCAATGGATAAGCCAAACAGTAACAATTTAATGTTGTAAATTGTGCACAACGGAATACAGACAACAATCAGTTTGGGACTATAGTCAGTTACACGTTGGGTGACGTGTGGGCAGGCTTGAGGATAGGAGACGCCCGTCCAGAACCGAGCCGGATCCCACACGGCCCTCACCGCCAACGGACCTGAAAAACACCGGAGCCGCCAAGTCCTGGGTCCCCAGGTGGTCACCATCTCCAACTGTCAGACGTGGTACTGCTGGCAGAGAACAGAAACAGCACAGGTGAGTGTGAGTACACACACTCAGTAATCCCACAGTCTGTGTTCAGTAAGGAGGGAGAACCTCCACCTCCAATAACACACTCGGACAGCTCCTGTGAAAACCACTTATCTGGTTGGGGTGGGAGGCGAAGCCGTCGCAGTCCACACCAAACGCCAATACAGCAGATAAGGAACACGTCACAGGGAAACGGCTGAAAATGAGATCAGACTATTATTTAGTTTAAATTCAGCAGAGAAATTACCTCCAAGGTAGCTGATTTCTCGGCGGGGAGGTGGAGTTGCAGTCCGGCCTTTATGGTGATGGTGTTGAGTAGTGGATGAGTGACAGCTGGTACGGATGATGAGTGACAGCTGTCACTCCCGGTCGCTCCGATGCCCTCTCGTGCTTGAAGCCCGCATTTCAAGCAGGGCGCCATCTTGTGGTGGTGGGCCAGCAGTACCTCCTCTTCAGCGGCCCACACAACAGTTTGTCTGTTATATGATATATTAAACTGAAATTGCTGATCCAAACAACCATCATCGGGGTGCCCAAAATTTTTCTATACCTGCTTACTCCAGTTAAGAGTCACAGGGTGCTGGAGTCTGTATATTAGGGCTGGGAAGGTACAATCTATATCACAACACTTGGGTGCTGGTTTGGTACATCTTGCAATTGCAATTTGGATGCATTATATATATATATATATATATATATATATATATATATATATATATATATATATATATATATATATATATATATATATATATATATATATATATATATATATATATATATATAAAACACTTTTGGTTTTGCTCCCATTTTGTATGAGATGAACTCAAAGATCTAAAACTTTTTCCACATACACAATATCACCATTTCTCTCAAATAATGTTCACAAACCAGTCTAAATCTGTGATAGTGAGCACTTCTCCTTTGCTGAGATAATCCATCCCACCTCACAGGTGTGCCATACCAAGATGCTGATTAGACACCATGATTAGTGCACAGATGTGCCTTAGACTGCCCACAATAAAAGGCCACTCTGAAAGGTGCAGTTTTATCACACAGCACAATGCCACAGATGTCGCAAGATTTGAGGGAGCATGCAGTTGGTATGCTGACAGCAGGAATGTCAACCAGAGCTGTTGCTCGTGTATTGAATGTTCATGTCTCTACCATAAGCCGTCTCCAAAGTTGTTTCAGAGAATTTGGCAGTACATCCAACCAGCCTCACAACCGCAGACCACGTGTAACTACACCAGCCCAGGACCTCCACATCCAGCATGTTCACCTCCAAGATCGTCTGAGACCAGCCACTCGGACAGCTGCTGAAACAATCGGTTTGCATAACCAAAGAATTTCTGCACAAACTGTCAGAAACCGTCTCAGGGAAGCTCATCTGCATGCTCGTCGTCCTCATCGGGGTCTCGACCTGATTCCAGTTCATCGTCGTAACCGACTTGAGTGGGCAAATGCTCACATTCGCTGGCGTTTGGCACATTGGAGAGGTGTTCTCTTCACAGATGATGCGAAAGAGATGTGTTGCACTGCATGAGGCAAATGGTGGTCACACCAGATACTGACTGGTATCCCCCCCCAATAAAACAAAACTGCACCTTTCAGAGTGGCCTTTTATTGTGGGCAGTCTAAGGCACACCTGTGCACTAATCATGGTGTCTAATCAGCATCTTGGTATGGCACACCTGTGAGGTGGGATGGATTATCTCAGCAAAGGAGAAGTGCTCACTATCACAGATTTCGACTGGTTTGTGAACAATATTTGAGGGAAATGGTGATATTGTGTATGTGGAAAAAGTTTGAGATCTTTGAGTTCATCTCATACAAAATGGGAGCAAAACCAAAAGTGTTGCGTTTATATTTTTGTTGAGTATATATATATATATATATATATATATATATATATATATATATATATATATATATATATATATATATATATATATATCTGTCCAATCAGACGGATCACACGGTGATGACCCAGGCAAACGGACAAACGACGAACGTAACATGCATTTGCGGAAAGCTGTGCAAGAACCATCGTGGCCTGAAAATCCATCAGGCTAGAATGAAATGCTTGGAGAAAGACAATGAGGTACAACGCTCAGGTCTTGTACCTGGTGAGACGCAGGAGGAGCCCGGCCAGGAGGCAACCCACAGAGCCCAGTCCCTCCACTTACCTCAGACTCTCAATCCCAGCAGAGTAAGTCCACAGCAGCGGTTTAAGTGGCCCCCAGCCAGCAAGAGGAGCGAGTGGCAGCAGTTTGACAAGGATGTGTCAAACATCATCCAGGCCACAGCCAAAGGAGACGCGGACAGCCGACTCACATCAATGACCACCATCATCATCAGCTATGCCTCAGAAAGATTTGGGCAGGTGGACAAAGGAAAATCAAAACCCACTTCCTACACAATGAGCCGAAGGGCCACCCGGATACATCATCTGCGCCAGGAGCTTCGTACCCTCAAGAAGCAGTACAAGGCTGCAACTGAGGAGGAGGCGCAACCCTTAGCGGAACTGAAAAACATCCTGCACAAGAAGCTGATGACTCTTCGCAGAGCAGAATGGCACCGGAGACGGGGGAGGGAGAGGGCAAGGAAGCGAGCGGCTTTCAAACAACTGCTAGGGGACAAGCGCAGTGGCCGGCTTGAGTGCTCTATAGAGCAAGTAAACCGCTTCCTCCAGGACACTGTGAGCGACCCTCTGAGAGACCTGGAACTGGAGCCCAACAAAGCTCTCATCAGCCCAGATCCCCCAACAACAGAGTTCAACCTGAAGGAGCCAAGTCTGAAGGAGGATGAGGAGGTTGTCAAGGCGGCCCGCTCTGCGTCAGCACCAGGCCCCAGTGGAATTCCTTATCTGGTCTACAAGCGCTGCCCGGAGCTTCTACGGCACCTGTGGAGGATCCTGAAGGTGATTTGGAGAAGGGGAAAAGTGGCCGACCAGTGGAGGCATGCTGAGGGAGTTTGGATCCCCAAAGAGGAGAACTCACAAGACATCAGTCAGTTTCGATCCATCTCACTGCTGAGCGTGGAAGGGAAGGTATTTTTTAGCATCGTCTCACGAAGACTGACCGAATTCCTCCTCAAGAACAGCTATACTGACCCATCAGTTCAGAAGGGAGGGATCTCTGCTCCTGGCTGCTTGGAACACACTGGGGTCATCACGCAACTCATCAGAGAGGCCCATGAGAACAAAGGCGACCTAGCTGTGTTGTGGTTGGACCTGGCCAACGCCTACGGGTCCATACCACACAAGCTGGTTGAGCTCGCTCTCCACCTCCACCATGTTCCCAGTAAGATCAAGGACCTCATCCTGGATTATTATAATAACTTCAGGATGAGAGTTACTTCTGGGTCAGTGACATCGGACTGGCATCGCATTGGGAAAGGGATAATTACAGGCTGCACCATCTCTGTTGTCCTCTTCTCCCTAGCCATGAACATGGTGGTCAAGTCAGCTGAGGTGGAATGCAGAGGGCCCCTGACCAAGTCAGGTGTACGACAGCCCCCCATCAGAGCCTATATGGATGACCTCACTGTAACAACCATGTTGGTCCCGGGGTGCAGGTGGATCCTGCAAGGGCTCGAAAAGCTCATCACCTGGGAAAGGATGAGCTTCAAGCCCTCCAAATCACGATCCATGGTGCTGAAGAAGGGGAAGGTGAGTGACAAGTTCCGCTTTTCCATCTCAGGAACTGTCATCCCAACCATCACGGAGCAACCCGTGAAGAGTTTGGGGAAACTCTTCGACTCCACCCTGAAGGAGTCAGCAGCCATCCAGAAGGCCAGCTTAGAACTTGGAACTTGGCTCACCAAGGTAGACAAGTCTGGCCTGCCTGGTAGGTTTAAAGCCTGGATCTACCAGCATTCAATCCTGCCCCGCATCCTGTGGCCCCTGTTGATTTATGCAGTCCCAATAACAGCAGTTGAGTCCCTAGAGAGGAAGATCAGTGGCTTTCTTTGAAAGTGGCTGGGACTTCCTCGCAGCCTTACCAGTGCTGCCCTGTACGGAACGAGTAACATCCTGCAGCTTCCTCTCAGTGGTTTCACAGAAGAGTTCATGGTGGCACGCACCAGAGAAGTTCTACAGTACAGGGACTCAAAGGACTGCAAAGTGTCAGCAGGGGGCATCGAGGTGAGGACAGGAAGGAAGTGGAAGGCATGGGAAGCAGTGGAGCTGGCAGAGTCACGCCTAAGACAGAAGGCATTGGTAGGCACTGTGGCAACAGGCAGAGCAGGCTTGGGTTACTTCCCAAAGATCTTCATCAGCCAGGCCCATGGGAAGGAAAGGCACCACCTGATCCAGGAGGAAGTCAGAGCAGGTGTGGAGGAAGAGCGGGTGAGCAGGGCAGTAGGACTACGGCAACAGGGAGCATGGACAAGGTGGGAGAGCGCACTACAGCGCAGGATCACCTGGACAAACATCTTGCAGCCAGATTTTCAGCGGGTCCGCTTCCTGGTGCAAGCTGTCTACGATGCTCTGCCAAGTCCAGCGAACCTCCATGTGTGGGGGAAAAGCGAGACACCTTCCTGCCCACTGTGCTCTGGTAGAGGCTCTTTAGAACACCTCCTCAGTGGCTGCACAAAGGCTCTGGCAGATGGTCGCTATCGCTGGCGCCATGACCAGGTGCTTAAGGCAGTCGCTGAGAGCGTAGCCTCAGCCATCAGCTCCAGCAAGAACCATCATGCTCCAAAGAAGGCAATCTCCTTTGTTAAAGCTGGAGAAAAACCCAGAGCAAACCAACATGCGACATCAGGACTACTCCACACAGCAGCTGACTGGCAGTTGCAGTTTGACCTGGGTAGGCAGCTGAGGTTCCCCCAGCACATCGCAACAACATTCCTTTGCCCAGATATGATCATGACCTCTCAGTCTTCGAAACAGCTGATCATACTGGAGTTGACAGTGCCCTGGGAAGAAAACATCGAGGAGGCCAATGAGAGGAAGAGGGCTAAGTACCAGGAACTGGTGGAGGAGTGCAGGGAGGGAGGCTGGAAGACGGTCTACAAGCCCATAGAGGTAGGCTGCAGGGGATTTGCAGGGCGGTCTCTGTGCAAGGACCTCAGCCGCCTGGGCATCGTAGGAGCGGCAAAGAAGAGGGCCATCAAGTCCGCAAGCGAAGCCGCCGAAAAGGCCACCAGGTGGCTTTGGGTGAAGAGGGCAGATCCATGGGCTGCTACTGGGATGCAAGTCGGGGCTTGATCACCCCCGGCTGGGTCGCCTGGGTGAGGGTGTATGATGTTGCAAGACCTGAAACACCTGATGACCCCAGGATACATCACTGATGATGCGTCCCAGTGCATCCATGAGGTGTATTTTGAATATATATATATATATATATATATTACAAATCATAATTACAAAGCAATGCATACAACATTTTTGAAATAGTTCCCCTACAAGAACAGTACTGCATATTTATTAATTAAATAATTAAAGTACTTTTTTTAAGTAAACTGTTGGTAGACACTGTATATTTCACAACCCCAGACTTGACTCCTTAAAAAGTACTAAAAAATAGTTTGCATTGAGATTTGACAATATCTCCTTAATTGGTGTATCATGCCACGCACGCCAGGTAGGAGTACTCTTCTTGCTATCTTGGATTATCATATTTTATTTTCTTGTGTATGCAGAGAATGTATACACAGTTTAGCACAGACACAGACCTACGGTAGGCCAGTCTGAGTCAAATACCTGTGTTTCTGGCAGAGATATTCTGTTGCAGTACGCATAGAATTTTGCCTGGGCAAGAAATGCAAACAGTCAGTGCATCTCACCTGTTTCACATACAAAATACTTGCCCGTATCCTTATTTTTTTTTGTTATATCTGGCTGCCACTCCGTGCATATTCGTCAGCACTCAAGTGATCACTGAGAAAATTTGTCAAGGTCCGTCTTGTTTATTTATTCATTCAACGTGTTTTGTACGTATAAGTAAAAGCCTTCACATGTGACCTAACATGAACATTTCGTACCTAGGTTGAACCGTAGGTCAGAGGATTCTCACTGATTTGTTGAAACCACAAACTGAAACAACAACTTCAGTTACATAAACCACGTAGCGTGGATGGAGGACTGTAAACAACTTGGCCCAGATGTACTAAAAACACTTTCCATATGCAAAAACAACATCAGCCCATTGCGTATTTTTCTCACACCTCTGTGTTGATGTCTGAATCGTACTGTGGTTTGATACTGTAATACAACAAAGTTATTGACACATTTGGTTCATGTAGACGAAGCATCTTCTTTCTGTGCAGTAGGTTTTACCCCAGTGTTCTCAAGATATTGCTGACAAACTGTCAAGTAACCTTAGATTTGAGAAAATGCTGTGGTCTAGTTTTGGTGCCAACCAGCAGTCACACCCAGATGCTTTTTTTTTTATCAGTTTCTTTAACCCTTTGCTCCTCCAGCTTCACCATGTTCAGATATTTTCACTGAAAGCACTCAGTTTTTAATTAGGAATTGAAAACGCAAGCATTTTGAAACACTAAATCTTTTTCTGAAGCAATAGATTCATTCGGTGTTTCAAAACAGTGAATCCTTTAAGTATTTCAAACCTGTGAAGTATCTGAAACAAATAGTCTATTTAACACTGTACAACCATTTTGCATTTGCAGTGTTGCCACATTTACTTTGAAAAGTCAATTTATTAGTTACTTTATACAATTACTTCATTAGCAGCTTTATGCAGTTACTTCATTAGGAACTACAACAACTTGTAACTAATAAGTAATGTAACTAAGGTAACTAGTAATCTAACTTGGTTACTCTTAAGATTGAGTAATCTATAAAGTAACTATTCAGCAAAGTAACTAATAGTTACTTTTCTGAGTACTCATCTTAAAAATAACAAAGTTAGATTACTAGTTACTTTATTAGTTACATTGAGTAACTCTATAAAGTAACTGTAGAACGTAACTGTAAAAAGTAACTAATCAAGTAACTTTTCTAAGTAAGTGTGGCAACACTGTGCATTTCTGAGTTGGAATTTTAGCAAACAAACAACAAGGCCCTTGATGTCCACCAGACCTAAGCTTTGGACATCAAAGAAAGAGACAAACAAGCTCATTTCAAGTTACATGTAATTTCAACTACAGTGCCCCTTAATTTCATGCATGTGTTGATAAGATTATTTCCTACAATGAGCCCACACAAGTCTAGCAGGCAGCAGACAGCTATATAGGACATTATATAACCAAAACAGTTGCCTTTTGGGTTGATGTAGTGCCTCAAAATCCACTACATTTTAATCTGTCAATGTGCATTATGTGCCAAATACATTTGGAAGAGGACAAAATGATAGGATTTATTGCTTCTGAGTTATCATGTTAACAGTATGGAGAAGATGAGCTCTATTCCCTCACTGCATTTTACAGGGTATGTACATGTAAAGATATATAATAGCCTACTTTTATAATACAGGGTGCAATTTCACAAGTCTGATGAACAAATATCACTTGTTTGTCTGTGGGACATTTTATCCCTGCAGGTTTGCAGCAGTTTCACACTGACATCCCTGAGTGATTTATGACGAAACAAACAGCGGTAGGACGAGGTCAGCAAAGGGCAGAAGTGGTTTCATGGGTTGGGAGGGATCACTTTGTGTTTTTTAAGCGTGTACCACATTTTTAAAACTCTGCCACAGAAAGAAGACTTTGGTCATGACTCTCACTCCAAACAGCACAGGTAAACTCATTTAACAAAATTTCACTACGTTTTTATTTCCCGACGTATGCTATGATTATTTTTTGAATGTTAAAATATACATTTCCTGTGGATGATGATATTCAAAAGCTAATCAGTCATGATTAAAAAGTGTACAGTATGTGATTTATGGACTTTAGAGGATATTTTTATTACGTTATTAGGACTTATTAACAATATTAGAAAAATATCACATTATCAGTTTCCACACACACTTGGAGAAAAAACTTTTTAATAAAAAAATGGAAATTGTGAATTTCAATGACAGCTTATGTATCATTTTTTTTTAAAAATCACTTTGTTCTCATTATTAGTCATTTGCAGCAGCTCAGGAGTGTTATAATCATTATGACTCAGTTAAGTGTTTTCAAGTGATACAATTTTTGGTTAGTTGATAAATCATAAATCATACGCATGATTTGTGGCTTTTATGCACAAATGTTATTTCTAAAAATAAATAAACAAATTTAATGATAGTTTTCACAAGACACTTTAAGTGACAATACTAAAAATGTAAATTCTGACAATTAGACACTGTAACTACTACTACTACTACTACGACAACTACTACTACTATTACTAAATAAAATAATTCATTTTAAAAAATTATGTGTGTATGTAGAAATTCTCAAAGGGAAAATATTAGATTGCTGTTAAAGAGAAAGAAGAAATGAAACTTCATTTGAGACAGAAAGTGGCTCATACGTGTCACACTGATAAATGACTAAAATATGGCAACTGCTGACTCATAGTTTAAAATAGGACAAATAAATACAAAAATTACAGCACCTGATTCAATTGATCAAAATGTGTCACTTTCGCCTTGGCCGGTACAATTTTCTTATTTAGGACAAATCATTGCTCACAAAAACTACTTGAATGAAATTACAGAAGATTAAAAATGTAACTTTGATTTTAGTTACTTCCTCCATGCTGGTTACTGTTTTTAAAAACTATATCTTCTTCAATTACTTGCTCCAATTTTTTTATGGATTTTCGTAAAACTTGGTGGAAGGGTGGGGCGTCGACCAATACAGAACACGTTCACATTTGATGTTGATCTGCTGCCAGGGGTGGATCCACACAACACTTTTTGAAAAACATTTTTCAAAAACTTCGATTTAGATTTTTTGTTTTTGTTTTTCTTATTTGTTTTTAATATTCATTGATTTATTGCCATTTTTTTTCTCACAAAATTTTCTGATCAGTAATGATGAACAACCGTCACATTTGCAAACAGCATTAATGTGTCAGAAATTTTGTTTTCAGTAAAAGCAGGTTGCATTGGGATGGAGTTGGTAATCCCAGTGGTTCCCAAATTAGTGGTTGGGCTGTCTTCTATGAATAGTAGTTGTGGGAACAATGAACAAGACTAATAATATTAGCAGTACTTTCCAGACCAGATTATCCCCGTGACCCTTAATTGGACTAAGCGGTTGAAGATGAGTGTGTGTGTGTGTGTGTGTATAAAATTATATTAAAGAACAAAAGATGCAATTGAATTCGTTATGAGGAAGAAAAGAGAAACCAATGATATTCACCAAACAAAGAGACCAATCTAAAGTTTAAAATCCAAATAGGATGATGCTATGCATAACCCTATTCATTTTATTTTTACTTTTTATTTTAAAATTGTCAGCATGAGCCGATAATGTATAGCACAATATCATACCATTTTGACAATTAATGTGAAAGGCTGTGTGCTCAGTTCGGTTTATACACAGTAAATTTAGCCATGTTAAATTAACACGGCAGTGAGTATATATTGTCCCATTCAAAATGCTGTTAAATTAACTCTATGCCAATGTAAATTAATCCAATTAGTGCTCTTAAACGTGTAAGTTTAACACTATAATTTAACATGATTTTGAATTTTACTTTATGAGTGTTGATTGTCCTGTGTTAAATTAACATTATCAATGAGTAAATTAGCTACATCACAATGTAAAGTAGTTCTATGAGTGTTGATCAACTTGATTTGACGCTGTAAACTAATGTCATTTTGTACTGAACCCTTTGACTGCTTGTTGTCTATTTAAATTTTTTGTTAAATTAACTCCATCACAGTGTCAGTTAGTGCTATCACACAAAATAAATTAATTCTATAAGTGCTGATAAATTTGCAAATTTAACACTGTAATTTAACATGATTTTGAATTGGACCCTATAAGTGTTTATTGTCCCATTGAAAACAGTCTTAAATTAACATTATCACTCAATAAAGTAACTCCTTTACAATGTAAATTATGGCTATTCTGTTAATACTGACCAACTTGATTTGACACTATAATTTAAGCTTATTTTTTTAATTTTACCCTATGACCACTTGTTGTCCTATTTAGAATTTAGTTAATCAACTACCATAGTGTCAATTAATGATAGTTTCCACAAGACACTTTGAGTGACAATGCTAAAAATGTAAATTCCTTAAATTTTTTTTTTTTTTTTTTTTAACATTTAGCATGTAAAGTAATTCTATTCATTTTGCTCAACTTAACAATATGATTTAACATTTTTTTAACTGGACCCTATGAGTGCTTATTGCCCCAATCAAAAAGGTGTAAAATCAACTCTATCACTGAGTAAATTAATTCCATCACAGTGGAAATTAATGTTATTATTGCTGTTCAACTTGATTTAATGCTATAACATGTTTTTGAAAACTCTCGACAGTGTTCACACTGCAGATTCACTGTGTACCGCATTCAGTTTTATTAATTTGAATTAAAAGCTGCTGCAAAGATGACGTGTCATTTATATTTGCAGTACAGTACCCTACATACAAAAGAGTGTGATGAATGTAGTTTTGTGATGATTGTTTTAATTTATCTGTAAAATTTCAGATTAAATGTTGAAGTAAATGTTGAATTTTCAATAAAACTCTACCAACGCAAATTGCAACATGAATTGAGAGGTGTGAAAATATTTATTTAAATATAATATTACGCAAGTTATTTGTCCGACTGTAACCCTCATCTCTGCAGAGCCATTTGCAGATCGCTTTATGACTCACAACTGTCTGTTCCCACAAATCGTAAATCCACCTACAGTCGCTTGAGCCGTCAATGAACACAAATATCCTGTTTAAAACTGTTTATATATATATATATATATATATATATATATATATATATATATATATATATATATATATATATATATATATATATATATGTATGACTGTAATTGTATTAAATTTACAAAATATAACAAAAACGGACCCAGATCTTCATTTGGCTTACATAATTTGCTTGGTATATTTGCAAATACACTGTAAAAGTAAGTTAAAGCAGCTTGTTATTTTAATTCACTTCCACTTAACATTATGAAATTTCAACTAAATTTCATTAGATGTCATCATACAAACTCAGGTTTACGAGTCAGTTCAGTGAAATGAAAATTTCAACGTGTCCGTTTAACATAAAGTGTGAGTCTGAATCAGAGTAACCTGATTATTCTTAAGTTAACTTTACTCACGTTTTTAAAGCAGCAGCTGAAGTTAACTTAAGTAGAACCACTTTGATCATTTTTACAGTGTAAATAAATGACATATGTGGTACAGTGTGAGTGTGAGCTGTTGCTTGTCTTACCTTCAAAGTGTCCCCATAACCAAATATAATGAAACGAAAACTATACAGAAAAAAAAAAAAAAAAAATATATATATATATATATGTGTCATTTATGGTCCACAGTGCCACAGTGGAAGATGAAATGATAACTGATGGTTGTGGAACTTGCCCACAGCATAAAGTCTGTTGGCACGCGACGCTGACTGATCTGACTGATCTGACTGATTTTCAGTCTACCCACGGTTTCCCCTGTGCCAACAACCTGCCGCCGCTGTCACGCAATCACTCCAAAAATGATTAAAATATCACTTCTCCTGACTCAAAGTGTGCAACGTACCTGCAGCCGTCTTGCTGCTGTCACACAATAATAATTTGCTGCATGCAAATCCAGCTTTGTAGGTCACTAATAATGAATTATATGCTGCAAAATCATCGGTGTTAAATTTCCTGTGTGGAAGTGTTAAGGTTTTGATGTTAATTTCAATTCGATTTTTTTCCCCACCCACCCACAGTAGTTTCACAATTTTAAAAGGTGTTAGTATTAAATCATATTTTGGCCAATATCTTTATGTTTTTCATGCATTAAAGTGCAAAGATGTAAGATTCTTTCCCTCCACACAAACTGTTTTCCCTATTTTCTGGAGTTTAAGTTGGATTTATGTTTATTTATTCATTTATTTATTTAACTAGTTTGGGAGGTCCTGCAATTTATACTCCAGAGTGACGTATATATCCCAAAAAGCCACGCATTTGTTTTTAATAACAGTGATGATTATAACTATTTACATAGGGCTTTCCCATAAATCAAAGCACTAAACAAAATAAACTCCAATAATAAATGTCAATAATAAAAAATACACACACAAAAATAATAAAGAGCTAATAATACAAAAAACAGATGCAACTTCTACTCTCGTGCTACTTATGTTCTTGAAAATATGGTATTTCTCTCAAATTTTGTTCAAACATTTGCTTAAAAAATTGTGTTAGTGATCTCTTCATCTTTGTATTTGTATTTTGATTTTACTCCATCCACCTGGCAGG
Source organism: Thalassophryne amazonica (assembly GCF_902500255.1). Lineage (NCBI taxonomy): Eukaryota > Metazoa > Chordata > Actinopteri > Batrachoidiformes > Batrachoididae > Thalassophryne > Thalassophryne amazonica. The sequence continues at coordinate 44,952,867 of NC_047120.1, read as the reverse complement.
TGTGGCATAGATCAAAATGCAGATTAAACACCATGATTATTACACACATGTTCCTTGGACTTTTCACAATAAAAGCCTTTTATCAAACACCACAATGCCACAGATGTCACGTATTTGGTGGGAGCGCCAGGCTGACGGCAGGAATGTCCACCAGAGCAGGTGTCTGTGACCTGAATGTTCATTTCACTGTCATAAGACACCTCTGGTGGTGTTTCTGAGAATCTGTCAGTACGTCCAACCGGCATCGCGGCAGAAAACCACGTGTAATCATACCAGCCCATGACCACTACATCCGGCTTATTCATCTCATAAATATCTTTTATTTCTTCATTATTATAATTATTTTTGCACATTTTAGAGTGGGCTTTTATAGTGACCAGTCCAAGACACCAACATGGCATAATCATACTGTTTTTATCAGTATCTTGATACGCTACACCTGCTACAAGTGAATGGATTCGCTTGGCAAAGGACAACACTTTTTAAAAGAATTCAAGGGAAATTTATGTTTTTTGTGCAAAGAAGAAGTTGATCTTTAACTTCAACACATAAAAAAAATAGTAGCTTTTATATTTTTGTTGAATACGCTGCCACTGGACTACTTGAAACTAGTTTCAATTGCCATTGGACTGCTACTGGTTTCAAGTAATCCACTGGGAGTCTCCACTGCTCTATGTAATTTATGGGTATTTACAGTGTAGATTATTGCTAAATTTAGCACAATACAGTGCTTTACTACTGCGTAGAGAATCCTAAATGCTGCTTAGAATGATGTTAAAAAATTAAACAGTAGATCTCTCAAAAAACAGTCACTTCTACTAAATAAAACTGTATAATCATTTATGAGGATTTGACATAAATTTCTGTAACTGAGTAGCAGTCTGTGTATTATAGCTATCAAGCTAAAAAATAAAATTGTTTCAAAAAGATTTGTTAATTTTTTCACATATGTATGGTTTCTTGCAAGAACCAAAACACATTTAAGATAATTATTCTCCTTGACTCAGAAGTATGTATATCAGCTGTATTCTCGTGGGGGTCAAGGGCACTGGCCCCTTCTTAGAGCCGCCACTGCAAACATTTCATTTGCAATAAATGACACATAAAGGCTTATATTTTCTTGTTCAAAGGGTAAAGTTTTCACATGACAGACTAACCAGACAGCTGACATTTGTGCTTTGAGTCAACGTCTCGGCTGGCACGCGACACGCAACAGTGCAGCCTCCTGTTGTTGGGGCTGGGGGTGGGTGTGCAAAAGGTTCCTTGTTAATCATTTACACTTTCCATATTTATTTTGCATGTCTCTTAAACTTATATAATAAAAAGGGTTCACAACATTGTATTTATGTTATTATAAGTTTTTAATATTTTAGGTTTTCATGAAAATATTCAAATTATATGTCAGAAATTTTCATGACACTCAGTTCTATTAGATTTTGCATGAAAACAAACTATAGCTTACGAAATCTGCACACTGGATAACTTTTTTTTTTTATGCTTCTGCTTTATTCCCATGATTGTTCCTCATAACCAGATGATCAAAACATCAGATGACATCTGGAAAAAACAGAAACCCCCCCCCACAAATGTACAAAAACACTGTTTTAGATTGTTAAGTTAAATTATATATTCACCACAACTGTAAAATGACACACAAAGATGAAAAACACATTGGTTTGTAACCCTTGATGTTATTTATACTTTCCTTCTCCACAAGTGGGAGCTGTTTAGTCATGCGCCACACCAGTTCTGTACAAGCAACCTGCTCCCTCTATAGGGCAGAAATGCAATAACAACAGCCATTTAAATATTTTGTGTTCACACTGGTCTGCACATATCTTTAACACCCCAAAACTAATGATGGCACTGTACTTTTTTCTTTGTTTCCCTTGGTAGCATTAGTCATTTAGCTTCAGTTATATATTTATTTAAGAAGTTAAACTATTTTTTAACAACAAATCACAGCAGATCTGAAAGCTTACTTTCCCCAATTAAGATTTATAATAAAAAAAAATTTTTTTTTTTTTTTTTTTAGAGGGAATGGATGTGTGGTTGGGCAGTTTTGGTGTTTATTAGTTTCTGAAACCATCCTGTCCAGTGCACCAGTGTCGCAGACCGAACAGTCCACCCCTAAAAATCGGTCCGCCTTTTGCATCTGCGCATGCGTCATTTCAGACCACAGCAGCACGTCTGAGGCGGAGTCTCTTCACCCAAAGAAATCACATGGATTAATGGGATTATTGACCATCAGATAAAACCTCTTAATCATTCTAAAGTCAGGTTTAAGCAGAAACTCTGCGAAATTCCGTGACGCTTTGAAATGTCCGATGCGCAGTGAACACATCAGCTAGCAGCTCATTTAGCTGCGGTGCTCTGATTGCTTCCACTGCCTTTTATGATGAAATAATGCTGAATTTATGTGGAAATAATTGTTGTACAAAAGCTTCATTTATATAGCGCCAAATCACAATAAAGTTGCCTCAAGGCGCTTCACACAATTAAGGGTTAACACAGGCAACAGTGGTAAAGAAAAACTCCCTCTCAGGAAGAAACCTCAAGCAAACCAGACTGAAAAGGGTGACCCTCTTCTTGGGCCATGCTACCAACACAAATTACGAAACAATTCACAAAACGAATATACAGGAAATGTTGCCGGTGTCGCCGACCAAACAGTCCCCCTAAAAATCAGTCCCCCTGATGACGCGGTTCACGGATTAACACCTCGTTTCTGCTTCAAACTGCCTCCAGTCATCATCTGTCTCAGCGACAGATACACAATAGTGGAAGATAACTGGCTAAAACCTGTTTGATCGCAATAAACTGAACACAGCTTTATACACTAAATTAAGGTTTTGTTGTTTAACGTTCAGCTGGACGTCACCTCACATACACTGAATCTCATTTGTCTTCATTTATTTCCCCTCAGCGATGGATTTCACCTCAACTGAATATTACTACAGCGACGATGACAACTACTCACTGTGGAACACGAGTAACAGCACAGACGTTGGTGACTACATGGACTCCGGGTGGTGCGAGGCTGCAGAGCAGGAGTTCACCATCAAATTGTTTCAGAGCTGTGTTTTCTGCCTGATCTTCCCACTGGGCGTGATCGGAAACTGCCTGGTCATCGCCACCTTTGCTCTCTACCGCCGACTTCGCCTTCATTCTATGACCAATATCTTCCTGTTCCACCTGGCGCTGGCTGACCTCCTCCTGCTCTTGACGCTACCATTGCAGGCGACTGAAACACATTTGGGTTGGATCTTTCCCCTGTCGCTCTGCAAAGTCATGCGCGCATGCTACGCCATCAATACCTACAGCGGCCTACTGCTCCTGGCCTGTATTAGCGTAGACCGGTACTTGGTGGTAGCGCGGGCGCAACAGATGCTCGGGCTGCGTAGCCAGATACTAACAGGCGGGAAGCTAGCTGCTGTTGGCGTGTGGCTTGTTGCTATATTCCTCAGCTTTCCTGAAATTCTTTTCTCTGGGGTGTCGGGTTCGGGCGTCGACGCCTACTGCGGCATGCAAATAAGTGGAGCGGTCAAAATGGTGACCAATGTCGCCATCATTGCTGTATTCTGCGTGTCCTTCTTTGTTATGGTGATGTGTTACTCTTTGATTGCTCGAGTTTTGTGTGAAGGAAAAGTCCATCAGCACGGCAAACTGCGTCACCGGCAGCATACTTTGAAGCTGATGGTGGTTCTGGTGCTGGTTTTTGTCTTTTTCCAGCTGCCGTACACTGTGGTTCTGTCACGTAAAATGGCGGGCCAGTTCTGCGGCCTCCTTTTGGAGTACATCACCTGCACCCTGGCTTACACCCGCTGTTGTATCAACCCTATTCTCTATGCCCTCGTAGGTGTCAGATTCCGAAACGATGTGCTGAGACTTATCTATGACGCAGGTTGTTCATGCGGCCTCTATCGTGGACCTCAATCTGTGAGCTCCTCCTCCTGATCGCTGTCTCACCTCACCCCTGTAACGTGACTGCAGTTGCACCAGCATTGATGCAAAGTCTTCAAAATGTGTACTTTTTTGGTTCCAGAATAATGTTTCACGAAATGTAATGATCCTGTCACATTATTACCTTGAGGAACTGACAAAGAAGAGAAGAAGTAAGTTTGTTTGCGGACAATATAGAGGAGTAGAATTTTTCCCATCACCCCAGAGAGCCAATGACCCCCACCCCCACCCCAAGTGGCCCTCTGCAGTTTTCATTGTTAACTGAGTGAAATTGTGATGTAATATAAGTAAAAATGTGCTTGAAACTTTTAAAATAACTATACCCTTTGCGCCTGCTATCATTATGTTGTTTCCAAAAAGGATGCAGCCCAGATTTTAAACTGGGCTCCAAGAAATTAGACAGACATTTTTGAAAAACTGTAACTCGGAGGGGTAGCATTGTGGTGAAAATGGTTAGGGCTCTTCCATCCCAAACAGAAGTTCCCTGATTCAAGGCCATCCATGCTCATTCTCCATGTATATCTGGAGTTGTGTCAGGAGAGCATCTGGACTAAGGGTATCAGTGCCAAATCAACATATGGCCTACACTGTATCTACTGTGGGATCCCTGGCAAAGACCTGATTATGGCAAGTAGGCCAACTGAGAATATGAAGATTCTTGCCCCTCTACAATCTGTGGGTCTATCATAAAATTCAGGTCTCATTTTCTCTGTTGGATCACCAGACCAGCAAAAAATCTAAAGTTTGGTAGCCTGCAGTGACTCGAAGCACGAAAACAAGCTAAAGCTATAGCCAGGCAATTATTCTCAACTTGGGAAATATTACTGATCCACCCATTTTTCTAAACCTACTTATTCCAGTAGCAGGTCAGCAGTCAATGAGCAAGAGGCAGGGTACACCCTGGGCAGGCTGCCAGTCAATTTACTACAATTTAATACAATTTACTACGGTCATTTACTACAGTCAATTAAAAGTTTCCAATTCACCTAAACTGCGGAAGTGGGAGGAAGCCAATCAGAGCGCCGGGAGGAATCCCACACAAACACATAAAGTCCATACCGAAAGGACCAGGGTGGATGTGAACCTTAGACTTTCTCATTGTGAGGCAACAGTGCTAATCACTAAGCCACCATGCTGCCCATTCTGATTTTTTTCCCTGTTGTTTCTTTCTTTAAAAAAGTTAAATAGGTCTTCTTTTAATCCACACCAATGATGACTTAGGTTGATCCAAATTAACTTACCAAGTTATATTAACTTAATTCACCTGTTACAACTGAGGAAATTTCTTTGTTTTCTCTGTTTTCATTGTTGAGTTTTTAATGTGCTGTATCTCTTCTAAATAACAAGCATATATTAAAAACGGAGAGAAAAATTATAAAGATATGCTGTAATCACTCGCGGCAAAGGTTTCTGAAACAACATTGTAGGCAAATTTATTCACAAAGGTGGTATGTGGTAGCATTTAGTTTTGCTGAGAGGTGTTTTCCAGTTATCAAGTGACAAATCAGATGATCAGGTCACTCTGTTTTTTGTTTTGTTTTTTTGTAATGTTAATGCATTTGCGTAACCCTAACCACAACCCCATTTGTTAAAAAAAAAAACAAGAACAGACATGCTTTTATTTTATTCATTTCAAGTTTTTTTTTCATACTATACATTGTTTAAAATTCGGGATTTAAACTTGATCTTTTGTTTTCAAAATCAGAACAATATGATTTTCATTTTATCTGCTTTGTAAAAACTCTGCAGGATTTTTACATTTTTGTCTTCAACAATTATCTACAGCAACACTCATGTTCTCTCTTTGATTTTTTTTTAAGATCAAATAAAAACTCAAAGCAAGAAAGCCTGCAGTTATAAGCCTCTGAAACATCAAAATGAGTTTTAAAAAATAACTATTTTGAAGTGATAATCATGCTTTGTTTATGATGGAGTTCCACCTCTTCCTTTAGAGCAAAGGACAAAATTTGTAACAAAAACTATTGAACAGACACTATGGTGACACAAACAAAATTAACTTCATTTTTCTTTGACAAATAACATGTTGCCCTTTGCTTTAACCTTTTATGATTTATGGGTGTTTTTGTAGAAATTCCATCTAAATGAAATGCCAAAAGTAAAGGCTTATTATACTTAAGTCACATTGTCAGAAAACCTTTCAAAATTTCCGGATTTTAGCAAATTCAAGTTTAGATATTCTCTGGAGCATAAAATAATAAAGTAAAGGATGAAATATTTAGGCAAAATACCCACCCCTCCAACTTAGATGGTTTTCAGAAATGATTTTTAATAAAATGTAATGAACCAACTTTGATTAAGGTTTGCAATGTTGATTATTATGTAAATTCTTACTGTACATGTGATATATTTGTTATTATTGAACAAATTGAAAAATACAGTATTTGGTAGAACTGCTGTCCCTGCTTTGGCAAAAAAAAAAAAAAAGAAAAAAAAAGAAAAAAAAAGGTCATGGCATTTGTTTTATGCATTTATATCATCTGCCACTAGAAAGCAGCAACGCAGTGGAAATGCTAATAAATCTTGAAACATACATTCGACTGATAAAAATGCTCATATTTAAGTTTGTAAGTCAGATGTCAGAGCTGTATTATGACATTCTGCTCACTAGAGGTCAGCATTTCACTTATTAGCATGTCCCAAAGACTGTTAGCATGACTTTTTTTTGTTTTTTGAAAGTCAAAACAGTTGTTAAATTAAAAGTAAGTGCTCATTAACATTCATTACCTCCGACAACGAAGTCGCCCCTGTTCGTTTGTTTGTCTATCTGTTTGTGAAGCACCTGTCATATTATCAGATTTTTACTGAAGATTCATATCCTGATAGGTAAGAAGCGATTCAGTTTTCAAGGTCACAGGTCGAAGGGAAAAGTCAGGAAAAAGTCTTTGAAAACTGGAAAAATCCCTATCTTTAACATTGAACGAATTTTCAAAAAAATCATAACTCTGTCAAAAAATATCAAATTTCTTTAATATTTGAAAGCATTATGTAGGATGGTATCTTTTCTCGGCTGACAAAGTTTGATCCAGATCTGATCCAGATAACAGATTTTGTGGCTATTCAAATTTAACATTGAAAACCCCATTCCATTTATATTTTACGTTATATCTGAATCAAACATGCCCCCAATCACTCTCATTTGTGAAAATGAAGTGTAAACTGGTGCTCTCAATGAATAGACTAAGTTTGAGCCGCATCTGATCCATTTTACAGATTTAATTGATATTTGATTCTTTTAAAAGCCCTTTTGATATATATTTTGTATTATATTTTAGCTTATGAAAAGCCACTTCTAACAGGACTTTGACGGTAAATATGTGGAATTGGAAAGTAGCATTGGCAGAGGTTTGTGCTCTATGAGCGAGGTGTTCTAGTTTTGCATTGTTTTATTAAGACTACACTGTCAGCAATGACATGCTTCATTGAGCATAGCGTTAGCGGTTAGCGTGAGTGGCCTTCCACATCATAAAACTTTTGGGAGGGACAGTTTGTCCACAGACTTCACGAGAGTCTGCTGTAAGGTGGAAAATAATTGATTTTGTCCCAGGAACAGCAAATGCAGTGAAATTGTACACCTAGTCAACAGTTTAATTTCCTGGTGTATCCTTTTAGTCTTGCTTGCTACTGAGCAGGTGGGCTACTCCAAAGGGTGTCAGTGTAACACTCATTACTTATTTACCAGCCTCTTCCACCTCCTAGTAACACTTCATTCTGTGACTAACAACTTGGCGTTATGTTTATTCTCCTTTTTGACGTTTTGGTGGCACAATATGTTAGCATGAATGAGGCTGTGATGACAGAGGTATGTGACTGTGTTAGCTAGCTAAAGTCTATCTGTTCACTCTGAGGAGACATGTAACAACAGATATCGTATAGCAAATGTACACATTTGCTCCATTTTTAGATTAGTTCAACAAATCCTACTGTAATAGCATATCTATAACATTTACATAACAACACAACATTTACATTTTCACTCATTTCACATTTCACTCAGTTGAGAGTCACCAATTCACCTAACCTGCATATCTGGGGAAGTGGGTGGAAGAAATAACACTCAGAGGGAACCCACACAAACATGGGCAGAACATGCAAACTCCACACGCAAAGAACTAGGTGGGAAGTGACCCACAACCTTCTTGCTGTGAGACAACAGTGCCAACCACTAAGCCACCCTGCTGAAATGGTCTTCCGTATGAGTTAAGGCTCAGTACATTCAGAGCCTATTAATTAGCAAAACTGTGTGTACATTTAATCAGTTTTTATCCTGTATTAAACTTGTATATTTCATAGATTTGCAATATAACTGAATATAATTCTAAAAAATTGTAATACTACCACACCAGTAAAAACAACAATGACAAAAAAGATAAATATCATATTAAATATAATACGGCTTATCACATCATAATGTGATATACGAGGTCTGTGATAAAAGTAACGGACCTTATTATTTTTTTCAAAAACCATATGGATTTGAATCACGTGTGATTACATCAGACATGCTTGAACCCTCGTGGGCATGCGAGAGTTTTTTCACGCCTGTCGGTTTCGTCATTCGCCTGTGGGCAGGCTTTGAGTGAGGAGTCGCCCACCCTCTCGTCGATTTTTTCATTGTTTAGGAATGGCTCAGAGACTGCTGCTTTGTTTGATAAAATTTTTTTCAAAAACTGTAAGGCACAACTGAGTGGACACCATTCGATAAATTCAGCTGGTTTTCGGTAAAAATTTTAACAGCTGATGAGAGATTTTGGTCTGGTAGTTTCGCTTTAAGGACGGCCCACGGCGCCTGACGGCAATCTGCGCTACAAGGCGGCAGCATCTCGCCGTTTCAAGTTGAAAACTTCCACATTTCAAGCTCTGTTGACCCAGTAAGTCGTCAGAGAACAGAGAACTTTCAGAAGAAGTCGGCATGAGGAGTTTATTCGGACATTCCATTGTTAACGGACATTTTGTAATGAAAGAACGTGCGGGCAGAGTCGCATGTCGGGCTGGACCCGACCGCGGGGGGTCGCGACAGGAAAAACACCTTCGTTGGAAACCTTAACGGGCAAGTTGGAACATGCCCAAGCTGTTAAACAATTTCTCAGTTACTCACTTGTTGAAAGCCATTAAAAGCCGCCTGAATTTTACAAATGGTTTTCAACACTTAGGTGTTTTTCCTGTCGCGGCGCACACAGATTCGCCGAGTCGTCACGGAAACAACTCTGCGTATTTGCGCGCATGTCTTTCATTACAAAATGTCCTTAAACAGTGGAATGTCCGCATAAAGTCTTCATGCCAGCCTCTTCTGAATCTTCTCTGTTCTCTCACGACGTCCTGGGTGAATTAAGCCTTAAATTAGAATGTTTTCAGGTCGAAACAGGCTGACGACGGCGCCTGGAAGCGCTGCGCGACGTCCCGCTCCGTGGGAAGTCCTTACACCGACAGAAACACCCCATAATCTCTCATCAGCTGTTAAACTTTTCACCGAAAACCAGTTTAATTTCTCGAATAGTGTCCACTCGGATATCCCTCACAGGTCCACAAAAAATGTTGATAAAGCAACGCGCGCCATCCGCAGCGGCTATTCAGACAAAGAGATTCCGACGGGCGGGGTGGAGCACTCCTCACTCAAGGCCTGCCCACAGGCGAATGACGTCACCGTGAAAAAACTCACGCATGCGCACGAGGGTTCAAGCTTGTCTGATGTAAAAACATATGAATCAAATCCATTTATTTTTTGAAAAAAATAAAAAGGACCGCTTTTTTCATCACAGACCTCGTATATCCATAGACTGTATATATTCTGGACAAAGCCGAAATGACACCTGGGTGTGGGCGTTGTCATGTTGAGAGCCCCGCCCTTCTTAATGTATAAAGGGGTGGAGCGTGGGTGACTCAGTGTGTGATTAAAAAGTCTCAACACGCCCCTCTCTTTTAGTCTGAACTACTAGCTAACAGGCTAGCAATTTGCTTCGGTGTGCACAGTAAAAGTTATGATCATGTTGTACGAATGTACATTAAGTGGACCTAATGGATGAAGCTACCAACAGATGCTAAAAACGCTAACACCATTAGCATACAACATTAAATGAGAGTTTATTGTGTGAATTTTTCAACAGAGACGTCTTAGAAGATTTGCTACGTTTGACCACACAGCAAGCTGTAGTATTTCAGGTGTTTATAATAAATTACTCCAACCAAAAGAGACAAAACAGCTAGTGGCCACATCCAGGCACGCAGATTCATCAAAGTCTACTCTCTGTCTGTAAGAGCAGCGCTACGCTGTGTCACACAACATGGAGCAGCACACTTTCCCCCCTCTGGTCTTTTGTTGTTGCGCCGTCACGTGGCTCAGCAGTGCCAGCCAACAGCCATGCAGGTAGGCTCAGCCTGGCCCGCCCACTCAGCGCTCTCCTCGAGTCAGCCCTCGACCTCAGGAGATTTTGTTTTAAGTTGCATTGAGTGATAGTTTTTAAACAAAAATGTTGATTGTGATAATAACGTATTTTGTTGTCACGTACAATGTTTGGCGAAATTCTATCCTAGGTCTTTTGGATCCTTTGGATCTATGAAGCTTAAATATGAAAAAGTATTGGTATGAGTATTGATATCAGCGATACTGGGCCTGTATTTACTTGGTATCGGATCAATACCAAAATTCGCGGTATCGCCCCCCTCTATTATTCGGCTCTAACTGTAGACATTTTAACACGGAGTCCTTTGGGAATGTGCTGTTTTGAAGCCAGCATCCAAGCCGGCTCGTCAAGTTGTCAAAAATTTGAAGTTTACTGCTTGTATTTATCACATTCAAATGTGGAATTTATCACGTGAAAATGTGAAACTTACGAGGTCTGTTAGAAAACTATCCGACGTTTCTGTGTAGGCTCTCAGTTGTCCAGGTGGTTTCCATAGTAGAGAAGCTTGAATCTTCGACTGGACTGGGTTGCTTGACATGAGGACGTTTCGCTTCAAATCACAGAAGCTTCCTCAGCTAAAATTCTTGCTCTGGTAGTCTGACTTCTGTCTTGACTCTCGTAGAGAAGAATAAACCAGAAGCCAAGCTGGAGTTTTTAACCTGGTCTGGTTAGGTTAAAAACTCCAGCTTTTCCAGAGCAAGAATTTTAGCTGAGGAAGCTTCTGTGATTTGAAGCGAAACGTCCTCACGTCAAACAACCCAGTCCAGTCGAAAATTCAAGCTTCTCTACTATCAAAACTATCCGACCTTTTTAGTTTTTGCAAAAACTATATGGATTTGAATCATGTGCGCTTGCATCAGCCAAGCTTGAACCTTCGTGCGCATGCGTGAGTTTTTTCACACCTGTCGGTTGTGTCATTTGCCTGTGGGCAGGCTTTGAGTGAGCAGTGGTCCAGCCCCCTCGTCGGATTTTTATTGTGAGGAAAATGTCTGAATGATCTGGAGCTTTGCTGCATCAAATTTTTCCAGAAACTGTGAGAGACAGCCAGGTGGAAACCATTCGGAAGATTCAGACGGCTTTCAGGGACGATTCTATGGGGATCAAACAGATTAACCGGTTTAAAGACGGCGCACAATGGCGGAGGAGTGGCGATCAACAGGCTGAAACGACCAGATCATTTCCAAACTGAACGCTGTGTTGATCCGGGACGTCATCTGACTATTACAGAAATGGCAGAAGAGGTGGACATACAACTTTTTTGGCACATTCCACTGTTACGGGAGTTTTTGTCATGAAAAGACGTGTGGAGGAATTCGCCATGGAGCCGCTAATGGCGCGGGACAAAAGCACCTCCGTGTTGGTCTCACAGGACATGTTGTAACATGCTCAGCTCTTGCACCATTCAGAAGATTCAGACGGCTTTCGGTGGCTTTTCAGTCGTGTGACTATCCGAGAAATTGTGGACAAACTGGACATGCCACAACATGTCCTGTGGGGCTTCATCACGGCGTTGCTTTTTGTCCCACACCATTAGCGGCTCCGTCCCGACGCGTGAATTCCTCCGCACATCTTTTCATGACAAAAACTCCTGTAATAGTGGAATGTGCTGAAAAAGTGGTATGTCCACCTCTTCTGCCATTTCTGTAGTAGTCAGACGACGTCCCGGATCAACACAGCGTTCAGTTTGGAAATGATCTGGTCGTTTCTGCCTGTCGATCGCCGCTCAGAGCGCGGCGCGCCCTCCGCCATTGTGCGCCGTCTTTAAACCGGTTGTAACACTCCTTAATCTGTGTGATCCCCATAGAATCGTCCCTGAAAGCCATATTAATTTTCCGAATGGTTTCCACCTGGAGGTCTCTCACAATTTCTGGAAAAATTTGATGCAGCAAAGCTCCAAATCGTTCAGACATTTTCCTCACAATAAAAATCCGACGAGGGGGGTGGACCACTGCTCACTCAAAGCGTGCTCACAGGCGAATGACGCAACCGACAGGTGTGAAAAAACTCACAAATGCGCACAAAGGTTCAAGCTTGGCTGATGCAAGCGCACATGATTCAAATCCATACAGTTTAAAAAAAAATAAAAAGGTCGGATAGTTTTCTAACAGACCTTGTATGTCAAAAGATAAACTTGTCACAGTTTACTGTGAAACCTACATGACAGACAACTACAAATACAAATTATGACATTTTAATATGATCGAATGTGTTAAAATGTGAAAATTATAGTAAAATGAAAAACATCATGTTTTTAATGCGATGCTGATCCTTTAACTAGTGTTACAGTATTACGCATCTGTAGTTTTCATAAATTTGGCTTTGTGTATGTAAAATGTGGCTGTCATTGTCAATTTTTGTATGATGGAAGGAATTTTAAAGTGTCAAAGGGGCACCTGAGCAATTGTGTCATTATGTTTTCAGATTTCTAAAAGTGACAAATGTGTACAATATTCCCAGCCCCGAGAAAACCAGCATTCTGTTCTCACATTTGTGTGAAGGCTTTAGGACCCAGAGCGCACAGATCTCTGAGAGAACGAATGTCATTGCTACCTCCTCTGTTTTTCTCTCTCTCTTTTCTTTTCTGTCCCTGTTTCGGGTGCTGGACACAGTAGCTGTCGACTGGATCTTCCTTTCCTCTGGATATGGAAATAAAAAGCCCACTGAGTCCCAGCATCCTACACAGATGCCAGCAGGTGGAGGACTTCCTTAGATCATTTCCATGTCTCTTTGCCTAACAGCACTGCAGGTTTTAGGCATGAGGCATGACTTTTCTGAGTTTTTCTCATCACCTGTGCAGAAGACAAGACTAGATCTGGTGCCATAGCTCTGAACCCTCTTCAGCTGTCCTCCTGGTCAGGATATCCCCTCCCCTCAGTCTGTTGCTTCATAAGACATCAGGATCTGTGTGAGGACTGATGCTTTTATTCCACCTGTTTTACTATATTGATACGGACAACATGAATCAACAGACTGGGGTCACAGAAACATCTAAAGGTCACTGGCCAGTACCACACAGAGCCTTCATCTTTAAATAACTACCTCCAACAATACCTTTTGTTTTTAAATTATTGAGCTGTTTGGATTCTAATGCTGCTTTGAGCTGAGGCAGGGTTTTGTGTGTATGTGTGTGTCCGGGAGCCACTGGAGGTACAATCATGGGGAATGCAGCAGGAAGCATGGAGGTGCCCCAGGGGAAGGACGGAAAAAACGTGTCGGCCCCTCCGGGCGCCACAGGGTCCCAGAAACAGTGTGCAGGGTCAAAAGTCCCCATGCCACCTGAAAAAGAACTGGAGGAACGCTTCAGTACAGTGCTGGTGAGTTACACAAACACACACGAAGTGGTTTGGATTTGTAGTAGCAGGTATACTTCAACTTTCACACACGCCATGTCACTCAAGAAATGTTCATATTAAGAGGTTGACTGTGTGAAGTCTTCCTGCAGCTTATGGCTGTGGCTATACTGGGTAACACTGTAGATTTTATCACACGGAATGACAAGAATGGAAGATTTAAAGCTACAGTCTGAAGGATTTAGTGCCATCTAGTGGTAAGGCTGCATCTACAACCCTCCCTTTGACAAAAATGATGGTCCTCAATCTTGTTAGCCTGCACTCGTAACCAGTCGACAGTGGATAGGGGAGCAACTACTGATTCCACTTCTTTTCTTCTTCAGTCTTTGGGCAAAATGTGAGGTGGAGTCCCTTTTGGGTGGCCATATAAACATGGCGGTGCAACATGGCGGCCTTCAGCTACCCATGTATATTACAAGAGCTAATTTTAAGCTTATGAAAACACGTCAATTCATTATTGTGGGTAATATCACGCTGATGAATGGATGATTATGAGTGCTATATTCCATTTCTGCTAATAAACACCCCTACATCATACACACCAGTTTAAAAAGAAGCCCTTATCATAATCTTTTAAAAATTCAAATTATTACATTACCTGTTGAAAACAAAATATTATATTTCACATAAATCCCAAGAAGCGCATTTGTAACCCAGCTACAAGCTAATTAGGCTAACTAGCTGCACTACTATAGAGACTACCTACCCAGTGCAGTTGTTCATTGCATAATAGTTAAATAATTAATGGAATGGAATGTGTTTTACAGTCCGGTTTGAGTTGTAACCAAATGTGTATTGATTTGCTTCTAATCTAAACTACTTAAAAAAGATTAAAAATAGATTATGGGAGGAAATTAGCTATTATCATAGGTTTTGTGTTGCATCAAAGTTGGTGCCAAATTTTCATAAAGTTGACCTAAATGGAAAATATCTGCTTACTACATAACGGTTGAACATTTCCTGATGAACACAGATGAGAATACACTATTATTTCTCCTTGCTTTAAGCTAATTAGCCTAGCGAAGGGCTGTAGTCTACCTAGTTCAGTTGCTACATGGGTAAAATTTAAATAATTCCTTGAGGACATTGTATGATTACAATCCACTCTTGCCTTGCAAGTGACTTTCAACCGCTTTCTCCAATTACAGGTTTGGGGGGTGGGGGGGTCCACTGCCTTCTTCAGTGGATCCATTAATATTAACACTGAAATTTGTCCTGAAATTTCTATATCAAAATCACGGGGCATTAAGTTGTGTGTTTACAAATACTTTTTAAAATCGGGTTTTAAGGAGTCTATGGTGCAATCGCTTGATGCCTCCTCATGACAACAGTGCATCGAGACTGTGCCCGACCACACTTCATTTTAAGACCAATGCATCCACGGGTGCACCAATGTGCATAAGTGAACTCTATTTGGTAGTTCAGGTTATTTTATGAAAAATTCATAGTAAGCTAACTAAATAGATACCTAAATGCATTGAGTTGCTGCCAGTGATGCCAGTAACGCGTTACTTAGTACTACAACTACTAATACTACTTAAAATAATAATAATTTCGACAAGTAAAATGTTTAGAGAGAATTTAAATGTTAGAAAAATGTTAGAATGAATTTAATAGTTACATTTATAAACAATGTAGGTTCAAAATTGCAAGTTTTACTGTTACAGTGCTGTCAGCAGTTAAATATGAGGTCAAGAAAGAGGTCTTTATTTTACTTTTTATAAAACAAGTATTTATTTTCATTGAAGTCAAGAAAGGGTGACAAGTGAGTTTTGGCAAAACAGGTATCATTGTCATGTTGAGGTGGGTTGTTGTCAGCAGCTGGGGAAACTAACTAAAAACGTAACTAGTAATCTAACTTAGTTACTTTTCCAATTGAGTAATCAGTAAAGTAACTAAGTTACTTTTTCAAGGAGTAATCAGTAATCAGTAATTGGATTACTTTTTCAAAGTAACTGTGACAACACTGGTTGCTGCCATGTCATTGGCTGATATGTATGTATGTGTGTATGTGGCATCCACTGCACCCACACACACAACTCACACACAAACAATCTCCCCACACACCTCACACACACACACACACACACACACACACACACACACACACACACACACACACACACACACACACACACACACACACACACACACACACACACACACACACACACACACACACACACACACTTTGTTAGTACTTATTATGATTATTATTCTAACCCTAACTCTAACATGTCTTTCTGAATGTTATATGGGAAATGAATGTGGAAATTCATAGCTAGTTGTTACCGATATAGGAATCTTGTTTTATTATTTTTATTTTTGTATTTTTTTTATGGTTTGATATAATTCTAAACATGCCATAAAAGTATGCTAGGTGATTTTTCAATATCAAAACTGCTATGCAAAACATGGGCACTGGGTGTGAAAAAGACAACAGTCTACACAAGATAGGGCCCATAAATAAAACTAATTCTGAATCTGTACAAAAAGTTCTGAAATATGGGATCAGCATCTTTCAAGTGGGACACAAGCTGATCCATAGTAAATATATATTTTTGGGGAACTGCTCACAACTCCTAGACATATACAACCTGTGACACAATGTTACAAGTACGCATTTTCTTGTTTTAAGAAAACACAAGCCAGAATGTTTGGGGCCTTTACTACTGCATTTATCTGACTGCAGACTGAAATTTATGTTGCATCTACAGTCCATTTGTCTCAGGCTACTGTACCTATTACAGATGACTAAATGTAACCACAATTTATATTGGAGATCCAGACCAAAATCTAGATAGGAAGAGTAAATGATCCCCTTAGCCCAAAGGATAAATCTTCCCATTCAGGAAGATAACTGACACAAAACCGCTCCAGATGAGCGTGTTGTACTGTGGTTGTGCTGTCGTTAATCACTCGAGGAAAATATTGCAAAGTCTTGTTCAGCAAGCAAAACCCCTACAGTTATTGTCATTGAAAATATATTAACATTCTGAACATTTGTTGTTGTCTTGGTTTTCCCGTAAGTCACGGTAATAACAATCTGCAATGTTATATAACAACAAGAATGCATTGACACAAACTTGAGTTTCTATTTGTTTCCTCCTTCACTATAAGCTGTTGTCTTTTGTTGAACAAAAGTTCAGTTCAGCACTGCTGGGAAAAAAAAGAAGCAAAAAGAAGTAAGCAGCAGATTTGAGTCTGATAATGCAGCTATGTGACCAGACAACTTGCTGAATGGTGAAGTGCATTCCTGTGTTTTTGTTGCTGTAGCTGCACAAGTTGGCCGTCTAAAGGGCAGGATGTGCAATCCAAGGGCAGGGAATGCAAATTCTGGTCTACAGCTGCTTTTGCCTTCATAATGAAGGCCTTCATTTCTCAGTCGACTTATTACTCCACCAACGGAGTTATGTTATCGCCCCTGTTGGTATGTTTGTGAACAGCCTGGAGCCCACATATGAAATTTTTTACTGAAGATTTATATCCTGATAGGCAAGAATTGGTTCAGTTTTCAACTTCAAAGGTCAAAGGGCAAAGTCAGGAAAAATCTTGGAACATTGGAAAAATCCCTAACACTGAACAAATTTTCAAACAATCATAACTCTGTCCAAAAACCTCAAATGTCTTTCATATTTGAGAGTGTTATGTAGGATGGTATCCATTACCGACTGAAAAAAGTTAATCTGGATGTGATTCAGATTACAGATTTTGTGGACATTTAAATTAAAAATTGAAAACCCAATTTAATGTACAGTTTATATCTTAATCAAACATGCCCCAATCACTCTCATTTAGAAAGTGTGGTGCAGACTGGCCCTCACTATCACCTGACAAAGTTTGATCCAGATCTGATCCAGATTACAGATTTTGTGGCCATTTAAATTTAACATTGAAAATCCAATGTATATTTTACATTATATCTTAATCAAACATGCCCCAATCACTCTCATATTTGAAGGTGAGGTGAAGATTGGCACTCACTATCACCTGACAAAGTTTGATCGAGATCTGATCCAGATGACAGATTTTATGGCCATTTAATTTTAACATTGAAAATCCATTTTAATGTATATTTTACATTATATCTTAATCAAACATGCCTCAATCACTCTAATTTAGAAAGTGTGGTGCAGACTGGCCCTCACTATCACCTGACAAAGTTTGATCTGGATCTGATCCAGATTAGAGATTTTGTGGCCATTTAAATTTAACATTGAAAATCTAATTTAAAGTATATTTCATATTATATCTTAATCAAACATGCCTCAATCACTCTCATTTAGAAGGTGAGATGCAGACTGGCACTCACTATCACCTGACAAAGTTTGATTTGGATCTGATCCAGATTACAGATGTTGTGTCCATTTAAATTTAACATTGAAAATCCAATTTAATGTATATTTTACATTATATATGATTCAAACGTGCCCCAATCAGTCTCATCTTTGAAGGTGAGGTGCAGACTGGCACTCACTATCACCTGACAAAGGTTGATCCGGATCTGATCCAGATTACAGATTTTGTGGCTATTCAAATTTAACATTGAAAATCCATTTTAATGTATATTTTACATTATATCTTAACCTAACATGCCCCAATCACTCTCATATTAGAAAGTGAGATGCAGACTGGCACTCACTATCACCTGACAAAGTTTGATCTGGATCTGATCCAGATTACAGATTTTGTGGCTATTTAAATTTAACATTGAAAATCCAATTTAATGTATATTTTACATAATATATGAATCAAACTTGCCCCAATCAGTCTCATATTAGAATGTGAGATGCAGACTGGCACTCACTATCACCTGACAAAGTTTGATCCGGATCTGATCCAGATTACAGATTTTGTGGCCATTTACATTTAACATTGAAAACTCAATTTAATGAATATTTTACATTATATCCTAATCAAATATGCCCCAGTCACTCTCATATTAGAATGTGAGATGCAGACTGGCACTCACTATCACCTGACAAAGTTTGATCCGGATCTGATCCAGATTACAGATTTTGTGGCCATTTACATTTAACATTGAAAACTCAATTTAATGAATATTTTACATTATATCCTAATCAAATATGCCCCAGTCACTCTCATATTAGAATGTGAGATGCAGACTGGCACTCACTATCACCTGACAAAATTTGATCCGGATCTGATCCAGATTACAGATTTTGTGGCCATTTACATTTAACATTGAAAACTCAATTTAATGAATATTTTACATTATATCCTAATCAAATATGCCCCAGTCACTCTCATATTAGAATGTGAGATGCAGACTGGCACTCACTATCACCTGACAAAGTTTGATCAGGACGTTTACATGGAAATTTTTCTTTCAAGGTAAAATTTTGTGGAATTGTCAACTGGTGTTGGCGTGGGTTTGCGCGAGCGCTGCGCTCCAGAATTTTAATTAGTCTTACGTTTATGCCATCCTAAACTGTGACAGAATTATTAGACAAATAGTATTCCTGGGAATTCATCATCTAGGTTTCCACAATTACTGCTTTTAAGCAACAGGCCGGTCACAGGTGGACGCACCTCCATGCACACCCACATACACACAACTGGCTTTTATGTATACAACCCCTGGCAACAATTATGGAATCACCGGCCTCAGAGGATGTTCATTCAGTTGTTTAACTTTGTAGAAAAAAGCAGATCACAGACATGACACAAAACTAAAGTCATTTCAAATGGCAGCTTTCTGGCTTTAAGAAACACTATAAGAAATCAAGAAAAAAGATTGTGGCAGTCAGTAACGGTTACTTTTTTAGACCAAGCAGAGGAAAAAAATATGGAATCACTCAATTCTGAGGAATAAATTATGGAATCACCCTGTAAATTTTCATCCTCCAAATTAACACCTGCATCAAATCAGATCTGCTCATTGACATTGACCCTATGTGTCTTTTTGCAAGGAATGTTTTCACAGTTTTTGCTCTATGGCAAGATGCATTATCATCTTGAAAAATGATTTCATCATCCCCAAACATCCTTTCAATTGTCCAAAATATCAACATAAACTTGTGCATTTATTGATGATGTAATGACAGCCATCTCCCCAGTGCCTTTACCTGACATGCAGCCCCATATCATCAATGACTGTGGAAATTTACATGTTCTCTTCAGGCAGTCATCTTTATAAATCTCATTGGAACGGCACCAAACAAAAGTTCCAGCATCATCACCTTGCCCAATGCAGATTCGAGATTCATCACTGAATATGACGTTCATCCAGTCATCCACAGTCCACAATTGCTTTTCCTTAGCTCATTGTAACCTTGTTTTTTTCTGTTTAGGTGTTAATGATGGCTTTCGTTTAGCTTTTCTGTATGTAAATCCCATTTCCTTTAGGCGGTTTCTTACAGTTCGGTCACAGACGTTGACTCCAGTTTCCTCCCATTCGTTCCTCATTTGTTTTGTTGTACATTTTTCGATTTTTGAGACATATTGCTTTAAGTTTTCTGTCTTGACGCTTTGATGTCTTCCTTGGTCTACCAGTATGTTTGCCTTTAATAACCTTCCCATGTTGTTTGTATTTGGTCCAGAGTTTAGACACAGCTGACTGTGAACAACCAACATCTTTTGCAACATTGCGTGATGATTTACTCTCTTTTAAGAGTTTGCTAATCCTCTCCTTTGTTTCAATTGACATCTCTCGTGTTGGAGCCATGATTCATGTCAGTCCACTTGGTGCAACAGCTCTCCAAGGTGTGTTCACTCCTTTTTAGATGCAGACTAACGAGCAGATCTGATGTGATGCAGGTGTTAGTTTTGGGGATGAAAATTTACAGGGTGATTCCATAATTTATTCCTCAGAATTGAGTGATTCCATATTTTTTTCCTCTGCTTGGTCTAAAAAAGTAACCGTTACTGACTGCCACAATCTTTTTTTCTTGATTTCTTATAGTGTTTCTTAAAGCCAGAAAGTTGCCATTTGAAATGACTTTAGTTTTGTGTCATGTCTGTGATCTGCTTTTTTTCTACAAAATTAAACAACTGAATTAACATCCTCCGAGGCCGGTGATTCCATAATTTTTGCCAGGGATTGTACAATTTGCAGGTCTAAGAGACAGAACTGCTTAATTTTGCTATTACAAAGAGAGTGGAGGTTTTCTTCACTTGTGAAGTCGGTGACACACAGCATGATTGCACGACGTCATACATCCTTTAACAATGTTTCTCACATCATGCATCGTGCTGCATGCTTCTGTTGCCCTCCCTCTGCTGTCTCCACTCCCTGCTGTAGGTGTTAAGTGCACACTTTTTGCTGCATCACTGTAGTATCACACCAATTATAGATCATGGCTTCCACCTACCCAGCCCCCGCTCACATGCAAACATCCCCCCGGCTTCTCTGCATCGACTGCTGAGTGCGCGTTGCAAATTTCCAGTACTAAGTGGAGACGTGACTCCATGTGCATACAAACCAGTTGGCTGCAGGCTGCCTGTGAGTGTGAGGGCTGCTGCAATCTCTGCTTCTGTAGAAGCACAAAGACATGCCATGCTTCCCTCACAGGTGCAGATTTGGATGAAGGATGATGGCAGAGCTGTTGTGTGATGCGCGCTCTTCAGACATTTGGACTGTGCTTTATTCATACGGATGTGTTCATTTCGGCGTCACTGCAGTATCTGCAAACTGAAAAAATTGATATTAAAGCTGCAATAATCTGCACAGATAGTAGCACGCTCGCACTCCTTAACTAGTTTTCGATTTGTTTTGTACTTTACATAACACTTTGCGTATTTTCCAGCAGGGTTCAAGGCACTGGGTGGAGTTGTAAATGTAGAGCTGATGATTTGTTTGCAGGAAGATGGGCAAAGGGAAAGAACATTAAGCAGATTAATAAGATATTGCACAACCTATGTACAAAGTAATTCAAAGACTGAAGTACAAATTCAATTACGTCAGGGATTCAAAAATTAAATAGCAATAATAACACGTAGTGCAGTCTGGTCTTGCTATGTATAGTTGCATCAGTGGATATTACACCATATGTCAGGAACCGTTGGGGATTATTTGTAAGATCCAAGTTTCTATAACAGTTTATATTGAGGTCCTTGAAATAAGCACTAGTTAATTAGTAGTAAGGCCTTAAAACATGCATATTAACATAATTAGGTGTACACAAGACTATATAAGTGTTAATAATAGCAAAATAAACACATTTATTGTAACATAATTAGACATTCATAAGCACCTATAAGAAATTCAACAGTCTGTAGTAGAGCCCGACCGATATGGATTTTTTGAGGCCAATGCCGATAATGATATTTGGATGAAAAAAATGAAGATAATCGATAAATCGGCTGATTTGCCGATAGCCGATTAATCAGCCGATATTATTTTTTTTAAATGAATAAAATATTCTTTTTGGACCCTTAACAAAAAAGGTATGAGCTAAAAGCTGAAGCTTTGTCCTCATATTGATTAACTTTATAACAGAGAAGAATTTTCAAGTTAAAAAAATGCAATCAAGAATTACTGTAAACCTTTGTGAAATTAGCAAATACATATCCTTGAAAAGAGTTGTGAAATACATCTGATCTTGTACCTGTTGTTGCTGCAACTTATATAAAGGTTCAGGATAAGGATATAGATCCTTATATACTTACTTGTATGCTTTTGTCAGCTGATCAGTGCAGTGTGACGGTGAACTACGGGGGCCAGTGATGAACACATTTAAGCAGGGGTGTAAGCAGCTCTCAGTTAAATGGAGTCAGAGCTCCATCTACTGGACAAATGGTGCAAGGACATTTTACATTGCTGACACAAACATTATTTCAGTAACTGTTCTGTTTATGAGAAATTATTGGCGTTCTATCAGCAAAATTTCAGCCGATAGTGAATACTTTGAAAAGGATAATATCGATAATATCAGCCGACCAATATATCAGTCGGGCTCTAGTCTGTAGACTGCTTAAGAATGTTACTAAAATCATTGTGAGTTTATTTTAACTGTTTACAATACCACTAGATATACATGTATTGAGATTATTGATGACGGTTTTCAGTCATCCAGGTAAGCGTTATCCAAATGTTTGGTCTGCAGCAACTGAACTTCCTGTTGGGGTTCAAACATTGTCACTTCTGGATAAGTTAAGTTTTAGAGATTTATTGAATTCAACCAAGGTACCTCTTTAAGTCATTGCTTTACCTTTACTAAGCTTTTTTTTATGTTGTTGCTTCCTAGAAATTAGTAGATCATTAATTATGCCTGTATTACCAATTAACTTACACTTATTAACACTTAATTCCTTTTGAAGCTGCCAGTTCCAAAATAATCTAAAAATAAACGTATTTATGATTCTTATACACTTATGCATAAGAACACACATTGGAGTTTGTG
The DNA here is from genome assembly GCF_902500255.1 of Thalassophryne amazonica. Classification (NCBI taxonomy): domain Eukaryota; kingdom Metazoa; phylum Chordata; class Actinopteri; order Batrachoidiformes; family Batrachoididae; genus Thalassophryne; species Thalassophryne amazonica. The sequence goes on along the minus strand of NC_047120.1, from coordinate 44,929,770 downwards.
GGTGGTCACAACTGTGCGCACAAAATACACAGAGCTTTTCAAAGTGTGGGAGAGTGAGCCCCCCTCAGAGAACAAATATCTGCAACTCCCCCCACCCAGCGACACACATACACACAATTTCAACATCTTTGTATTTTTCTTTTTATTCTTTTACACATCTTAAACACATTTTAAAAGTGTTTGTGCATTTTTTAAGGAACTGTCTATGCATTTACACATTTTACAGCCTTTGTAAACATTTTAAACATGTTTTTAAAGAACTTTCTATTCCTTCACACATTTTACATTCTTTTCAAACATTTTAAACGTGTTTTTAAAGAACTTTCTATTCTTCTATTTTACCTTTTGTCATATTTTAAACATCGGTTTTTAAAAAACATTTAAACATCTCAGTGTGTTTTTAAATGTCTTTAGCATACCTAACACATTTTAACATAAATAATATTAATTCACAGGGATAGGTATTGAAAAGATTTTATTGATATTGATGCCATTATTGATTCCGCTTATAGATCCGATTCTTTATCGATTCCCTAATCAATACCTCCTGTGAATTTTCTGTGCACTAAAACAGACCCACTGCAGGGTCTGCAGTCAACGTAAAGAGATGATCATTTTCCCGATAAAAACACCCTCAAAAACAACGGCCGCTCTGAAGGACCAAAAAGGGAATCGTTAAGCAAAAAGGCTATTGATGTCGGTGGATCAAATCATTTCTTAACGATTCTTGAAAAGAACCAGTTCTTGCTACCCATCCCTTGTGCTCCCCCCAAAGAACTCTGGCGCCCCCCGGGGTGATGCTTAATTAATATTACATTCATGGCATTTTAGCAAACTGGTGAATAATTATGCTGTATTCTACTCGCGAAACACAGAGAACTGTGCGCACAGAGGTCTGTGTGGGATCCACTGGCAGAATGCAGCATAATTATTCACCAGCTTGCTAAAATTCTGTGTATGGAACAATACTAAATAACTGAAATAGGATATATATACTCAACAAAAATATAAACGCAACACTTTTGGTTTTGCTCCCATTTTGTATGAGATGAACTCAAAGATCTAAAACTTTTTCCACATATACAATATTACCATTTCTCTCAAATATTGTTCACAAACCAGTCTGAATCTGTGATAGTGAGCACTTCTCCTTTGTTGAGATAATCCATCCCACCTCACAGGTGTGCCATATCAAGATGCTGATTAGACACCATGATTAGTGCACAGGTGTGCCTTAGACTGCCCACAATAAAAGGCCACTCTGAAAGGTGCAGTTTTGTTTTATTGGGGGGGATACCAGTCAGTATCTGGTGTGACCACCATTTGCCTCATGCAGTGCAACACATCTCCTTCGCATCATCCGTGAAGAGAACACCTCTCCAACGTGCCAAACGGCAGCAAATGTGAGCATTTGCCCACTCATATCGGTTACAACGACGAACTGGAGTCAGGTCGAGACCCCGATGAGGACGACGAGCATGCAGATGAGCTTCCCTGAGACAGTTTCTGACAGTTTGTGCAGAAATTCTTTGGTTATGCAAACCGATTGTTCCAGTAGCTGTCCGAGTGGATGGTCTCAGATGATCTTGGAGGTGAACATGCTGGATGTGGAGGTCCTGGGCTGGTGTAGTTACACGTGGTCTGCGGTTGTGAGGCTGGTTGGATGTACTGCCAAATTCTCTGAAACGCCTTTGGAGACGGCTTATGGTAGAGAAATGAACATTCAATACACGAGCAACAGTTCTGGTTGACATTCCTGCTGTCAGCATGCCAATTGCACGCTCCCTCAAATCTTGCGACATCTGTGGCATTGTGCTGTGTGATAAAACTGCACCTTTCAGAGTGGCCTTTTATTGTGGGCAGTCTAAGGCACACCTGTGCACTAATCATGGTGTCTAATCAGCATCTTGATATGGCACACCTGTGAGGTGGGATGGATTATCTCAACAAAGGAGAAGTGCTCACTATCACAGATTCAGACTGGTTTGTGAACAATATTTGAGAGAAATGGTAATATTGTATATGTGGAAAAAGTTTTAGATCTTTGAGTTCATCTCATACAAAATGGGAGCAAAACCAAAAGTGTTGCGTTTATATTTTTGTTGAGTGTACATTTTTTATTGACAACACATGGACATGCTGTTATGTGGCAATGTGCATGTGTAAAGAAGCACAAAGTGCATACGTGAGTGATTTAAATTCAGTTTGTGCTTACGGCCATTAACAAGTACCAAATCCTCATTCACATATAGCTGTTTACGTCATGCTAACACTTGTAATCAACTGTGCATTTACTCTTAGAAAATAACGTACAAAACTGTCTTCACCCCAACACGCAAAAGTTTGGCTCGGCCATGTAATCTAGCTTTTGGTGTCTGGGATATTCATAAAAAAGGTCCCAGATCATCCAGTGTTCACTTCTTTGGAATTGTCTCATCTTTCTGAGTCAACCCGGAGCTAATCTGTGTAAGATGAGTAGATTCCCGTGACACGACACAACTGCAGAATACATATTTTCAGCAGGACCGAATGAAGTTGTGGGACAAAGTGTTACAGTCTGGAGGTCAAAATGCCACAAATAAGTGCTACACGTTTGGTTGATTATTGTCCTACCGCAGCCTTCACCAGCAGCAGCAATGTTATCCACTGATGTTGCATTTTAAAGATTTACAAAAATGTACAAATAACTGACATTGTTTGTCTGTTTCCAGTGTGTGAGGGTCAGTCAGCATGAGCTGGAAATTGCGGACACAGCAGCTAATTTATTCAAGCCACATGCCGCCTCATAAAATTGATTTTCTTTCCTGTTTGGTCTGTACTGTGGCCCCATTTTTCACCCTCTCACACATATTGTTCAGCCTTACATGTGTCAGACTATTTATGCAGCTTCAAATCAGAATATTTTTATCAATCAGTTATTTGCAAGCAGAATCAGCATTTTAATATTTTTTCGGTTTTGGGTTCCACCCTAAAATCAGTGTTGTAATGTATCGAAGTAGAAATACTTTGTTACTGTGCTTAAGTAGAATTTTGACAGATCTGTACTTTACATTTTATGTTTACTTTACAATTATTTACATTTTAAAATGTATACTTTTACTCCAACACATTACCACCCCCCCCCTTTACAATTATTTACATTTTAAAATGTATACTTTTACTCCAACACATTACCACCCCCCCCCTTTACAATTATTTACATTTTAAAATGTATACTTTTACTCCAACACATTACCACCCCCCCCTTTACAATTATTTACATTTTAAAATGTATACTTTTACTCCAACACATTACCACCCCCCCCCTTTACAATTATTTACATTTTAAAATGTATACTTTTACTCCAACACATTACCACCCCCCCCCCCCGCTGCTCCTGCCATGAGCCGCACAGCGCTGCAGGCTCGAGTTTTGTAGGGGGGATCGGGGCCCGTTTCCACCTGAAAATTTTTAAATTTGTAACTCTCTGAAACAATATTGCCTGCATTTTGAGAACCAAATTTTGTGTATTAGTATTATTATGTTGGATAAGTAGACAATTAGTTAACAGCTCAAAAAATGATTTAAAATGGTTTTTCAAAAAACCCAAATCATTATTGGATCGGATCTAGGAATCGGAATCGATACCCAGTCCTACTTTGCAGTGGTTGGTGATGGTGATGCTTGCATTTGTTTTGTTTTTTTTGTTTGTTTGTTTTACTTTTCCTTAAATTTGGCGAAACTGTGTAGCTACAAATGACTGTTCAATTCAATTTATTCAGTTTATATAGTGCCAAATCACAACAAAGCTGTTTCACAAGAGCCTAGCTGTTGTGTTCAACAGAAAAGTGTGTGTGGGTCTTCCAGGAAAAAGAATGGCAACTTTATTTACAGCTACATACATCCACCTGTTGCTCACTCATCCCATCAAGAACACAAACTGCTCTGCCAGAGGCGGATCCAGCCTTTTATAGGGGCCCCCTCCTGGTTTATCCAGACACCACACTCGCTTTATGTTTGTGTTGCCATTTCACTCTCCACTCGTTTTGAATTTTAATTTTTTCTCAGTACTTTTACTTAAAGTACATTTTATATGAGAAATGTACTTTTGATACTTAAGTACAGAGAATGTCAGGTACTTTAAGACTTTTACTTGAGTAAAATTTTTAAAAGAGACTTTAACTGTTACCAAAGTAATTTTATGGTAAGATACTTGTACTTTCACTCAAGTATCACTTTGAGGTACTTTATACAAGACTGCCTAAAATTATGTTTCCCAAATTGGTTCAAACCAAAAGGAATATGGATTAATAATATATCATGTGTACAACAGAAAAATGTATGTTCTGGGTGTTGTAAAAAAAAAAAGGCCATTTATTTCAGTTATTTTTTTTCCTGTAGTCTATCACTAATGTTGCAGTTAAAAAGCAAGGCTACGTTGTGCACATGGTTTACCTTAACTCATGCCAAAATATTTCCAACATTATTTCTCTTTAAATGTTAGCCTGTCCATCAAGCATTTATGTCTTCTACCAACATTTATAAGGTACATAGGACAAAATGTACCTTTTCTGGTTGGAAACAGGGAAATCACACCACCTTTTACTATATAGCCTATTGCTAATGCTAAAGTTAACAAGCTAGGCTGTGCTGTGTGGGGACGTTGTTGAGCCTAAGTGAAGCTAGCTAACTATTTCCAACATTATTTATCTTTACATGTTAGCCAGACCATGAAACCCTCATCAATTTGGTGTCTAAAACCAACATTTATAAGGTACACAGGACCAAATGTACGTTTTGTGGTTGGAAACAGGGAAACCACACCACATTTTACTTTAATCACACGCCACGACTAAATTTCTCTCCACAATTCAAACTCATGCATGACATTCAACGCAAGACAGGAAGTGAGCTCAGCACCAAGTTATCGAAACCAGAAAAAAATTGTAAGAAATGAAGAAGAAAAAGAGGAACAATAACAACAACAACAACAACAACAAACAACACGATTAACCAGCTAACAGTATTTCAAATTGTTTGTGTTCTGGAACGTTACAAATATATCCTTTCTGAAGTCATCTTTGGCACTATTTCTGTTTTTTTTGTTTTCATTCTTTAAACCAGTTGACCTCCTTGATTTAGGCAGCTGTGCCAGTTTTATAATTCCCATTTTTAACAAAGGACTGAATAAGACAGATTTACTTTAAGATGCATGACCAAATATGTGAATTATGACTAATGCATTTTACTCCTCTAAAAAACAAATAATAACAATAAATTAGCTGATCAGATAACATATGATAATAATGTAAATGGAGTTTAGGAAACATGACGACCTTCAGAGGAAGTCTCCTGTGGACGATCCCAGTTTTGTGTGAGGGTTTATAATTAGTACAGTGGAGGTGTCTGTCTTTGCACTGGAATGTGTTTATTAAATGGAACACCAGCAACACATTAATGGGTGTGAAATTAGCTCAGTGTGTGAGAGATTCGCTCACTGGGTCATTGTGGAAACATTGTTACCAAGGGCAAACTTTTACAACTGAGGACATTTGCAGTTTACATACATACATACATCTTCAACCAGTTATCCAGGATCGGGTCGCAGGGCAACAGCTCCAGCAGGGTACCCCAAACTTTCCCAGGTCACATTAACCACCTCTGACTGGGGGATCCTGAGGTGTTCCAAGGCCAGTGTGGAGATATAATCTCGCCACCTAGTCCTGGGTCTTCCCCAGGGTCTGCTCCCAGCTGGACATGCCTGGAACACCTCCCTAGGGAGGTGCTGGAGGCCACAAACCGATGAAGCCAATAGGATCACATCATCTGCAAAATGCAGCGATGAATGGAAAAACAATGTTTTTTCTAGATTTAGAAGTGTTTATTTCTCCATAACATTTATAAAATATATGACTAGCGTATTAGATTTACACAGGAATAAAGCTGTTTTGGAGCATTTTCTGCCATCTTGATTGATTTTATTTTGGCAAGCAGGCAGCTGGCATCACGCTGCCTATTCACTCAGATTGGTCGTCACGTCACATGACTTAGTATTACTCACACCACGGCTATACCTGAGGAGTACATCTGCTGAGCGGATTTGAATTTTAGGTATCTAAAACTCGATATGGCATTCGGTAATTCAAGTGACTCTTGTTAAAATGGCTGACTGTCAGTAATGAGAGGATGATGAGTAAAGTGGATCATTAGCAACACTTGGAACAACAGACTGAGTTGCAGCACTGACCTATAAATCATGAGCAGCACAGGAACCGGACTCATAGAGACACTCAGTTGCCAGACCTGTGACTCACCAGCTGAAGTGAGCCCAATCTGATTATTTTTCCTGCATGTGACACAGATCTGTTTTTTCAGTTCCTGTGTAGTTTGAGCACTTGTCGTTTCCTCACTGCCTGAGGAAACTGAGAGTAGAAATGTTGATACCTTATTTTGTAGAACTCCAAACCAGAAAATGTTGGGATTGAATGGAAAATGCAAATTTGAAAAGCCTGCAGTAATTCTTAGATTTACTTGGACTTTCACTAAACCCAAGATATGTTCATGTTTTGTGGGGCCAACTCCATTTCATTGGTTAAGTTACATCCATTCCTGCATTTCAGAAGCAGAAAAACATTGAAATATCTTGGGTTCAGTGGAATCCAAAAAGTCTAAGTAAATGTAAGAATTTTTATTTTATTTATTTACATTTTCTATACAGTCACAACTTTTTCTGGTTTAGAGGATGCACACATATAATTATATACATTCAGTAACATTGATGGTGCTGTTTTTCTTTCTTTCTACTTCAAGAACACCATGAATCTTCCTCCGGATAAGGTGAAGATCCTTAGTCAATACGACAGTGAGAAAAAATGGGACCTAATCTGTGACCAGGTGGGTCAATGTGTTTGATCACACTAATGGACTGTAAATTTGTGTTTGAGAATGGGTCAGTGAATGCAACATGTTATCAATTATCAAATCAAATCAAATCAATTTTATTTATATAGTGCCAAATCACAACAGTCGCCCCAAGGCGCTTTATACTGTAAGGCAAAAGCCATACAATAATTACAGAAAAACCCCAACGGTCAAAACGACCCCCTATGAGCAAGCACTTGGTGACAGTGGGAAGGAAAACTCCCTTTTAACAGGAAGAAACCTCCAGCAGAACAGGCTCAGGGAGGGGCAGTCTTCTGCTGGGACTGGTTGGGGCTGAGGGAGAGAACCAGGAAAAAGACATGCTGTGGAGGGGAGCAGAGATCACTCACCAATGATTAAAAGCAGAGTGGTGCATACAGAGCAAAAAGAGGTAAATAAAAAGAAACACTGGGTGCATCATGGGAAACCCCCCAGCAGTCTAAGTCTATAGCAGCATAACTAAGGGATGGTTCAGGGTCACCTGATTCAGCCCTAACTATAAGCTTTTTCAAAAAGGAAAGTTTTAAGCCTAATCTTAAAAGTAGAGAGGGTGTCTGTCTCCCTGATCCGAATTGGGAGCTGGTTCCACAAGAGAGGAGCCTGAAAGCTGAAGGCTCTGCCTCCCATTCTACTCTTACTGTTATGTGTCGACGCGGATTGAGGAGCGAACCTGCGTCAGACAGAACCCAGCGCTAAAAATAACCAGAAAGCGGTTCCAACAACAAAAACAATTTATTTTTCACCTGTGCCTAAATAAAATGTACAAAACCAAAACCAACGTCCTTCTGGAGGAGTGACTGCTGGCACGCTCTCCAGCGCCCGCAAGGAGAGAAGTCCGGCGCTCCTGGACCCACTACCACCAGACAAACACCCCCCAGGTGGACACGACAAACTGACTCTCTGTGAAGCAAAGAAGATGTGAGGTAAGTCAGCAGTTACAACAATATCTTTCAAAAGACACACGCTATCAGCAACACATTCAGGTCTGTACTTTTTATCTTTATGCAAATGAGCAGCTTCTCACAACAAGTGGAGGATCACTTATCCTGCACGCCACAGCAGTGAGAAGCAAGCTGCACAATTCTCATCACAATTCAAGTATACTATGTAACAAAACACCAAGTTACTATCAACAATTAGTCAAATACTTAATTACCTTTAATGTGTGCTGACAGCATGTGTCCTCACCCTTCCTTGCTTCACGGGCTCGATGTGTCAAACCCAGGTGCGGTCCTCAGCGTCTCACAAACGAACATCACAAGGTCGAGTTCCCGGCAGTTCTGCTTGAATCACACATGAACGCCATCCAATTATCTGCTTCAGCTGAAAGTCTTTAAGGTTGCATGTGAGCACCAGTCACAGGTGCTTCACATGATGTTGATGAGGGTGAGGATTCTTCAGCCAGCGCCTTCTCCACAGACAAATCAGTTTCCATGCCACCTGAGGAGCAAAGAAAAGAACACCAAAACATCCAGCCACACCCCCCAACACACAACACTTACAAATCCTAGGAACTACAAGTAAGCCTGCAGTCTGAGAGCGAAGCGCTCTATTGGGGTGATATGGTACTATGAGGTCCCTAAGATAAGATGGGACCTGATTATTCAAAACCTTATAAGTAAGAAGAAGAATTTTAAATTCTATTCTGGAATTAACAGGGAGCCAATGAAGAGAGGCCAATATGGGTGAGATATGCTCTCTCCTTCTAGTCCCCGTCAGTACTCTAGCTGTAGCATTTTGAATTAACTGAAGGCTTTTCAGGGAACTTTTAGGACAACCTGATAATAATGAATTACAATAGTCCAGCCTAGAGGAAATAAATGCATGAATTAGTTTTTCAGCATCACTCTGAGACAAGACCTTTCTAATTTTAGAGATATTGCACAAATGCAAAAAAGCAGTCCTACATATTTGCTTAATATGCGCACTGAAGGTCATATCCTGATCAAAAATGACTCCAAGATTTCTCACAGTATTACTAGAGGTCAGGGTAATGCCATCCAGATTAAGGATCTGGTTAGACACCATGTTTCTAAGATTTGTGGGGCCAAGTACAATAACTTGAGTTTTATTTGAATTTAAAAGCAGGAAATTACAGGTCATCCATGTCTTTATGTCTGTAAGACAATCCTGCATTTTAACTAATTGGTTTGTGTCCTCTGGCTTCATGGATAGATAAAGCTGGGTATCATCTGCGTAACAATGAAAATTTAAGCAATGCTTTCTAATAATACTGCCTAAGGGAAGCATGTATCCGGTCCTAGTACAAAACCTTGTGGAACTCCATAATTAACCTTAGTCCATGAAGAAGACTCCCCATTTACATGAACAAATTGTAATCTATTAGATAAATATAATTCAAACCACTGCAGCGCAGTCCCTTTAATACCTATGGCAGTATCAAAAGCAGCACTGAGGTCTAACAGAACAAGCACAGAGATGAGTCCACTGTCTGAGGCCATAAGAAGATCATTTGTAACCTTCACTAATGCTGTTTCTGTACTATGATGAATTCTGAAACATGACTGAAACTCTTCAAATAGACCATTCCTCTGCAGATGATCAGGTAGCTGTTTTACAACTACCCTTTCAAGAATTTTTGAGAGAAAAGGAAAGTTGGAGATTGGCCTATAATTAGCTAAGATAACTGGGTCAAGTGGTGGCTTTTTAAGTAATGGTTTAATTATGAATGCACAAGCAAACTAAATGTGCAAATGAGTGGGTCAGTGAATGCAGCATCAATTATGAGTGCACAAGCAAACTAAATGTGTAAATGAGTGGGTCAGTGAATGCAACATGTTTTCAATTATGAGTGCAGTTGCAAACTAAATGTGAAAATGATTGAGTCAGTGAATGCATCATTTTCAATTATGAGTGCACAAGCAAGCTAAATATTTGAGAGTAGATGAGTGCACATGTTAACTAAATGCACACACAAACATAATGGTTGAGAGCGGGTCAGTGAATGCAGCATATTATTAATTATGAGTACACATGGTAACTAAATGCACACTCCAACATAATGGTTGAGAGCGGATCAGTGAATGCAGCATATTATTAAGGGTGCACATGCTAACTAAATGCACACACAAACATAATGGTTGAGAGCGGGTCAGTGAATGCAGCATGTTATTAATTATGAGTGCATATGCTAATTAAATGCACACACAAACATAATGGTTGAGAGCGGGTCAGTGAATGCAGCATGTTATTAATTATGAGAGCACATTCTAATTACATACACACTCAAACTAATGGTTGAGAGTGGGTCAGTGAATGCAGCATATTAATTATGAGAGCACATTCTAATTACATACACACTCAAACTAATGGTTGAGAGTGGGTCAGTGAATGCAGCATATTAATTATGAGAGCACATTCTAATTACATACACACTCAAACTAATGGTTGAGAGTGGGTCAGTGAATGCAGCATATTCATTATGAGAGCACATTCTAATTACATACACACTCAAACTAATGGTTGAGAGCGGGTCAGTGAATGCAGCATATTATTAATTATGAGTGCACATGGTAACTAAATCCACACCAAATATAATGGTTGAGAGCGGGTCAGTGAATGCAGCATGTTATCAATTATGAGAGCACATTCTAATTAAATACACACTCAAACTAATGGTTGAGAGTGGGTCAGTGAATGCAGCATATTAATTATGAGAGCACATTCTAATTAAATACACACTCAAACTAATGGTTGAGAGTGGGTCAGTGAATGCAGCATGTTATTAATTATGAGAGCACATTCTAATTACATACACACTCAAACTAATGGTTGAGAGCTGGTCAGTGAATGCAGCATGTTATTGATTATGAGTGCACATGCTAACTAAATACACACTCAAACTAATGGTTGAGAGTGGGTCAGTGAATGCAGCATATTAATTATGAGAGCACATTCTAATTACATACACACTCAAACTAATGGTTGAGAGTGGGTCAGTGAATGCAGCATATTAATTATGAGAGCACATTCTAATTACATACACACTCAAACTAATGGTTGAGAGCTGGTCAGTGAATGCAGCATGTTATTAATTATGAGTGCACATGCTAACTAAATACACACTCAAACTAATGGTTGAGAGTGGGTCAGTGAATGCAGCATGTTATTAATTATGAGTGCACATGGTAACTAAATCCACACCAAATATAATGGTTGAGAGCGGGTCAGTGAATGCAGCATGTTATTAATTATGAGAGCACATTCTAATTAAATACACACTCAAACTAATGGTTGAGAGTGGGTCAGTGAATGCAGCATATTAATTATGAGAGCACATTCTAATTAAATACACACTCAAACTAATGGTTGAGAGCTGGTCAGTGAATGCAGCATGTTATTAATTATGAGTGCACATGCTAACTAAATACACACTCAAACTAATGGTTGAGAGTGGGTCAGTGAATGCAGCATATTAATTATGAGAGCACATTCTAATTACATACACACTCAAACTAATGGTTGAGAGCTGGTCAGTGAATGCAGCATGTTATTAATTATGAGTGCACATGCTAACTAAATACACACTCAAACTAATGGTTGAGAGTGGGTCAGTGAATGCAGCATATTAATTATGAGAGCACATTCTAATTACATACACACTCAAACTAATGGTTGAGAGTGGGTCAGTGAATGCAGCATATTAATTATGAGAGCACATTCTAATTACATACACACTCAAACTAATGGTTGAGAGTGGGTCAGTGAATGCAGCATGTTAATTATGAGAGCACATTCTAATTACATACACACTCAAACTAATGGTTGAGAGCTGGTCAGTGAATGCAGCATGTTATTAATTATGGGTGCACATGGTAACTAAATCCACACCAAATATAATGGTTGAGAGCGGGTCAGTGAATGCAGCATATTATTAATTATGAGTGCACATGGTAACTAAATCCACACCAAATATAATGGTTGAGAGCGGGTCAGTGAATGCAGCATGTTATTAATTATGAGTGCACATGGTAACTAAATCCACACCAAATATAATGGTTGAGAGCGGGTCAGTGAATGCAGCATATTATTAATTATGAGTGCACATGGTAACTAAATCCACACCAAATATAATGGTTGAGAGCGGGTCAGTGAATGCAGCATGTTATTAATTATGAGAGCACATTCTAATTAAATACACACTCAAACTAATGGTTGAGAGTGGGTCAGTGAATGGAGCATATTAATTATGAGAGCACATTCTAATTAAATACACACTCAAACTAATGGTTGAGAGTGGGTCAGTGAATGCAGCATATTAATTATGAGAGCACATTCTAATTAAATACACACTCAAACTAATGGTTGAGAGTGGGTCAGTGAATGCAGCATGTTATTAATTATGAGAGCACATTCTAATTACATACACACTCAAACTAATGGTTGAGAGCTGGTCAGTGAATGCAGCATGTTATTAATTATGAGTGCACATGCTAACTAAATACACACTCAAACTAATGGTTGAGAGTGGGTCAGTGAATGCAGCATATTAATTATGAGAGCACATTCTAATTACATACACACTCAAACTAATGGTTGAGAGCTGGTCAGTGAATGCAGCATATTAATTATGAGAGCACATTCTAATTACATACACACTCAAACTAATGGTTGAGAGTGGGTCAGTGAATGCAGCATATTAATTATGAGAGCACATTCTAATTACATACACACTCAAACTAATGGTTGAGAGCTGGTCAGTGAATGCAGCATATTAATTATGAGAGCACATTCTAATTACATACACACTCAAACTAATGGTTGAGAGCTGGTCAGTGAATGCAGCATATTAATTATGAGAGCACATTCTAATTACATACACACTCAAACTAATGGTTGAGAGCTGGTCAGTGAATGCAGCATATTAATTATGAGAGCACATTCTAATTACATACACACTCAAACTAATGGTTGAGAGTGGGTCAGTGAATGCAGCATATTAATTATGAGAGCACATTCTAATTACATACACACTCAAACTAATGGTTGAGAGTGGGTCAGTGAATGCAGCATATTAATTATGAGAGCACATTCTAATTACATACACACTCAAACTAATGGTTGAGAGCTGGTCAGTGAATGCAGCATGTTATTAATTATGGGTGCACATGCTAACTAAATGCACACCAAATATAATGGTTGAGAGTGGGTCAGTGAATGCAGCATATTAATTATGAGAGCACATTCTAATTACATACACACTCAAACTAATGGTTGAGAGCTGGTCAGTGAATGCAGCATATTAATTATGAGAGCACATTCTAATTACATACACACTCAAACTAATGGTTGAGAGCTGGTCAGTGAATGCAGCATATTAATTATGAGAGCACATTCTAATTACATACACACTCAAACTAATGGTTGAGAGTGGGTCAGTGAATGCAGCATATTAATTATGAGAGCACATTCTAATTACATACACACTCAAACTAATGGTTGAGAGCTGGTCAGTGAATGCAGCATATTAATTATGAGAGCACATTCTAATTACATACACACTCAAACTAATGGTTGAGAGTGGGTCAGTGAATGCAGCATGTTATTAATTATGGGTGCACATGCTAACTAAATGCACACCAAATATAATGGTTGAGAGCGGGTCAGTGAATGCAGCATATTATTAATTATGAGTCCAATGCAAGCAGTGTAAGTCAAAATCATACAGCGATACATCACAGGAAACCACTTCTACTTCACACACACACACACACACACACACACACACACACACACACACACACACACACACACACACACACACACACACACACACACACACACACACACACACACAGGGAGGCTCATTAATATTTCATATCACCGTGGCAACCACAGGGAGGTCTATAACTCAGTCTGTCTGGATGGGACAGAGTGACAGAGGACACCTGTTACTGTCATGCTGCGGTAGAAGCTGAAATCTTCGTCATAATATAAAATAAAATTTGCTACGACCCAGCTTTGACACAAACAGGCTGCAGGCATCCACTAGTGGTGTTACTGGGAAAACAGTTCAAAAATGTATAAAATGCATCAAAACTAAGAACAACAAACTAATTTATTAGAGTTTAATTAAATAGCACCCTTGGGGCTGTTTGCTCAAAGTGCTGCGATTCCATTTTTTTTATTGTTTTTTTTTTTTTTTTTACCCTGGTGAGCTTTTCACTGCCGTGCTGCAGTCAGACCTATTTAAAGCTCTGTCTTTGTGTGCACTGTCAGGAGCGATTCCAAGTCAGAAATCCACCTTCTGCATATTTGGAGAAACTGAAAAGTCACTTGGAGCATGGAGGTGTTAGCCGAAAGGTACGACCCAGCAAACTCACAATCACATACTGGATGACAAGTTCAGTAACCTATACAGACAGCATTTAGGATAAGTACGCCATGTTTAGATTGATTTGTGATGAAAACCAAGCACATTTTTCCTACATTGTACAACCCAGAATGTGGTAAGTGACCCTCAAAGCAGATATTTAGATTCAACTTGATTTGGTGTCAAATTATTTGCAATTTGCACTGCATTTGCACTTGATTACATCACCGTAGGTTGCTTCCATTCTGTAATTTTGCTGACCTGTTTAGTGAAATACAGGAAAGGGCTGGTTTATTGTAATCACGTAGCAAAACAAGCATTTCCAGTCATTTTCAGTGAAAATGTTGACTTGAGATATCGTATAAACTTGGGATCCCAACATAATTTAAGACAAATTCTACTGTCTAATCTCTGTTCTGAGTGTTAGATGAATTTTGGATATTTTCTATCTATCTATATATGTGTGTGGATAGATAGATAGATAGATAGATAGATAGATAGATAGATAGATAGATAGATAGATAGATAGATAGATAGATAGATAGATAGATAGATAGATAGATAGATAGATAGATAGATAGATAGATAGATAGATAGATAGATAGATAGATAGATAGATAGATAGATAGATAGATAGATAGATAGATAGATAGATCAGACCCAGTATTCAATCAAATCCATCAATATTCTTTGGAAAATGTATATTTTTGGCTCCAAATTGGGTGGCCATCTTGAAAAAAAAGGCAGCCATCTTGGATTTTAACTTCATCAGAAAAATCTGGAATGTTTATGCCACGTTTCGTGCTTGTATCAGCATTTGTATGATTTGTACCCTCATCTTGTTTCTTCCACTAAACTAAAACTAAAAGCCTGAGCAGGTGTGAGCACATCATAATGGACTGCTCGTGTTTTTAGTGCACTCTTGTAGTCCTCCTCAGTTTGTATTACTTCATGTTCAAAGTGTTACACTGCTATAAAAAATATTCTGACACAATTTAACAATTTCCCTTTCATAACTGTCCTGTTTGTTCGGTTAGTTTAAGAGACGTGTCCAGGAATCGAATCAGGTTCTCAGAGAACTGGAGATCTCCCTGAGGACCAATCACATCGGGTGAGTCAAAATCATGTGTGAGAAGTTTAAATTTGCCTGTTCAAGTCTCAGACAGACTCCTCTACACTGTAAAAAAAGAGAGAAATGCCTTGAAATTTACATAAAAACAATGTAAAATCACTACAGAAAAGTATTGTAAACCCCAAAACACATATTTTTGTTTCAATCACAGTGGACTTTTGTAAACTATTAAACAGAATGTTTTTGTTAGATGTACAACAACATGTGATTCTAATCAAATGTATTTGTTGAAACTACAACTATTTGTAACAAAAACTGAGAAATACTGTAATACTCATTACAAAACAATGGTGGTAAATTGACATGCAAACATTGTAAAACCTATAGTTTTAGTCAGTTGTTTTTAAAAATACAAGAATTATATGTAAGTCACTTTACAAGTTTATGCTGTACCCTAACTTTAACATGATTGATGAAACGATGCAAATTCAGGTAGGCCTATAGGCTACAGGTAGGCTATTTGCAGCTTGTAGAGTAGGCTAGGGAGTAGGCCTATAAGAAATTATTATCGCTAGTCTAAGTACTTCTGTTCAGTCATATTCCTTGCATGCTTTGTTTCTTTTAATTTCAATGCGATACGATACTCAGACTAGGCTCTCTTTTTTTGGTAGATTTAACAGTTTTTTAATGTGAGTCAGCCGTGGTTCATTCACAGTAAATCCATTTACATATTATGTCTGTAAAGTTATCTACTGTGCTGCTGTATTTTTTACAGGAATTCCCTGGTAACCACAGCTGCCAGCATTTTCTTGTAAAAACAATTTTTTTTTTTTACAGTGTAGGGTATAATTAACCAATTAACCAAGTCATTATTACCTCCACCAGTCAACAGAGATTGATAAATCAGGATTTTTTTTTTCTACTACATTTTTTTCCTTCAGATTTTTCTTGTCACGAGGCAAGAATGCTTAAAAAGAAAAAAAACAAACAAACATTTTTTACAGATGTAAATTAGCAGCACAATTGAATAAATTATTTCCTTTACCACCCGTCCACTTTTACAGGCATTGTGATTTCAGACAGAAAAACACACAAACACAGGATCACATAACCTCCTCCCAAATCTGAAACAGTTAAACTCCAGTGTAGTAGAATGATATTCACACAGAGCACCAATTTAAACCCTGATCACTTACCTTTGCTCTTGATCACTCATTCTATTATTCTGAACTTCGCACATGATTCTTGACCCTTGATTATATTAATTCAATCTTGTTTTCATAACCTCGAATATATTAATTCAATCTTGTTTTCATAACCTCGATTATTAGACTGTCCTTCATGATATCACGGCACAAGAGCGTTTGATATTCTGTTTTGATGTTATGGAGCCAGAATGTATGGTATCCCTTTATGACGTCAGTGTGGTAGAATATTATGTATTCCTTTATGATGTCACAGTTCAAGACCTTCAATTCAATTCAATTAACTTTATTTTCCATTCGGAACTTCATACATGTCAACTCAACCATTTATAAGTCTAACAGATGGCACGAATAGAACATCAGATTTTATTTTATAATGCCAGAAGCAAAAAGCATTTTCAGGTCAGATCAAAGGAGTTTTTTTAAGTTACGCAATAACAAGTAGTTACTCTCTGGATAACTAGATTCTCAGTTACTGTTGCATTTGATCCCATAGTTACTGCAAGCACTCAGTTACTTATTTGTCAAATTACCAGTTAAATTACTCAGTTTTTTCATATCAGTTTGTGCTGTCTTTGTAGCCAACAAACAAACAAACAGACAGACAATTGGAAATTAACATAACCTTGTATAGGTAATAAAAATCAACGTTTGGGTGTGGTCACCCTTTGTACTAAAACTAAATCATAACTTTTAGGTGTTTTATGTATCAGAAAATAATCATATTAATCAATTAAATGGTTTGGTGAAATTATCGCATTATTTATTAATCACATTTGAATTGTATTGTTATGCTGGGAATGTAAAGCAACAATCTTATAATCTATATTTTTTGTGTGTAGGTCTGTTATTTTCTTTAATACTTTACTGTTTAGTCATACAATTTTTAAATAAGTTTTAAGAAACATTGTTCAGTTTAAATTCAGTGTTATTGGTGACACATTAACACTGGGAAATTCATCAACACTCAGATTTATATAGAAACTATAATTATCCTTCGTGACAGTTCAAATGGAGCTCAGAGGTAGAAGTTTATTGGCCAACAGCCTGCTCTGTATGTGTCTATGAAAACAGCTCTTTGGAAGCTTTCTCCCAAAGTGTGTTGAATTGTTAGTTTTTACAACTGTGTTGCTACTTTTAAATGAATTGTTCTTCTTGCAGCTGGGCTCAGGAGTTCCTAAACGAGGACAACCGAGGCTTAGATGTCCTTGTGGATTATTTGTCTTTGGCTCATTGTGCCGTTATGTAGGTACCAGCTTTTTATTTTTCATTTTTCTCGTAGTTCAGGATTCGTCCTTACCTGGTTCAAGCAACTATAGCTTGATTGATGTAAACAAACAAAGTACTGAAAGTTTCTTTGCAGCTTTACTTCAGTGTATGACTTATTTGCAGTTACGACGTGGATGGTTTGGAAAATGGCGCAGTCCCTACAGACAAAAGCAAAATGATGGAGAAGTCGGTGGAAGACCTGAGCAAAAGTGCCACCAACTCCCCGACTCATGGTGCCTCCAAGACCAGCAAGGGTCTCACAGTCAGGTGAGGACATGACTAAAGCATACAAAAGCATTTATAAGGAAGGAAGCCTTGTATGACCTTAACATATACAGAGTTAAGTCCATGAATAGCTGAACAATGCAAATGTTTGTTTAATTTTAGCTTTTTCTTTCAGCAAATAAGAGAGGTTTCAAATGTGTAGAACACAGAACATTAATTAAGAGGACAGATTCTCTCTCAGACTGATGCAAAAAATAAGAACATCAAGTTTTTTTTTTAAAATTCAGAAACCAATGGATAAATTACCCTACACATCATAGCAAATAAAAACAAACTTTGTTTGCCCCAGGCTTCATGCTCCAACAAGTAGGAGTTAATTAATCCTTTAACAAGACAGTAATCCTTTCATCAGTACCACAGCTTTGTATGTCTGACACATTCCAGTTTAAACTGAAAGCACAGATGCCACAGTATTTTTTTTAAATTTCGTATTCTGACCACAAAATGTCCAACAATACGATAAACCAGCACATTGCTGACTTTGCGCTGCAAAATCTGTGTTTCTTAATGATTGATAGAAATGAAGTCAAGACATAGTCAGGGACTTGGAAATGTTCATGTATCCATTATCCATCTCCTGGCTTGACTAAATATAACTGGCTACAAAAGTGATTTGTATAAAAAATAATCCTCATATTTAGTTCCTCCAATTATCTATGGGCTCCGAAAATTTAGGCATTCTGTGTATTGTATGCTAGAATTCCGTAAGTGCTAAAATGGTTCATGTAATTTTTAATTTAATTAATAACTTAATAAAATTAATTAATTTAATTTGTTAAATAAATGTAATTAATTTTAATGTAATTAATATAGACACTTAAAGACTATTATTGTTGTACATGATTTATAGAAACAGACCATACCATGCGTTACAGGAATGAAGTCAGAAATGCTTACCAACGTTCTGGATATCTTATCTTTCTCATTTGAAGCCACTAAATTCTTTTAAGTCTGTGTGGCAACAGCTATCAGTAAGCGACGCTCACAGACCGTGTTTAACTGGAACTCCTTTGGCGTGAATGTAAAACAAATGTCTTGGCAAAGCAAATCGTCACACATTCCGACATGTTTCTCACACAGCAGCTGGGAGGCTTTGCTCTATCAGTGACGTTCATTTGATCTGGAACTCTTCAACATTCTTTCCTTCATTCTTTTACACTCTTGGAGATATGTTTATTGATTAGTTAAGTGCTGCTGCAGAAAAACAGTTTGTTTGAAAGCTGATCATTGATATATATATGATTTAAAAGCACATAATTCTACAATAACATTATTTCAGAAAACCCTATGATCGATTATTAGGCCTCTGTCTATCTAGCTATCTAACCATAGATGAAGGGCCAATAAACACCCATAGGGCCCGCAATAAAATCACGTTATCATTATTATTACTTACACTACATTACACCATGCAAACCATGCTGACTGATGCAACACGGCAACTGCCAATGTGAGCAAAGGCAGCTTGACAACAGATTCATGTACTTTGATTGGTTGATTTGTTGGCTGGTTGGTGGTTCTATGCTCCCAGATGGCCGTATTTCTGTATAAAGCTAATCCGTTTAGCATTTTTCTCTTATATTTTGTAAATGTTAGAGAAATAGACACTTTTTAATCTCCTGTTTTTGTAACCGGATAATACATTTAAGGTGACTTACAGGACATCTCACCAAGATAAGATGTTAGCAAGCTAAGTAGCGATACAGGAGCATCGCCGTGACAGGTTTTACTGAAACAAATCAATGAAACTTGGCACAGCAATGCTCCTGTATCGCTACTTAGCTTGCTAACATCTTATCTTGGTGATATGTCCTATAAGTCACCTTAACCCCTTAACGCCTATTGTCGCATATATGCTACAATATTTGACTCAAATATGCAACATACCATTATTATTATAACATTATAACATAAATTATTACCAAAATACCAAAATTACTATTTATTTTTTGTGCAAAAGTGAAATTAATAATCTCAACATTATTTACCATCTACTTAAAGGCAAAAACACACACAAAACATTTTTTTATATACAGCTATATAAATTCAAGCGTTAAGGGGTTAAATGTATTATCTGGCTACAAAAACAGGATTTTGAGATTGAAAAGTGTCAAAATATTGTATGTATTTCCACACAGGAGCATCGCCATGGCAGTTTGTTTTTTTTTTTTAAAACAAATCAGTGAAACTTGGCACAGCCACATTGTATTAAAAATAAAAAACACTCCATTTCAGCGCAGACCACAATAGAGCATAATGGTATTATTGGCCCTCCTTTAATTATTAGCCCTCCTTTCTTTGGTAAGTGATTATAGAGTATCAGCATCCTTGCAAAGTATTGCTTATCTTCAGGGAATGCCCTGAGAAGTGATAATAACTCTGATTAAGCCATAACTAAAAATAATTGTAAGTTGCATCCTTACTTTATTTTGTCTCATAATTCTGATTTTGAAATGATCAAACTCTACACAGGCGTAACAGCAGCATTTCTCACCTGGCAGATTCAACTCTCTCCAACACAGGAAAGCCCTGAGGACCTCTCGTGTTGTGAGCCAGAAAGATGATGTTCATCTCTGCATCATGTGTTTACGTGCCATCATGAACTATCAGGTATCCACATCAACTAACCCATTGTGTGCTGTTCTTATGTCATTTGTTACCGCCAACAATTTATCTGAGACTTTTGGGAGGTTAGAAAAAAAAAATACTTCATGAGGTTAAAAGTGCACTGAAAAACTTACGCATAAAAAAAGTTGTTTCAACTGGGTAAACCTGAATGAATTAAATTGTTTGGACTTAAGTTTGTTAGTTAGATCAACTCTAACTTATAAACATATCCTATTTTGCCCCACTGGCAACAAAGTGTGTCATTGTCATTTTGTACTAACAAAAAAAAAAAACCAAACAAAAAAAAATCTCAAAGGTACTAATGCAACTTTTTCCACTTATAAAAAAATCTGGGCATAAATGGGTTACGTTCAAACACTTAATTCATTTAGATGTTACCAACTGAAACAATTCATTCAAGTTGGTTCAACTATTGTCTTTTTTCGGTGTGTAGTCACTTTTGATTTTCCACAAAATTGACAAAATGTACAAAGCTAATGCAACTTTTTCCACTTATAAAAAATATAATCTGGGCATAAACGGGTTAAGTTCAAACACTTAATTCATTTACAGTAGATGTTACCAATTTAAGTAGTCACTTTTGATTTTACACAAAATTGACAAAATGTACTTTCTGTCAAAATCTAGTTATTATGACGTATCTGTATTTATCAATTCACTGCAGGTCTGTTTATATATATCTTGCTAAATCACAACATAAGTTGCCCCAAGGTGATTTCTATGTTACAATGCAAAAATACAGATTGATTTTATTGCAGATAAAGTATTTATTTTGGCCGGCGTGGGGTTCCATGGAAAAGTACATGTGTAGAATCTAACAAAGCTATGACTCATTTTGGTTAATCAAGTGAAAACATCGGAACTGTAACTAAGCTTAGTATTGAAAATGGTCAAAGTAGATCTATGTGAGTATTCTCGTTCCTGTCCAGCAGATATTCGGCAAAACCTCCATTTATGAGATCTCTCGTAGTAAAATCATGATGTTGCCATGGAGTCTTTTTGCTGGATTTTAAACCACATGGGCCATAGTATCCTAAATGGTTTCCAGATTAGCTAATTTAGGAATCCAAGAAAATCCTTTTTCATAATTTAAATAGAAAAAAATAAATAAATCAAAAAGAACTACACCTTTAATGACTGTCACCCAAAATGACAATAATTCATGACAATACTGTCTTATTGCACATGACTTTCAACATTTAGCCTCTTGCATTTGCTCCATATTTGTTTTGCCCTTTAAAGTGAAAAATTAATTATTGCAGCAGCTGGACGGATGACTGAGTTTTCATGTATATATATTTTATCAGTCCGGGTTCAGTCTGGTGATGAATCACCCGCGTTGTGTCAACGAGATCACGCTCAGCCTCAACAACAGGAATCTGAGGTTAGTGTGAGTTTGAAGGTGAAGGTGTTTGTTGTCATCTAACATGCTGTGTGTACCGACATCTTGACATCTTGACATTTGGTGTTGAATCTCTTTCTCAGGACAAAGGCGCTGGTTTTAGAGCTGCTGGCAGCCGTGTGTTTGGTGAGAGGAGGACATGACATCATCCTCTCCGCCTTTGACAACTTTAAAGAGGTTCGACAGACCCTTTTTTCATCAATCATTCAATTTTTTTTTTCCAAAAAAAATGCATTTATTTATTTACAGTATTTATTGAGTAGCAGTGGCGGCTGTCAAATTTATTAAGCTGAAAAGTTAACTGTGATGGTGCTCAACTGATATCTCACTAAAACATTTGGCTGAAAGTACAGGTAATCTTGGACTTTTGTTATATGAGTTTATCTTTGGCTTGGATTTTTATTATTATTATTATTATTAAAGCCAAGACAAACAGAACAAAAGAGCTGAATGTTGACTATGCTGTAGCAAAAACATAGAAGTTCTCAAAAAGGTTTACCATGCCAAGATCAGTGATGAAGCAATACTTAAAACATTTAAACCAACAAATGAAATTAAGCCCTAGTTTTAATTCACAGGACAGAAATGATTAAATCTAAAGTCCATTTAGAAGTGGCTTTTCATAAGCTAAAATACAATACAAAATATATATCAAAAGGGCTTTTCAATGTTAAAATCAAATATCTGCTAAATCTGCAGTTCGGGTCAGATGCGGATCAAACTTAGTCTGTTCATTGAGAGTGCCAGTTTACACCTCATTGTCACAAATGAGAGTGATTGAGGCACATTTGATTGAGATATAATGCAAAATGCACACCAAATGGGCTTTTCAATATTAAATTCAAATGTCCACAAAATCCACAATCCAGATCAGATCTGGATCAAACTTTGTCAGATGATAGTGAGCGCCAGTCTGTACCTCGCTTTCAAATATGAGATTGACTGGGGCACGTTTGATTAAGATATAATGTAAAATATACATTAAAAGGGGTTTTCAATCTTAAATTTCAATGGCCAAAAAATCCACAATCCAGATCAGATCTGGATCAAACTTTGTCAGGTGATAGTTTTCTCTGGGCCCCTCCCCAATCGGACCGGGAGTGACATGTTTAGCCGCATGTTCTCCTTGAATTGCTGGCTGTCTGAGTGGTGTCCAAAAAATGAGGTGGGCTTCATAGATAATTGGCAAAGCTTCTGGGGAAAACCTGGTCTTGTTAGGAGAGACGGCATCCATCCCACTTTGGATGGAGCAGCTCTCATTTCTAGAAATCTGGCCAATTTTCTTAAATCCTCCAAACCGTGACTATCCAGGGTTGGGACCAGGAAGCAGAGTTGTAGTCTTACACACCTCTCTGCAGCTTCTCTCCCCCTGCCATCCCCTCATTACCCCATCCCCGTAGAGACGGTGCCTGCTCCCAGACCACCAATAACCAGCAAAAATCTATTTAAGCATAAAAATTCAAAAAGAAAAAATAATATAGCACCTTCAATTGCACCACAGACTAAAACAGTTAAATGTGGTCTATTAAACATTAGGTCTCTCTCTTCTAAGTCCCTGTTGGTAAATGATATAATAATTGATCAACATATTGATTTATTCTGCCTAACAGAAACCTGGTTACAGCAGGATGAATATGTTAGTTTAAATGAGTCAACACCCCCGAGTCACACTAACTGTCAGAATGCTCGTAGCACGGGCCGGGGTGGTGGATTAGCAGCAATCTTCCATTCCAGCTTATTAATTAATCAAAAACCCAGACAGAGCTTTAATTCATTTGAAAGCTTGTCTCTTAGTCTTGTCCATCCAAATTGGAAGTCCCAAAAACCAGTTTTATTTGTTATTATCTATCGTCCACCTGGTCGTTACTGTGAGTTTCTCTGTGAATTTTCAGACCTTTTGTCTGACTTAGTGCTTAGCTCAGATAAGATAATTATAGTGGGCGATTTTAACATCCACACAGATGCTGAGAATGACAGCCTCAACACTGCATTTAATCTATTATTAGACTCTATTGGCTTTACTCAAAATGTAAATGAGTCCACCCACCACTTTAATCATATCTTAGATCTTGTTCTGACTTATGGTATGGAAATAGAAGACTTAACAGTATTCCCTGAAAACTCCCTTCTGTCTGATCATTTCTTAATAACATTTACATTTACTCTGATGGACTACCCAGCAGTGGGGAATAAGTTTCATTACACTAGAAGTCTTTCAGAAAGCGCTGTAACTAGGTTTAAGGATATGATTCCTTCTTTATGTTCTCTAATGCCATATACCAACACAGTGCAGAGTAGCTACCTAAACTCTGTGAGGGAGATAGAGTATCTCGTCAATAGTTTTACATCCTCATTGAAGACAACTTTGGATGCTGTAGCTCCTCTGAAAAAGAGAGCTTTAAATCAGAAGTGCCTGACTCCGTGGTATAACTCACAAACTCGTAGCTTAAAGCAGATAACCCGTAAGTTGGAGAGGAAATGGCGTCTCACTAATTTAGAAGATCTTCACTTAGCCTGGAAAAAGAGTCTGTTACTCTATAAAAAAGCCCTCCGTAAAGCTAGGACATCTTTCTACTCATCACTAATTGAAGAAAATAAGAACAACCCCAGGTTTCTTTTCAGCACTGTAGCCAGGCTGACAAAGAGTCAGAGCTCTATTGAGCTGAGTATTCCATTAACTTTAACTAGTAATGACTTCATGACTTTCTTTGCTAACAAAATTTTAACTATTAGAGAAAAAATTACTCATAACCATCCCAAAGACGTATCGTTATCTTGGCTGCTTTCAGTGATGCCGGTATTTGGTTAGACTCTTTCTCTCCGATTGTTCTGTCTGAGTTATTTTCATTAGTTACTTCATCCAAACCATCAACATGTTTATTAGACCCCATTCCTACCAGGCTGCTCAAGGAAGCCCTACCATTATTTAATGCTTCGATCTTAAATATGATCAATCTATCTTTGTTAGTTGGCTATGTACCACAGGCTTTTAAGGTGGCAGTAATTAAACCATTACTTAAAAAGCCATCACTTGACCCAGCTATCTTAGCTAATTATAGGCCAATCTCCAACCTTCCTTTTCTCTCAAAAATTCTTGAAAGGGTAGTTGTAAAACAGCTAACTGATCATCTGCAGAGGAATGGTCTATTTGAAGAGTTTCAGTCAGGTTTTAGAATTCATCATAGTACAGAAACAGCATTAGTGAAGGTTACAAATGATCTTCTTATGGCCTCGGACAGTGGACTCATCTCTGTGCTTGTTCTGTTAGACCTCAGTGCTGCTTTTGATACTGTTGACCATAAAATTTTATTACAGAGATTAGAGCATGCCATAGGTATTAAAGGCACTGCGCTGCGGTGGTTTGAATCATATTTGTCTAATAGATTACAATTTGTTCATGTAAATGGGGAATCTTCTTCACAGACTAAAGTTAATTATGGAGTTCCACAAGGTTCTGTGCTAGGACCAATTTTATTCACTTTATATATGCTTCCCTTAGGCAGTATTATTAGACGGTATTGCTTAAATTTTCATTGTTACGCAGATGATACCCAGCTTTATCTATCCATGAAGCCAGAGGACACACACCAATTAGCTAAACTGCAGGATTGTCTTACAGACATAAAGACATGGATGACCTCTAATTTCCTGCTTTTAAACTCAGATAAAACTGAAGTTATTGTACTTGGCCCCACAAATCTTAGAAACATGGTGTCTAACCAGATCCTTACTCTGGATGGCATTACCCTGACCTCTAGTAATACTGTGAGAAATCTTGGAGTCATTTTTGATCAGGATATGTCATTCAAAGCGCATATTAAACAAATATGTAGGACTGCTTTTTTGCATTTACGCAATATCTCTAAAATCAGAAAGGTCTTGTCTCAGAGTGATGCTGAAAAACTAATTCATGCATTTATTTCCTCTAGGCTGGACTATTGTAATTCATTATTATCAGGTTGTCCTAAAAGTTCCCTAAAAAGCCTTCAGTTAATTCAAAATGCTGCAGCTAGAGTACTGACGGGGACTAGAAGGAGAGAGCATATCTCACCCATATTGGCCTCTCTTCATTGGCTTCCTGTTAATTCTAGAATAGAATTTAAAATTCTTCTTCTTACTTATAAGGTTTTGAATAATCAGGTCCCATCTTATCTTAGGGACCTCATAGTACCATATCACCCCAATAGAGCACTTCGCTCTCAGACTGCAGGCTTACTTGTAGTTCCTAGGGTTTGTAAGAGTAGAATGGGAGGCAGAGCCTTCAGCTTTCAGGCTCCTCTCCTGTGGAACCAGCTCCCAATTCAGATCAGGGAGACAGACACCCTCTCTACTTTTAAGATTAGGCTTAAAACTTTCCTTTTTGCTAAAGCTTATAGTTAGGGCTGGATCAGGTGACCCTGAACCATCCCTTAGTTATGCTGCTATAGACGTAGACTGCTGGGGGGTTCCCATGATGCACTGTTTCTTTCTCTTTTTGCTCTGTATGCACCACTCTGCATTTAATCATTAGTGATCGATCTCTGCTCCCCTCCACAGCATGTCTTTTTCCTGGTTCTCTCCCTCAGCCCCAACCAGTCCCAGCAGAAGACTGCCCCTCCCTGAGCCTGGTTCTGCTGGAGGTTTCTTCCTGTTAAAAGGGAGTTTTTCCTTCCCACTGTAGCCAAGTGCTTGCTCACAGGGGGTCGTTTTGACCGTTGGGGTTTTACATAATTATTGTATGGCCTTGCCTTACAATATAAAGTGCCTTGGGGCAACTGTTTGTTGTGATTTGGCGCTATATAAAAAAATTGATTGATTGATTGATTGATTGATAGTGAGTGCCAGTCTGTACCTCGCTTTCAAATATGAGATTGACTGGGGCACGTTTGATTAAGATATAATGTAAAATATACATTAAAAGGGGTTTTCAATCTTAAATTTCAATGGCCAAAAAATCCACAATCCAGATCAGATCTGGATCAAACTTTGTCAGATGATAGTGAGCGCCAGTCTGTACCTTGCTTTCAAATATGAGATTGACTGGGGCACGTTTGATTAAGATATAATGTAAAATATACATTAAAAGGGGTTTTCAATCTTAAATTTCAATGGCCAAAAAATCCACAATCCAGATCAGATCTGGATCAAACTTTGTCAGATGATAGTGAGCGCCAGTCTGTACCTTGCTTTCAAATATGAGATTGACTGGGGCACGTTTGATTAAGATATAATGTAAAATATACATTAAAAGGGGTTTTCAATCTTAAATTTCAATGGCCAAAAAAATCCACAATCCAGATCAGATCTGGATCAAACTTTGTCAGATGATAGTGAGCGCCAGTCTGTACCTCGCTTTCAAATATGATATTGACTGGGGCACGTTTGATTAAGATATAATGTAAAATATACATTAAAAGGGGTTTTCAATCTTAAATTTCAATGGCCAAAAAATCCACAATCCAGATCAGATCTGGATCAAACTTTGTCAGATGATAGTGAGCGCCAGTCTGTACCTCGCTTTCAAATATGAGATTGACTGGGGCACGTTTGATTAAGATATAATGTAAAATATACATTAAAAGGGGTTTTCAATTGTAAATTTCAATGGCCACAAAATCCACAACCCAGATCAGATCTGTATCAAACTTTGTCAGGTGATAGTGAGGACCAGTCTGTACCTCACTTTCAAATATGAGAGTGATTGGGGCACGTTTGATTAAGATATAATGTAAAATATACATTACAAGGGGTTTTCAATTGTAAATTTCAATGGCCACAAAATCCACAATCCATATCAGATCTGGATCAAACATTGTCAGGTGATAGTGACGACCAGTCTGTACCTCACTTTCAAATATGGGAGTGATTGGGGCATGTTTGATTAAGATATAATATAACTTATTCATTAAAAGGGTTTTTCAATCTTAAATGTCAATGGCCACAAAATCCACAATCCAGATCAGATCTGGATCAAACTTTGTCAGGTGATAGTGAGAACCAGTCTGTACCTCGCTTTAAAATATGAGAGTGATTGGGGCACGTTTGATTAAGATATAATGTAAATTATTCATTAAAAGGGGTTTTCAATCTTAATCTTAATCTTCAATGGCCACAAAATCCAAAATCCTGATCAGTTGGATCAAACTTTATTAGTCATGGGAACTCATCGAAACTCTTTTGGTTTCATCACCTGCTCTCCACAGTCTCCATTTGTTCCATAACCAGACTGTACTGACTGAAGTGGTGTAAATACTTGAAACACTTGTTGTGACCTTTCCGTGGCCCTCTCTCATGTTTGCCTGAGAAAGCAGCAACAGACCACCTCCTGACAGAAGGTAGCACAAGCCTGATCTTTAGGAGGAGCTAATATTAATAAAGGTCAAAGATGTCAGAATCAGGGTGGACAGCAGTATTTGTGCAGAGTCATGAAGGAACTTTCAAACCACATGGGCTTTTAGGCAGAGAAGGAAGTTGTTCAGAATTATGGGATGTCCCGCTGTGGCGTGTAACATAATTTATATTGGGCATTCCTACACTGTCATGGTGCATTTAACAACTAATAGGTCATATTAACGATAACACTAACGGCAGTTACCAAGAGCATATGCAGTCTTGCATGAGTCCTTCATGTTAGCATACTAACTGAGGTTAACGGTAAGGGTTAGGGTTTGGACACTGTGTTCCTAACAGGTTAGCAAAACTTTTTCATTAAATTCCCTAATTTGCTATTTTAGGAAATTTTCTAAAATGTCTTGGCTCCACCCCTTTTTTTCTGGAGCCACTGCCAGCTTTAATTACAAGTATTTTCATATTAGCTCAAACGTTTCCAAAAAAGTTTCACGCCAGGTCTGGCAACATACACTGATGTGGCGCATTACGTGTCCACCATGCTACAGAAACACCTTGTATCCTGGATGGCAACCATCCTGGCAGACAACTGGTCAAATCCCCACCTCTCGAAAGTAACCATCTGTCTGCCACAGCCATGTGAAATGTGAGTGTCCCCTATAACCCTTCTCTAGCTGCTGGTGCTGGATCATGTCCAAAAAAACACGCCTCATAGCAAAAGTGTCATAATGGAAGTGATACTCCTTATGTGAATCCTCCTAAAGAACCACTCATTTGACATAAATGACAGGCTCAAACCCCGCTGAAACAACCAGATCACGCGCGGAACTCCTCCGCTTTTCTTTCCATGAAAAAAACTCCTGTAACAGTGGAATGTGCCGTTCATTTCTAAACTGGACGCTGTCTTGATCCGGTATGTCATCTGACTAGCACAGGAACTGCAGAAGACGTGGACTTCAGCACTTTTTCAGCACATTGAGACAGACGTGTGGAGGAGTTCCGCGCATCACGGTGGAGCCGCATGGTGCAAAGCAATGCCGTGATGAAGCCTCACAGGACATGTTGGGGCATGTCCAGCTCATGCTCAATTTCTCGGATAATCACACGACTGAAAAGCAACCGGAAGCCATCTGAAAGCCGTCCTGTGAGACCAACACGGAGGTGGTTTTGTGCCACGCCATGAACGGCACGGTGGCACAATCCTCCGCTTTTGTTTCCATGAGAAAAACTCCTGTAACAGTGGAATGTGCCGAAAAAGTGCTGATGTCCACGTCTCCTGCCTTTTTGTGAAAGTCAGACGACATCCCGGATCAACAAAGCTTTCACGTTCGAAATGATATGGTTGTTTCAGCGGGGTGTGAGCCTGTTGATGGGCGCTCGGAGCGCGGCGCGCTCTCAGACGCTGTGGGCAGTCCTTAAAGTGGCAGTAACACTCCTTAATCTGTGTAATCCCCACAAAATCGTCCCTGAAAGCCATATTAATTTTCCGAACGGTGTCCACCTGGAGGTCTCTCACAGTTTCAGACATTTATTCGCAATAAAAAAACGACGAGAGGGGTGGCCCACTGCTCACACAAAGCCTGCTCACAGGCAAATGACGCAACCGACAGGCATGAAAAAACTCACGCATGCGCACGAAGGTTCAAGCTTGGCTGATGCAATCACACGTGATTCAAATCCATATGGTTTTTGAAAAAAATAAAAAGGTCCAATACTTTTCTAACAGACCTTGTATATATATATATATATATATATATATATATATATATATATATATATATATATGCATTTCTTGTTATACATGATAATTTCACAAGGACCACAGTGGAAATAAGCATTGCTGTATTGTGTTATCAGTGTATCATTGATACATGTTTATATTGATGTTGCAGGATAAACTCAATCAATCAATGAAAAACAATATTTTATTTACGTTTTAACGGACTCTGCAGCAGGGTATGCGTATGCGCATGCATGAGCTTTTGACAAGAGCAAAACTTAGCTTTGAATTAACAGACGTTAGTGTGCACACTAACATCCGCGAAATGTCTTGTAAATCGCTCCAGTGGTGTTATCAGGTTCCAAAAACAGCATTTTCAGTTTAGAAGTTTTTATTTCTCCCTAGCTTTTAACATAATATATGAGACACATTTTATAATTACACATATTTTACAATAGCGGAAGTTAGCTTTGAGTTAGTGGATGTTAGCGTGCATGCTAACATCCACAGAATGTCTTGTAAATCACTCCATGGGTGTTATCAGGTTCCAAAAACAGCATTTTCAGTTTTAGAAGTGTTTATTTCTCACTAGCTTTTACATAATATATGAGAAACATCTTATATTTAAATATATTTGACAAGAGCGGAAGTTAGCTTTGAGTTAGTGAAAGTTAGCATGCACGCTAACGTCTGCAAAATGTCTTGTAAATCACTCCAGAGGTGTTATCAGGTTCCAAAAACAGCGTTTTTGGTTTTAAAAGTGTTTATTTCTCATTAGCTTTTACAAAGTGTATGAGAAACATGTTACACATATTTGACAAGAGCGGAAGTTAGCTTTGAATTAGCTGAAGTTAGCGTGCATGCTTATGTCTGCGAAATATCTTTTAAATCACTCCAGAGGTATTATTAGGTTCCAAAAACAGCGTTTTCAGTTTTAGATTTGTTTATTTCTTGGTAGCTTTTACATAATATATGAGAAACATGTTCTATTTACACATAAACAAAGGGGTTTTGGAGCGCCAGAGAGATCAGTCACTGACATCAGAGCTACTGACAGAGCATAAAAATATGAAACAGAATGTGACTCTTAACCTCTTAAAATACCTCTTAAAATAGGTCAAGGTTAGCCATCTTTGAACTTATCCAAGGTCTGTGTCCCAAGAATGTTCCCTGTGAATTTGAAGACTCTGGCATTAATAGGACTGGATTTATGCTGAGCACAGACAGATGGACAAACAGACAGGCGGACCGACGTAAAGTCTTCACAATACCTGATGGCCTTGGGTAAAAATATGTTTTATTTAAAAGAAATGCATGAATTTGATTTAGAGCAATCCTTGTAAAAACACGGGGATGTGGGTGAACGCATGTCTGCAGTTGTCCAGGTGGGGGGCCCGAATGAAACAGACGCAGATGGCTGATTGACAGGGAGAGGACATTTGAATAGCGTGGTGATACCAAATGAG
Source organism: Thalassophryne amazonica (assembly GCF_902500255.1). Taxonomy (NCBI): domain Eukaryota; kingdom Metazoa; phylum Chordata; class Actinopteri; order Batrachoidiformes; family Batrachoididae; genus Thalassophryne; species Thalassophryne amazonica. Next base: position 44,898,162 of record NC_047120.1, on the reverse strand, counting down.
CAACCATGAAACACTCTGTCAGTTAGATGATGCTGATTCTATGCATGCCCTCACCTCATCAGGTTGTCTACGGCAGCATCAGATAACACAGCACAGAATCAAGTTCCACCGCCTGGCACTTGCGTCAGTGCCGCAGAAACACACACGGGTGTGGAGCGAGAGATAATGAGCAACAGAGAGAGAGCTAGCGATGATACAGTAGACAGAGGCTGACAGAGCCCAGGGACTGGGCTTCCATGTCCCTCGATAGCGGAGCACGAGATGTACTGACGAAAATTATTTAATCATTCATGAGTGGACAAAACAGCAAACATGCAGACTGCTGCAGAATCTGCTGGGCTGTTACATAAGAAAACCAAACGTAGGCAGATTTTCCTGTTTGGTTCCCAAGCAGAGATGCACCAGCCAGCAGGAGGCACTGCAGAGGAAAAAAACACCCTTCTTTATGAAGCAGTGCGGAGTGCAGAGTGCATCAGATAGTGTGGGGCAGGGGGGTATAGTTGGATGGATTTAAGTTTAGAACAGGTCCTGGACATGTTGTGGTATTTTTTTTACTTTAAACATAATTTGTATTATGCAATAATCAATCAGGTACCAAAATTTAAAAATGTGTAAACAGACAAACAATGGATTTGTTGGCTCACAATATGGTTTATTACTAATAATTCTTATGGCTTTCTTTTGTAGTAAAAATATTGGATTAGTATTTGTTTTGTAGGTGGTTCCCCAAACTTCAATACAACAGGTCATGTACGGAACAAGTAATGAATGATGTAAGGTAACTAATGAGTGTTGGGAGAGGAAATCTTGAGCTTTATTACCTCCACTAAGGAGGTTATATTTTTGGTCGCGTCCGTTTGTTTGTTGGTTGGTTGGCTGGTTTGTTAGCAGGGTTACTCAAAAAAAAAAAAAAAAAAAAAAAAAAAATCCTCAACGGATTTCAATGAAATTTTTACCAGGGGTGTATCTTGGCCTAACTTAGAAGTGTCTACATTTTGGTAATGATCCAGAACACGATCCAGATCCAGTAATTTTTTTAATGATTCTTTATCATTGCAGGATAGGGCCAATTTCAACATTTTTGCATCTAACTTCATGAAGACGGGTCACAAAGGCTGAACAAAAATTAAGTTACAACACAACAATAATTTAGCATTTGTTTCTCCTCATTGAATAAACTTGTTATTAGAAAATTAAAAAAAAACTTGTGTAGTTCATGCAGTTTTTCTTTATAAATACATTTGCTGAAGATGAAGGGTTTAACCCTCTGGGGCCGACATCGTGGTATACGACAGCTGAGACCAAGCTTTACTAAATTATAAATAACTTTTTAATAATATGAGATAGAAACTTACTTGTTTGCTGAAAAGTTAACTCCGCAGACTTTCGAGCCACCATCCGCCATCTTTGTACTCCTCATAGAAGCTGTGTGATGACGTGAGCAATGTGAGTGTCCAATCGGAATTGGTTCACCGTCACATGGTTTTGCAAAATCCATTCGTAGGGCAGATTCACCTCACATGACACACCAAAGATTCTTTTTAGGAGTGATGTGTTACTAGTTCATTATTGTTTGCTGTGTGTTTTGAATAAATGTGTGTGGAAAATTTTCTGCTTTACTTTTTCCTTTCTTATTTCTGATTGTAAACATTTATTACACTTATAAAACACAACTATAGCATATATATATTGAAAGTACAGGTTGTCCTGAAAAAAAGAGACATAAAACTTGATTGTGGGATGCAGGGAGAGCTGTTAATAGCAATAACAAAACATTTATGCCAGGCGAGTGAACTGTCCAAAAAATACCCTCGGACCCAACTGAATCTGAAGCATGACGGTAGATGCGTGAAATGATGTGGAATAAGTCTCTTTGCCAAAGGGTATTCCATGTGACGTCAGTGACCTTATGGCCTTGGCGGAGGTTTGCGCTCTCTGAGTGCTTCCAGTATAAAATGGCAATGGCTTTTGACATTTTCTGACTGAACAGAATTTATATGTGTTTTCCAACACAATTTATCATCAATAAAACCCCCAAAACATTTAGTTTAATTTCAATATCGTGTACTAGTAAATTTCTACCATAGTTTAGTTTGAGGCAGATTAAACTATGGTGTCATTCGATGTGACATCGCTGTTCACCTGCATCACCACTGCTGAGGCGTCCCAACTGTGAGGCAGAGGCTGCTGGAGGATGCATCTCTACTTGAAAGGACCAAACTTACACCAGACCACATCTGCCAACTCTTGGAGATCTGTCTTAACACCATGTATTTCCAGTTTTGGGGGAAGTACCACAGGCAGATCCATGATTGTGCAATCGGGTCTCCGGTATCCCCCATTGTGGCCAATCTGTACATGAAGCAAGTGGAGAAGAGAGCCTTGGAATCATTCATGGGCAGTGGTGGGCACACTTCCGATAATCCGATAAAAGGTCATTATCGAAGATAATGTTTTCAGTGTCGGATTATCTTTTTAGCTAACTTTAAAAACCATTATCGGACCAATTATCTTCCGATTAATTTTTGTCCGATAACTTTTAAACCAATAAACAAAATAAACAAAGCTGAACAGTGACAAGCATTTTTAAAATTAGTTCAGCACCCACCTGTTAAAAGTTTTGTAACAGACGCATAGTTATAACGTTTGCAAAAAGAAGAGAACTGCTTGTATAAAAGCATCTCAATCCTCTGCAAACAAAGGAACCCCCCCCCCCCCCCCAAAAAACCCAATTTCCTTTAACACCATACTGATATGCTGGCAATATGACCTAAGTCATCCAGAGGCATACATTTTTAACTTATGGTTCAAATTTTAACCAAACTAATTTTGGACAAGTTATTTAAAATTACTGTCATGTCTGAAGTTTCATAAAGTAAAAATATCAGATATATGTTTTAGTTTTAAAGTAATGTGCTAATTTTTAAGGTTTTGTGAGCACATGCTCTGCCCCGCAGTGCATTTCGGGTAGGATGATGTAATCTCAGTACGTCACAACAGGACAAATGCATTTCAGACACTGTTCAGGCTCCACGGACAACAACATTAAACTCTAGTGCCTAAAACTCTATTGAATATATGCTCTGCGTTTATAGACGTTGATTTTTTTAATTGCGTTTGTTAAACTCCATGCATTTTAAATGTGAGCAGACAGGGATTATCTAGAATTTGTTTTGAAAGCCTCTACTGCCATCTAGCATCTACTGGCCAGTAGTGTTCATGGCAGTGTCTGCCCACCACTGTTCATGGGCCTCTCTCCTAGTTACTGGTTCTTATATGTCGATGACACATGGGTTAAAATCAAGCAACAGGAAGTGGAGGCCTTTACAGAGCACATCAACAATATCAAGTTCACACGTGAGGATGCCAGAAACAACCATTTAGCCTTCTTGGACTGTGATGTTATGATTGGAGAGAACAGGGGTTTACAGAAAACCCACTCACACTGACCAATATCTGCTCTTTGGCTCAAACCACCCCCTTGAACATATGCTCGGGGTGATCAGGACTCTTCAACACAGAGCCCTACAGGTGCCCACAACTACAGAGGGAAGGGCTAAAGAACAACAACTTGTCCGGAAAGCCCTCACAGTGGGCCTCATGTATCAATGTTGTGCACTTGTGGCGTAAATTTACGGCGTAAACTTGAAATACACCAAAGTCGCCGTGACATGTATCAAGCAGTGCGCACCTGCCCATTTCTGGACTACGCCTGATGTGATCTTGATAAATGCGGCGGGTGGAAACGATCGTAATTATAATAAACACGCCCATAAATATTCAGACTCTGCTTCAGACACACCCTCATTTACAACATAGAAGCCGGAAAGACGGCAATGAAAAAGAACTCCACCAATCACGACGCGTACCAATAGAGCGTCAAAAGCGGCTGTCATATCAATTGTTTTGTAGTATATAATCAGTAAAGTGTTACAGTGGTCCCTCATTAATCGCTGGAGTTACGTTCTAAAAAATAGCCCGTAATACGCGAAACCGCTACGTAGTCAGCGTTATTTTTTACAATTATTATAGACGTTTCAAAGCTGTAAAACCCCTCACTACACAGTTTATACACTTTCTCAATCAGGCATGAACATTTTCTCACTTTTCTCTCGTGTGTAAACACACTCAAAGTTCAAACCTTAGTAGGAAAATAAGACCAAACTGTTTTCAGGCCCAAACATTTGTTTGAGAAATAAAAATAGAACGTTTTCCTATAAATAATTATGATGGCTTTTAGAACTAACAAATTAATTTTAACAATCAACGAACGAGGTCGGACACATAAGAAATTATTAATAGTGACTGACCAGTATGTCACAGATCGCGCCTCTGAGTCCTGACGCTGACTAAAAACTCCGCAAGACTCCGAGGCCACGACAGGTGAACGGCGTTATAGCGAGGGACCGCTGTATTCTCTTTTCACATGTCAATAATTCTTGACATGTGGATATTTGCTCGCTCAATTAATAAGACACGCCTAATCTGTCAGATTTCTTTATTTTTTAAATGTATTTCTGTATTTATTTTATTGTGACAACCAAATGGAGACGACAAAACCTGACTGCAGCACGGGCGAATTAAGGGAATGACAACACTACAGTTGTAATTATCAATTTCATTGTCTAAAACGATCACACCACATGAAGTTAAGCTCAGCGCTGCTCTGGCTCCAGGCTCGAAGTCTGGAGAAAAAGGCGAGCAGCGCTGTCTTTGCAGTCAGCGCTGTAGCCACGGATCGTGCTCCATAACAATCCCGCAACAGCGGGATTTGTATTGATTATTATGTAGTATAATCAGGAAAGTGTTATTTATGTAACATATGCATTGATTTGTATAATGGCACTGTTTATCAGGTTGATCATCTTCATTTTTATGTGGATTCCAGCGCTGGTTCATTTTGGTGTATAATTTACGCCACCTCTCGACCTGGTGTATATTTTCAGCGCAGCGTACGCCAACGACCACATTGATAAATGCCAAGTAGCGCAGCCGTTTTGGTGTACACCCCATATACGCTCAAATATCGCCGTACGCAACGTTGATACATGAGGCCCAGTATGTGGGTACCCATGATGGTCCCTGGATAAAGTGCAGAAGTCCCAAAGAAAAAAGAGACCAGACAGACAGGAGATGAAGCCAAGAAGAAGAGGAGTGTCTCTCCCTTATTTAGCAGTAGGAGAAAAACTACAGAGGATCTTCAGAGAGCACAAAATCCCAGTTTACTTTCTACAGAGACCGTTCTAAAGATATGGAGGGTCAATCAGAATGCGCAAATATGTCAGTACCCGTACCATATGTGGCTAAAGGTCTGGTGTCACATACAATTCTTTCTGCCTCACTTAGAAAACAGCACTTGGAACTTGAGGTGGATGGATGATGAAAGAAGCAAAACACCTTCGCAATTTACGTCGATATTTTGATGAATTTCTTCATTTACATTTGATGAATTTCTTAAATTACAGCAGCTTCATTAAACAAATGTACTCAAATGATTATCAGCACGACGGCGAGCTTACAGGCTGACCTCCGCTAACACTAGAAGACAGTTGCCAGTTATGGCTTCTGAAACAAGGGAGAAAGAAGAAACAGCACCGTTCAGCTGAAGCATTAGTGGACGTAAAATATTCTGTGTCTGTTAAGAGCTTCAACACTTGTTCCACGTGTGTATTTCCCACTGGTGTCACGTACGTCCACTCAGTGAACCTTGGTCCACACCTTTAGCAGTCCCGCAGAAGATACGGATGTACGTACCCGTAGCCACTTCGTTACTTTAAACCTGTTAACACCTTGAGACAGAAATTAGTTCACCCTAAGGACAGGATCCCTAGTTACAAGCAGAGCAATGTAGTGTATTCTATCAGACATCAGGAAAACTGTTTAGAAATACTTCAAACCCAAAATAAAACAACTGCTTCATCAGTCATTGATTCACTATTTTTAAAAGGCCAAAACACAATTTAAAATACTTGCTTCAGAAAATTGTTTGGTACCCTTTGAAACACAAAATAAAACAACTGCTTCAGAAAAAGTTCTTTTTTAAAAAACATGACACACTAACCAAAACAGCTGCTTCATGAACTGATTCACTTGTGGAAGCACTTTAAACAGAAAGTGAAACAACTGATCTGTTGTTTTAAAATCTGAAAATTGTTCACTTTTTATAGTCCTCAAAAATGTAATGAAACATTTACTTCAGAAACTGATATTCTTTTAAAACATTCTCAAAGGCCGTGGCCGTGCTGCAACAGATGCAATGAGAGAGAGAGAAATTATAAAAAATATTTTTCAAAAAAGTATTATTTATGTCAGTTTTATTTAATAGTATGTGCTTACATAAAGGATGAGCGAGTACACCATTATCTGTATCTGTATCTGTTCAACCATCTAATTGATTTGTAGCCGTATCTGTAATCAGAGTGGGTGTGGCATAAACCGGAAGTGGGCGTGGTCCATTAATTCAGAAAATGATACCTAATAATAAAAATAATAATAATACAAACAGTGATGAATGAACTAGCTGGTTAAGAATGAAATGGCAATGTAAAAATAAAAACAAATAAAAAATCTGAAGCATTCTGATATGCAATTAAAAACCCTAAATAATTAATAAATACATAATTAATAATAATTAACATAATTATACTAATTAACTAATAATAATAATATTAATAATAACAACAATAATAATAAATAATAATAATTAATAAATACAAGTCTTTACTTGCATGTTTCAATTCACCACAGTTTTTATCAGGGCATTCTGGAAAATAATTTGATGTTTTGAAACAAAAAATGAAATGCTTGCTTCAGAAAATTATTGTTGGAAACATGCGAAACACTGAATGAAACAATGGCTTCAGGAAAAAATATTAAATTTTTCAAAACATACACAAAAGTTATGTTTCAAAATCAAGATACACTAAACCAAACTGCTGCCTCAGAAATGATTCACTCTTTCAAAACAGTCAAAACAATGAATAAAAAAATGCTTCAGACATTAATTTAGCTCAAAGCACTGCCAACAAATCCCCCCCCCCCAAAAAAACTGTTTTGGTGAATTTCTGGCTACGCCCCTGCAGCACTATTTACAGCCATTATTTCACCTGTTTGTCTCTGAAATGAGGTTGCAGCAGGAAAATAATTAATATCTGTTAATTAAATAAAATGCAATGTAATATATTCATTTAATCAATTTGCATGTTGCAAATACATGTAAGAGTCGAACAAAGTCGACTTTCTCTCACATTTAAGAACAGAATAAATGTTGCAAATGCATGCAGAGTTTAAGTGGAGTGTGTGTGTGTGTGAGTGTGTGTGTGAGTGAGTGAGTGAGTGAGTGAGAGAGAGAGATCAAGATGCATTTAATGATAGATTTGTGCAAGTTCACGTGTGTGCGTGTGTGAGAGCGTATGCGCATACTGCCCCCTTGTGTGCGCATATGGGGAAGGCACAATCCAATGAACTCAGGCCTAAATTATATGTAAATTACTCAGACATCTTGTTGAAAAATTTGCACAAACCCACATAAATATTGCATATAAACTCAGAAGAATCCATTAGATGTTCAGACCATAAAAGGATACTTCATCAGCGTGTTGCTGTATCTTGTTCCTGGCATGAAGTTTAAAGGTTATATCTGCGTTAACTATATGTAAGCACTCACAACTCAGAACTTGCCTCATGAATAAAATAAATCTGAACTATTTGAAATTGGACATATATCATGAAAAAAGTGTTTTCTTTCTTAGGTACATTTGTTTACACCACAAAGCCCCTCACAATATGGCCGCCAACTTTATTACTCAACACTGAATAGAGTTTGCCTTCAGATGGAACTGATCAGCAGATTAGTTTCAACTGAATAATGTTTCAGTTTCACGTACTTGATGTGATCTCGAACCCTTTTTCTAATTTTCAGGTGTGTGCAGAGAAAAGCCGATTTGAGAAGCTCATGGAGTATTTCCGCAATGAAGACAGCAACATCGACTTTATGGTAAAACTGTGCACAGCATGGCAGCTAGAAAAGGACGTATGGAATCTACAACCCCTGGCAAAAATTATGGAATCACCGGCCTCGGAGGATGTTCATTCAGTTGTTTAATTTTGTCGAAAAAAAGCAGATCACAGACATGACACAAAACTAAAGTCATTTCAAATGGCAACTTTCTGGTTTTAAGAAACACTATAAGAAATCAGGAAAAAAAAATGGTGGCAGTCAGTAATGGTTACTTTTTTAGACCAAGCAGAGGAAAAAAAAATATGGAATCACTCAATTCTGAGGAAAAAATTCTGGAATCATGAAAAACAAAAGAACGCTCCAACACATCACTAGTATTTTGTTGCACCACCTCTGGCTTTTATAACAGCTTGCAGTCTCTGAGGCATGGACTTAATGAGTGACAAACAGTACTCTTCATCAGTCTGGCTCCAACTTTCTCTGATTGCTGTTGCCAGATCAGCTTTGCAGGTTGGAGCCTTGTCATGGACCATTTTCTTCAACTTCCACCAAAGATTTTCAATTGGATTAAGATCCGGACTATTTGCAGGCCATGACATTGACCCTATGTGTCTTTTTGCAAGGAATGTTTTCACAGTTTTTGCTCTATGGCAAGATGCATTATCAGCTTGAAAAATGATTTCATCATCCCCAAACATCCTTTCAATTGATGGGATAAGAAAAGTGTCCAAAATATCAACGTGAACTTGTGCATTTATTGATGATGTAATGACAGCCATCTCCCCAGTGCCTTTACCTGACATGCAGCCCCATATCATCAATGACTGTGGAAATTTACATGTTCTCTTCAGGCAGTCATCTTTATAAATCTCATTGGAACGGCACCAAACAAAAGTTCCAGCATCATCACCTTGCCCAATGCAGATTCGAGATTCATCACTGAATATGACTTTCATCCAGTCATCCACAGTCCACGATTGCTTTTCCTTAGCACATTGTAACCTTGTTTTTTTCTGTTTAGGTGTTAATGATGGCTTTCGTTTAGCTTTTCTGTATGTAAATCCCATTTCCTTTAGGCGGTTTCTTACAGTTTGGTCACAGATGTTGACTCCAGTTTCTTCCCATTCGTTCCTCATTTGTTTTGTTGTGCATTTTTGATTTTTTTAACAACCTTCCCATGTTGTTTGCATTTGGTCCAGAGTTTAGACACAGCTGACTGTGAACAACCAACATCTTTTGCAACATTGCGTGATGATTTACTCTCTTTTAAGAGTTTGATAATCCTCTCCTTTGTTTCATTTGACATCTCTCGTGTTGGAGCCATGATTCATGTCAGTCCACTTGGTGTAACAGCTCTCCAAGGTGTGTTCACTCCTTTTTAGATGCAGACTAATGAGCAGATCTGATTTGATGCAGGTATTAGTTTTGGGGATGAAAATTTACAGGGTGATTTCATAATTTATTCCTCAGAATTGAGTGAGTCCATATTTTTTTCCCTCTGCTTGGTCTAAAAAAGTAACCGTTACTGACTGCCACAATTTTTTTTTTATTGATTTCTTATAGTGTTTCTTAAAGCCAGAAAGTTGCCATTTGAAATGACTTTAGTTTTGTGTCATGTCTGTGATCTGCTTTTTTTCTACAAAATTAAACAACTGAATGAACATCGTTTTTTGCCAGGGGTTGTATGAGTGCATGAAGCGATGACATCACTATTGTGCAGGAAGGTCATTAAGGACATAGTTAAAATATTCTTTAAAGGGAACATATTTGTAGAACTGATTATTGGGAAAGCAAGATGGATGGCATTGTGATATGCAGTCAGAGAACACAGAATAAATCAATGATCTGGTATTTATAGCTCTTCACCATTTCCACATTTTGTTGTTACAGCCTTATTCCAAAATGGATGAAACTCATTTTTTTCCTCAAAATTCTATACACAATACCCCATAATGACAATGTGAAAAAGTATTTTTTTTTTTTTAGATTTTTGCAAATTTTTTAAAAGTAAAACAAATCTAAGAAATCACAATATGTAAGTATTCACAGCCTTTGCCATGAAACTCAAAATTGAGCTCAGGTGCATCCTGTTTCCGCTGATCATCCTTGAGATGTTTCTACAGCTTAATTGCAGTCCACCTGGGGTAAATTCTGTTGACTGGACATGATTTGCAAAGGCACACAACTGTCTATATATAAGGTCCCACAGTTGACAGTGCATGTCAGAGCACAAACCAAGCATGAAGTCAAAGGAATTGTCTGTAGACTTCTGAGACAGGATTGTCTCATGGGACAACTCTGGGGAAGCGTACAGAAACATTTCTGCTGCTTTGAAGGTCGCAATGAGCACAGCGGCTTCTATCATCCATAAATGGAAGACGTTCGGATCCACCATGACTCTTCCTAGAGCTGGCTACCCCTCTAAACTGAGAGCTCAGGGCAGAAGGGCCATAGTCAGGGAGGTGACTAAGAGCCCGATGGTCACTCTGTCAGAGCTCCAGCATTCCTGTGTGGAGAGAGGATAACCTTCCAAAAGGACAACCATCTCTGCAGAAATCCACCAATCAGACCTGTATGGTAGAGTGGCCACATGGAAGCCACTCCTTAGTAAAAGGCACATGGCAGCCCACCTGGAGTTTGTCAAAAGGCACCTGAAGGACTTTCAGACCATAAGAAGCAAAATTCTCTGGTCTTATGAGACAAAGATTGAACTCTTTGGCATGAATGCCAGGCGTCACGTTTGGAGGAAACCAGGCACCATCCATAGAGTGAAGCATGGTGGTGGCAGCGTCATGCTGTGGGGATGTGTTTCAGCAGCAGGAACTGGGAGACTAGTCAGGATTGAGGGAAAGATGAATGCAGCAATGTACAGAAACATCCTGGATGAAAACCTGCTCCAGAGCGCTCTTGACCTCAGACTGGGGAGACATTTCATCTTTCAGCGGGACAATGACACTAAGCACACAGCCAAGATATCAAAGGATTGGCTTCAGGACAACTCCAGCCAGAGCCCAGACCTGAATCCGATTGAACATCTCTGGAGAGATCTGAAAATGTGCACTGATGCTCCCCATCCAACCTGATGAAGCTTGAGAGGTGCTACAAAGAGGAATGGACAAAACTACCTAAAGATAGATGCACCAAGCTTGTGGCATCATATTCAAGAAGACTTGAGGCTGTAATTGCTGTCAAAGGTGCATCAACAAAGTATTGAATAAACGGTGTGAATACTTATGTACATGTGATTTCTTAGATTATTTTTAATAAATTTGCAAAAATTTCAAAAAACCTCTTTCATGTTGTCATTATGGGGTGTTGTGAGTAAGAATTTTGGGGGAAAAATGAATTTCATCCATTTTGGAATAAGGCTGCAACATAACAAAATGTGGAAAAAGTGAAGCGCTGTGGATGCTTTCTGGATGAAATGTATATTCACATTACATGCCCAGCATTTGGAAAATGTTCATCGACTATGTCGTTTATTATATTTTTCCACTGGTTCAGCTGTATCCAGCTCAGCTGAGCCTCATCAGTTTGATTTGCATGAAATATTCATGCAAATATTCATGACCCTAGTAAAGTACTACTGTCACTGCAGATGGGAAAAACACATTTCAGCTGGATCACGGTCTTAATACTGAATACATCACATTTTCTCATGAGGAAAAAAAAAGGTTATGAAGGTTTATGAAGGCTTTATTTAGTGTTCATCCACTAGGTGGCGTGTATGCAGTTCATCAACATTGTTGTCCACTCAGTGGAAAACATGAACTTCAGAGTCCACCTCCAGTATGAATTCACTCATCATGGGTTGGATGACTATCTCGAGGCAAGTTCTGAGTTGTTTACCTGTTACGACCTTTGACTCCAGATTAATGGATTGTTTATCCGTGTTTGTGGCTGTAATAAAAAAAAAAAAAAAACTGACATTTTTACTTTACTCTCTAAAATCTTCTTTGTTTTTGTGAAGAAGCTGAAATTCACAGAGAGTGACCGGCTGCTGGTGCAAATCCAGGCCTATCTGGATAACTTGTTTGACGTGGGTACGCTGCTGGAGGACGCAGAAGCCAAGAACGCCTTGCTGGAGAACATAGAAGAACTGCAAGAACACAACACACAGGTGACTACAAGCACAACCACTCAGACACGTGTGTGCTGTCAGCAGATGCTCGATAGCACGGCGAAGACACACACATCAAATACCTGATGTGAAACTTGTGTTTGTCACAGCTGAGCGCCAGGCTTGAGGAGAGCGAGAGGGAGGCGACTGTAAAAGTGTCAGAGCTGGAAACGAAGCTGATTCAGACAACCAAAGAAGTGGAGCTCCTGAAGGTGTTGTACACCATTTCTCCTTCATTGTATCTTCTGGAACATCAATGCATGATACATCAGACCATGTGGAAGAGATGGTCCAACAAAGTGAAGCGTACAAATTTAAATCCTGATCTAGAATCCAGATCTGGATCACCTCAGTAGTGTTCACAGTAGTGTTCAGAATAATAGTAGTGCTATGTGACTAAAAAGATTAATCCAGATTTTGAGTATATTTCTTATTGTTACATGGGAAACAAGGTACCAGTAGATTCAGTAGATTCTCACAAATCCAACAAGACCAAGCATTCATGATATGCACACTCTTAAGGCTATGAAATTGGGCTATTAGTAAAAAAAAAAAAGTAGAAAAGGGGGTGTTCACAATAATAGTAGTGTGGCATTCAGTCAGTGAGTTCGTCAATTTTGTGGAACAAACAGGTGTGAATCAGGTGTCCCCTATTTAAGGATGAAGCCAGCACCTGTTGAACATGCTTTTCTCTTTGAAAGCCTGAGGAAAATGGGACGTTCAAGACATTGTTCAGAAGAACAGCGTAGTTTGATTAAAAAGTTGATTGGAGAGGGAAAAACTTACACGCAGGTGCAAAAAATTATAGGCTGTTCATCTACAATGATCTCCAATGCTTTAAAATGGACAAAAAAAATAAATAAAAAAAAACAGAGACGCGTGGAAGAAAATGGAAAACAACCATCAAAATGGATAGAAGAATAACCAGAATGGCAAAGGCTCACCCATTGATCAGCTCCAGGATGATCAAAGACAGTCTGGAGTTACCTGTAAGTGCTGTGACAGTTAGAAGACGCCTGTGTGAAGCTAATTTATTTACAAGAATCCCCCGCAAAGTCCCTCTGTTAAATAAAAGACATGTGCAGAAGAGGTTACAATTTGCCAAAGAACACATCAACTGGCCTAAAGAGAAATGGAGGAATATTTTGTGGACTGATGAGAGTAAAATTGTTCTTTTTGGGTCCAAGGGCCGCAGACAGTATGTGAGATGACCCCCAAACTCTGAATTCAAGCCACAGTTCACAGTGAAGACAATGAAGCATGGTGGTGCAAGCATCATGATATGGGCATGTTTCTCCTACTATGGTGTTGGGCCTATATATCGCATACCAGGTATCATGGATCAGTTTGGATATGTCAAAATACTTGAAGAGGTCATGTTGCCTTATGCTGAAGAGGACATGCCCTTGAAATGGGTGTTTCAACAAGACAATGACCCCAAGCACACTAGTAAACAAGCAAAATCTTGGTTCCAAACCAACAAAATTAATGCCTCGCAGATGTGAAGAAATCATGAAAAACTGTGGTTATACAACTAAATACTAGTTTAGTGATTCACAGGATTGCTAAAAAAGCAGTTTGAACATAATAGTTTTGAGTTTGTAGCGTCAACAGCAGATGCTACTATTATTGTGAACAACCCCTTTTCTACTTCTTTTTACTAATAGCCCAATTTCATAGCCTTAAGAGTGTACATATCATGAATGCTTGGTCTTGCTGGATTTGTGAGAATCTACTGAATCTATTGGTACCTTGTATCCCATGTGACAATAAGAAATATACTCAAAACCTAGATTAATCTTTTTAGTCACATAGCACTACTATTATTCTGAACACTACTGTATCTGTGAGGCAAATTTAGTGAGAATCTGTGAAGTAGTTTTGATGTAATCCTTAAAGGCCTGTATAATGACAACTTTTGATCCAGTGTCGCTGACCGAATGCCCCCCCCCTCCCAAAAAAAAAATCGGACCCCCTGCTTTCACTGCGCATGTGTAATTTTGGAGCGTCAGCAGTGAATCACCAATTATGGCCTTGTTTCTACTTAAAACTGACTTTCAAGTAATTTAAGAGGTTTTACTTTGTCATCTGATCATTAATAATCACATTATTCCTTTTGATCGCTTTGGGTATAGAGAGTCAGACTCAGAGAGTCAGACTCAGACGTGCTGCTGTGGCGCTCTGATCGCTCCACCCATGGCGGCTGGCCCATAGGGGGCACTTGGGCGCCGCCCTCCCAGATGTAGAGGGGAAAAAAAAATTATAAAATATATTTTTCAAAAAAAGTATTATCAATGTCAGTTTTACTTAATAGTATGTGCCTACATGTAATCTGAATTATTAAAACATTTCCACCAACTGACTTTCATTCAATGGTGCATTTCCACCAACAGAAGCACAGAACGTATCATTTCTCTTCTTGGGCGATCACTCCAAGAGACCCTTGAAGTGCAGTGAAATGACCAATTGTGTGTGGTTGCTAAGGAAAAATAATAAATATTCGGCCAATCAGCATCACCAAATTTAATATCTTGGAGGTGATATAATTTTTGCCCCTGGACCAATTGTGTGTGGTTGCTAAGGAAAAATAATAAATATCGGGCCAATCAGCATCGCCAAATTTAATGGCTCGGGTCCTCGTGGATTTATCAGTGTGCTGCCGTTTATGGTGGAAACAAAAACCCCACCGACGTTTGGGTTATATTTATTTTTTTGTCTCCGTCCATTTTGCTGGAGAAAGCTGAAGAACTTTGGGACTTTACGATTGCTGCTCCTCCTGGCCAGTATGTCCTCGGTGGTTTTCAGCTGCGGATTCGCTTTCGGATCCTACTTCAGCTCAGGTGAGCCCACGAGCTGTTAGGATTTACTCCTGAATGCTGCTCCTGGTGTGGAAACGAGGATGAAAATTTAAGATAAAACAAATCAGTGATGTTTGTTTGTTTGTTTTAGGGGGGTCAAAGCTGTGATCTTTATTGGTACAGCAAACCACTTATAACGGTTAGGGGAGACCAGGACTGTTTGTAACAGTGTTCAAAGCTGCAGCCATGCTGGCATTTTGGTCAGAAAATACAGGAGTAGTTTCAACTTGATTTCAGTTTACACATCATGATGACACGTCAGCCCACAGAAATGAAATATTCTTTGGAGTATTCCACAGTCTAAAACGAATGATTTGCTCAGGTTAAAAAAAACTAAAACCTTTGCATGTTTTTTTTAAAATTCTAACTCAGCAACTACTGAGTACACACAAGACGCTTATCACGGCATTGCTTTGCACCATGTGGCTCCGCCGCAACGCGTGGAATTCCTCCGCATGTCTGTCTCAATGTGCCGAAAAAGTGCTGATGTCCACGCCTTATGCCTTTTTTGTGGAAGTCAGACGACGTCCCGGATCAACAAAGCCTTCACGTTGGAAATGATCTGCTTGTTTCAGCGGGGTGCCAGCCTGTCGGAGCGCGCCGTGCTCTCAGATGCTGTGGGCAGTCTTTAAACCGGCTGGAGCACTCCTTAATCTGTGTAATCCCCATAAAATGGTCGCTGAAAGCCATCTGAATTTTCCGAATGGTGTCCACCTGGAGGTCTCTCACAGTTTCTGGAAAAATGTGATGCAGCAAAGCTCCAAATCGTTCAGACATTTATTCGCAATAAAAATCTGACAAGAGGGGTGGACCACTGCTCACACAAAGCCTGTTCACAGACGAATGACGCAACCAACAGGCGTGAAAAAACTCACGCATGTGCACGAAGGTTCAAGCTTGGCTGATGCAATCACACGTGATTCAAATCCATATGGTTTTTGAAAAAAATAAAAAGGTCCGTTACTTTTCTGACAGACCTCGTAATTAAATAAACATGTCCTTGGCGGACGTAATAAAAATCACACATTTAAAGAGATTCTAGGCAAGAAGCAGATAACAACATAATTGCTTACTTAATGAAAAATAGTTTTTAATATTAACATTTGTGTTTGTACTGCAGGGTAGTCTACGTGAGTCTTGCGCTCAAATGACCGTGCTGCAGCAGAGGGAACGAGAGAGAGCGCATGAACGCGAGAAGGACAAAGAACGAGAGAGAGAGAAGGATTGCTCCGCCCAGGCCTTGAGGGAGCTTGAGGTCAAAGTTCAGGCTTTGGTGGAGCAGGGACTGGTCCGAATAAAACGCTCCGACTCTGGACAACTGGACATCCAGGTGGTCTCTGTCACCCAAAAGAATGGTTGGTGATTTTAAATTACCCAAGTCTTGAATGAAATTAGGTCTGAGAAGGATCAGGATCAAGGTATCCAGAGGTTTGATTGAAAACAACTGGACCTTTTGATTATGGTATTTTCTGGAGTAAAAGTCATAGCTTATTTACTAGTTTCAGAGGTCTGACTTATATTGAAAAATCACGTGTTTGTTAATAATAATAATAATAATAATAATAATAATAATAATAATAATAATAATAATAATGATTCCTGGCTTTCCCAGGAATCAATGCACTAAATAAAATAAATTAAAATAGTAAGACAATAAATGTCAATAATAAGAGTTCATTACAACATTGCACTGCATGTCAGTAATCCATGTCCATGTGACAATTTTGTTTGTCTTACCTGCATCAAATAACATCTGATACCTTGTCTATCGCACATTTATTTGTACATTTTGGTTAGTTTTGGAATTTGTTGCCGTAGACCAGGAATTTGTGTCAGTCTGATCATTTGTTTTGTCCAAACTGTTGTCAAATAACATACAATATGTTGTCCAAAGCATGTTGTCCAGCTTGTTTGTTTTTGGAATTTAAAAGTCCTTATGTTAAGTAACAGGACAGGCTGTGGTGTGCACATGCTCTACAACGAATTCCTGACCACTGTTAGACTTGCCCCCACAGTGAGTTCCACTTACAGTAAAAAGGTGCATCACTTACATTACTTTATTTCCCTTTTCACAATGTATTTTTTGAGAGGTTCAACTTATACTCCGGAAAATACAGATGAACGATGATATATCTTGCAAACTAAATAATACGTCCTATTTAAACTTCTCTTTGTCTTCTCCTTGAATGATTTAGAATTGTCATCAATAATGGACAGCACGGTGGCTTAGTGGTTAGCACTATTACCTCACAACAAGAAGGTCATGGGTTTGATTCCCACCTGTGGCCTTTCTGTGTGGAGTTTGCATGTTCTCCCTGTGTTTGCGTGGGTTTCCTCTGGGTGCTCCAGTTTCCTCCCACATTTAAAGACATGCAGGTTAGGTGGATTGGAAACTTCACAATTGTCCAGTGGTCTCGATCTACATGGGATTAACCTGGTTAAATAAATAAATCAATAAAATCCAGATAAAGGTGTGAATTCCACTGATTGGCTTTTTTTTTCCCTTTTTCTTTTATCTGATAGTTCAGAAAGAAGCACATACATGTAATGAGTTTACAGCCACAACCAGCTTCTGTGAGACCACACCTCTTCTTAGAGATGGTTCTTTGCAGTCTGTGGCAAAACAAATCACTCCTCCCCTTCCTCCTCCTGCTCCCCCTGGGTCAACTGGACCACCTCCTCCTCCACCGCCGCCACTGCCACCGCCACCGCCACCGCCTGTGGCTCCACCACCGCTGTTGGACCCTGGAAGGCGAACGCACAAAGGTTTGAAGGAAATAACAGATGAGAATTCAGGTGAGGTCACCCAATAAGGAGGTGCAAATAAAGCAGATCATCTTCCAAATGTATAATTTCAGCCATCGATACGAAATACGTGAGAAAAACGAGTTGCGAAAACGGTTTTTGAAGCTACCTAAGACTGGCTGTCTGATAATCCAGTGTTTCAGAGGGAACACAGTTTGTTTTGATGGTGGATTTGGATTATTTTTGTCACTTTCACATATTTCTATCTGAGATAAATTGGAGTTTTACAGCAAAAAAAAAAAAAAAAAAAAAATCTAAGCTGTCAGAAATAAAGTAATTAACAAAACTAGATGAATAAAACAACTAAGTAATAAATGAAACATACGAGGGCTGTCAATAAAGTATAGGTCCTTTTTATTTTTTTCAAAACTATATGGATTTCATTCATATGTTTTTACGTCAGACATGCTTGAACCCTCGTGCGCATGCGAGAGTTTTTCCACGCCTGTCGGTGACGTCATTCGCCTGTGAGCACTCCTTGTGGGAGGAGTCGTCCAGCCGCTCATCGGAATTCCTTTGTCTGAGAAGTTGCTGAGAGACTGGCGCTTTGTATGATCAAAATTTTTTCTAAACCTGTGAGACACATCGAAGTGGACACGGTTCGAAAAATTAAGCTGGTTTTCGGTGAAAATTTTAACGGCTGATGAGAGATTTTGAGGTGATACTGTCGCTTTAAGGACTTCTCACGGTGCGAGACGTCGCGCAGCGCTCCCAGGCGCCGTCATCAGCCTGTTTCAAGCTGAAAACCTCCACATTTCAGGCTCTATTGATCCAGGACGTCGTGAGAGAACAGAGAAGTTTCAGAAGAAGTCGGTTTCAGCATTTTATCCGGATATTCCACTGTTAAAGGAGATTTTTTTAATGAAAGACGTGCGGACGGGTCCGCGCGTCGGGACGCAGCCAGTGCGGTGCGGCGGCACAGGAAAAACACCTCCGTGTTGATAACCATTTGTAAAATCCAGGCGGCTTTTGATGGCTTTCAGTGGAGTGAGTATATGAGAAATTGTTTAACAGCTGGACATGTTCCAACTTGTCCTTAAGGCTTCCAACAGAGGTGTTTTTCCTGTGGCGGAGCGTCGCAGCGGCTGCGAGCCGATGCTGCAATCCGTCCGCACGTCTTTCATTAAAAAAATCTCCTTTAACATTTGAATATCCGGATAAAATGCTGAAACCGACTTCTTCTGAAACTTCTCTGTTCTCTCACGACGTCCTGGATCAATAGAGCCTGAAATGTGGAGGTTTTCAGCTTGAAACAGGCTGACGACGGCGCCTGAGAGCGCTGCGCGACGTCTCGCACCGTGGGAAGTCCTTAAAGCGACAGTATCACCTCAAAATCTCTCATCAGCCGTTAAAATTTTCACCGAAAACCAGCTTCATTTTTCGAACCGTGTCCACTTCGATGTGTCTAACAGGTTTAGAAAAAATTTTGATCAAACAACGCGCCAGTCTCTCAGCAACTTCTCAGACAAAGGAATTCCGACGAGGGGCTGGACGACTCCTCCCACAAGGAGTGCTCACAGGCGAATGACGTCACCGACAGGCGTGGAAAAACTCACGCATGCGCACGAGGGTTCAAGCATGTCTGACGTAAAAACATATGAATGAAATCCATATAGTTTTTGAAAAAAATAAAAAGGACCTATACTTTATTGACAGACCTCGTATTACCAGACTTTGTTAGAACTTCTGTAGATTTTCCATCACCACACCAGTCACACTCATTAGGAAGAAATCCATCACAGAAAAGTGAAATTGCTTCATCTTCCCTTCTAGGCTGTAAAAGAAGAAGCCGATTCAGACTAAATACCACATGCCTCTGTTTAACTGGCAGCCCCTCAACTCCAGTCAGGTTGCAGGAACCATCTTCACTGAACTGGAGGATGAACACGTGTTACAGGTTAGAGCGGGTCCTGTTTGCAGTGTTTTCAAACTCTCTGTTTTAGTGAGATCACTCTTGTCTTTCTAACTCTGTCTATACAGATGTAGAGGTTTCTGGAGATTATCTTGGTTGTTCCTTGATGGCTCTCACTCAGATTTTGCACAGTTGTTTTCCATAGGATGGACCAGTCACATTACCCACTATGAAGTGTCTCCTTGAAATTTGATTGATATGTTCACACCAGTGTTAGCCAATGCCTTCTTAGTTTTTTCCCATCATGATTCTTCCAGAACCCTATTTGGGTTCTAAAAAAATCACATTTTACCCTGTTAGTATAATGTCCTGCAAATATTCCAAGCAGTTTCACGTCAGCATGAGCCAATGTGTTCCAACTGGGTCCTTCTAGTATCATGTTATGGGTACAGGTGATTTGTCAAACTTATCAAAAGCAATACTAGTGCAGCAGATAAGTGAAACAATCTTTCAAATGGTGATACAAGCACCAAATTTGGCACAAATATTCTTTAAACATTACTGTTTTGAAAAAGCAGACTATCCACTTGATTGTTCAATAGGCGGGCAAGTAGGGGTCAATGAAGAATTACACAGGGGTCAAAATTTACAAATGCTCCAATCATATTGAAAAGTATACCACATTATTCATCGGATCATGCAGATTCCAAAAAGGTATACGTACTTTGGACTATCTTTGATTGAATGTTATGAAGTTATGGGGTAAAAACAGCAAAAAGGGTAACAACGGTCAATCTCAGTTTGTACAGGGGGCCAAAGTTAAGGTTGCTTCAATTTTGGTATAAAGTGATGCAAATTATTGGTTGAGTGAAAAGGGTTTTAAAAGGGGATAGTTTGCACCATGTGTCATACTTAGTTATCATGTTACAGGGTAACATATGTCATATGCTATAGAATCCAATGGACGTTGACATTGTTTGACCTTTACTTTGGACAGTAAACATTCAACACGTTCAAAACTATTCTATTTATTAATCCTATTAGCTCAACAAATACTTTGCATCACTATTTACCAAACTGAAATTGAGCTTTGTCAACATTTTACTGTTTTTGCCCCATAACTTCATAACATTCAGTCAAAGATAGTCCAAACTATACCTTTTTGGAATCTTTGTGATCAGACAAATAATGTGGTATTGTTTTCAATATGATTGGAGCATCTTTTAGTTTTTACCACGTGTAATTCTTCATTGACCCCTACCTGGCTGCCTACTGGAAAATCAAGTGGATAGTCTGCTTTTTCAAAAGAGTAATGTCTAAGCAGTATTTGTGCCGAATTTGGTCCATTTGAAAGATTCCCCTGTAAATATTCTTTAATCTGCTGCACTATACCATATGACATCACAACATCCAAAATCCTTCCATTTCTGTCACAAAATTGTTGCTGTATGTTTCTTCTACTGATCTTTCTTATAAGGAGTTAAACATGGCTGCGTTTGAGGAGCAGTTCAAAACCAAGGCCCAGACAGCCCCTGTAGATCTGGGCACCATCAAGATGAAAATGACACACAAGACCTCCAGCAAAGTGTTCCTAATGGAGCCCAACCGGGCTAAAAACCTTGCAATCACCCTGCGCAAGGAAGGAATGGCTGCTTCTGATATCTGCTGTGCCATTGAGACGTATGTACAGCCATTTATCTCTTTTTCATCACCTAAATCGTGTTATTTCATATAGGACAAAAAGTAAAATGTATAAAACGTTTGACGTACCTTCCAACCCTCCAGATATAACCAGAAAGCTCTGAGCCTAGACTTCTTGGAGCTCCTGAAGCGCTTCATTCCCACAGATTATGAAATGAAGCTCATCCACAACTATGAATGTGAGGGCAGGCCCCTGGATGAGCTCAACGAGGAGGACTGCTTCATGGTGCGCTTCAGTAAAATCCCACGACTTGCCCAGCATATCAGCACTCTCACTTTCATGGGCAATTTCCCAGAGACCGTCCAGTTAATACAGCCTGTGAGTGCACAGTTTGGGTAAATTCATCATAAAAATATGCTCCGTAAAAGATCATTATAGGAAATATTCAGCAGTGACACAGGAAGTACACAGCAAGGTTAGATGATTAAATCTTGATGTCGATCTCTAGTTTTTAGAGAATTACTGCAGTTTTATACTCAGTCATTGCAATAGAAATAGCTTATTTACTTTCAAATTTTGCATTTGGGCTCTTTATGTTTGGCTGATGAACTCACTTCTGTTCCTGACAGCAACTCAATGCCATCATTGCTGCATCAATGTCAATCAAATCTTCAAGAAAGCTGAAAAAGATCCTTGAGGTAAGAACAAATCATTCATATTCATAAGTGTATGATACAGTTACGCAGTGTTGTTACTTCAGTATGGAACAGCTGAAGATCACTGGTGCAGTTTTCTGGACATGCAGATAATAACTCGCTGGCACCTTTGTGATTTAATTTGTGCTAATCTGTTGGATTCATGCAAACTGGTCACTGCTGGAGGGCATCACACATTTCGGTTTAACTGTAAATATACCAACAGATGAACAGAAATATGCAGATGAAAGAGTGTGTGCAAATTTATGTTGTGCACACACTGGATTTTATGCATCTGGCCCCCTGATAAAAGTATTTTACATCATCCTGTACTTTTCCTGTGCCATGTTGCATATGTATTGATTGACTGCATTCCAAAATTCCATATGATTGCACTTCCTAGCATATATTTAATAAAATACTGAAAATACATTTTAAAGAATGAGAAACACTATTTCCTTTCTCTAGAAAGACATTATTGGAATTCATTTAGAAAAATTATAAATGCACATATTTCAGTATTCCAATTTTTCAATTTATTAACTTCCTATCAAGGTAGGCTGGTAGAGCAGGCTGGACACAAATGCACGACTCAGGTACATAGCTCAGTGAAGTTAAAGCATTTACTGGGTTCGTAAGCTGGAGTTGGTACACAGAGAGGCAGTCCAAGAAAAACAACAGCAACATAAACATCAGGCTTAGGCGTGGTCGAGGTACACAGGCAGGTAGTCAAAAACACGATGAAGCAAACAAGAGCAAGGCAAAAAACACAAAGACTGAGCTGGAAGGAAGGCACAAGACACATCTATCTGGCAAGGGACAAAGGCAAACTACGAGGTTTATAAAGCACAGACACTGACACTTCCGATGAGAGTTAAGATGTCCAAATGGATGTCCCCTTTTCATTTTACATTTGTAAGAGCCAGGTGTGAAACTTCAGTACTGTTGACAAAATACATACTTTTTGACTGTGCTTCTGTTGAAAAGATCATCTTAGCCTTTGGAAACTACATGAACAGCAGCAAACGAGGTGCAGCGTACGGCTTCCACCTACAGAGTTTAGATATGGTGAGTAATTTATACACTGCACACACACACACACACACACACACACATATATATATATATATATATATATATATATATATATATATATGCAGAATGTTCCTCTTTTAGTCTTTGAATTTTACATTTACTGTTCACCTTTGTTCAAGCTTTTAGACACTAAATCTACGGACCGCAAACAGACGTTACTCCACTTCATTGTGAACATCATTCAGCAGAAATATCCGGACATCCATTCCTTCTACACAGAACTGCATTTCCTGGACAAAGCAGCACTAGGTACAGGGCGGGGGTGGGGGTCGGGTGGGGGTGTATATTGGAGTTGTGGCCACTCTTTTTTACCAATGATCACAAGTGCAACAGCAACTTAGCGAACCAATGATGTAATACGAACATGTAGATCCATACCAAAATCCACTATGGTGAACCTAACCAAATGGGAGGGTCCAAAATAAATTTGTACTCATATTAGCTAACTGGGTAACATGCAGCCTTATCATCATCATGTGCACACATGATCCCGTAAGAGGTCAGAACTGAAGCAGACTAGGGCTTCATTAGCACTTGGTTATTCGACTGCTTGTGCTTCTCCTTCTATAACTGGTGATCTGTCAGGAAGGACAATACCTGTGCAAAATCCCAGTGCAGATCTGCTATGGTGACCCTGATAAACTGGGGACAGCCAAAAACAAAATATTAGCTAACTAGCTAACATGAATTTTGCTCACTAGCTAACTAACATCATGTAGGCAGGTGACACTAAGCATCTACGCAAAATAATGATTTGAGTGTTGCTAGCCAGCTGGGTATATTTATTTCACCCCTTTATTCCGTTATGAGTACTTAGGTACACAACTAGCTGGCAATGCTAGCTAGGACATGTAGGCTAGCATTCATGTCAAATGCAACAATAATTTGGACACCACGAGCAAAAATCTATAAAAATTTGTCAGCCAATTAACCCCCAACTATTCAAATTACATGAAAATCTGTTTTGAAAACAAAATTATAGCACTTAATGTTACAGTGTCACAGTTTTTTCTCTTTATCTGGCTCCACCCCCAATTTGAAGTTTGCATTCCCTGCAACAGCCAAGCTTTTAAGCTAATTTCCTGAAAATGTCTTTGGCAATTTTTGAGTAATCCAGCCAAAACAAACAGAGGTTAAAACACTGGTATCGTATATGAAATGGAAACCTTAAATGTCCTATTTCTGCTCTAGTTTCTCTTGACAGCATCGTACAGGATGTGCACGCTTTGGAGAGAGGCATGGAGGTGACCAGGAAGGAGTTCTCGGTAGAAAAAGAAAACCTTGTACTGCGGTCATTTCTCTCTAGGAACAGTGACTTGCTGAACTCTGTGATTGCTGATGGCAAAACAGCTCAGGTCACCTTGAATTAGCCCATAAAAAATGGCCTTTAAATTTCTGAGATGCCAGTGTTGAACCCTTGTCGTGGCTCACTGATGGTAAAGAGTGTTGTTTTTGTCTAGCAGACTGTCTATGACTCAGCTGTGGAGTACTTTGGAGAGAACTCTAAAGCCACGCCGCCCTCTGTGTTCTTCCCCGTATTTGTCCGCTTCATTAAAGCGTACAAGGTCAGATCATTTTATTGATTTCACCAGTGAATGAATGAACTGATGGGTAGATGATTCACCGATAAAACACAACAGTATGCTGACAAATCATCACTCAGACGCACCAAGTTCATGCGATACT
Organism: Thalassophryne amazonica; assembly: GCF_902500255.1. Classification (NCBI taxonomy): domain Eukaryota; kingdom Metazoa; phylum Chordata; class Actinopteri; order Batrachoidiformes; family Batrachoididae; genus Thalassophryne; species Thalassophryne amazonica. The sequence continues at coordinate 44,873,449 of NC_047120.1, read as the reverse complement.
TGTTTTTTGACCTTCAGATGCAAATGTCGCCTCCTGATGCATGACTGTAGTATTCAGTGCACCTCATTAAAAGTATGTTTCTCTGTGGCAGCAAGCTGAGCAGGAGAATGAGGAGAAGAAGAAACAACATGTCCTGAAGCCAGACGCTCCACCAACTCCCCCTAAATCTGAAGTAATGGGAAAGAAGGTATCCTCTTAATTTCCTTTTGAGTACAATCAAGATGACCTCAAAGACAAAGCAATGACATGAAGGCTGGAATTGACAGTTATACTAAATCACTCACTACTCCAGCTAATTTTTTTCTTTGATTGGATTCTATTGTCACTTTTGTGTGATATTTGGGCACACTGCCATCCAGTAGATGGGTCAAAATGCATAGAACACTGCCATCTACTGGATGGCAGTGTGAATAGTGCCTGCTCAAATATCAAACAGTCGCTGTATCACACTTAAACAGAAGTGTCAGTTTTGCAAATGCCTTTTGTTTATACAAATGAATAAAAATGACATTTATTTGTAAAAACCAACACACATGTCACAGTAACTTGTATGTTGGTTTTTACAAATAAATAAACCAACCAACCAGTGATGAATGGAGGCTCATTTTCCCATAATGCCTTTTGCGTGTGTGTGTGTGTGTGTGTTAATGTTCAAACCTTCAGAATTAGCGCATTATTTTAAAATGAAAAGATATGTGTTATTTTCACTTTGTAAAAATGGCTAATGTAGCTAAACTATTCAGATTAATTTGGGTTATAAATCAAAACCATAAGTCATACCAACTTTGCTTTACATGACTTCCGTCACACATCTGGGGCACTGTATGTTGAATGTAAATTACTTTTTTTTTGTTTTGTAGCAGCCAGGCACCTTCTGCTGGGACAGAGTTGAGCTCAGCTACTCACAACTGCATGTCTGCTGCAAAACACGTAGCAGACAGGAACTAGCATGTATGATTTTAGTGTTTACAAAGGTTTTTGACTGTTACTAACTATGAGAACAAAAAAATGTTAGCGGACTAAAAGTTAGCGGAACTAAATTTAGCGGAAGCCAAGTGGTTTGCTGACAGTTTTTGAAGTTAGCTGAAAGGCTAATACACAAACAGAAAAGTTAGCTTCCCTAATTAGCGGATTCACTTACTTCACTTACATTTGTAATCTGTCTCTGTCAACAGGAATTTTCCCAGACGTAATGAAAATTGCCAAGGTAGTCCCATTATATAAAAATGGAGACAAACATAATTTTTTCAAATTACAGGCCAGTGTCATTGCTTCCACAGTTTTCTAAAATTATGGAAAAAGTTTTTATGACAAGGTTGGACAGATTCATTGAGAAACATCATATTTTAAATAATGCTCAGTATGGATTCAGAACAAAACATTCGACAGCTATGGCAATTATGGAATTAACAGAGAAAATATCAACAACAATAGATAATAAGGATTATTTTGTAAGTATTTTTATCGACCTGAAAAAAGCTTTTGATGTTATCGACCACTCAAGATTGCTTCACAAGTTACAACAATATGGAATTAGAGGTATTGCACATCAGTGGGTAAAAAGCTACTTAGAAAATAGAAAACAGTTTGTTCAGATAAATAATACTAAATCAGAATTGTGTAACATTATTTATGGAGTACCACAAGGGTCGGTACTTGGACCCAAACTGTTTATTTAGTATATCAATGACTTTGTGAATGTATCTAAAGTACTTGGCAGCATATTATTTGCTGATGATACAACATTATTTTACTCTGGATCAGATATACAGGAAGTAGTACAAGTGATAAATACAGAGTTGGCAAAAGTTAAACATTGGTTTGATATAAACAGATTGTCACTAAATCTTAATAAGACAAATTTCATATTGTTTAATGACAGAGTGGAAAAAAAATGACGTGTCATTAAAAATAGATGGAATGGACATACAAAGGGTAAAAGAAACAAAATTTCTAGGAGTCATGATTGATGAAGATCTTACATGGAAGTCACACATAAATTACACAAAAGGAAAAATAGTGAAAGCCATTGCTGTTTTGTATAAAGTAAAATTTTCGTTGAATAGTTATGGTTTATTAACATTGTACAATTCATTGATTGTCCCATATTTAACTTATTGTGTAGAAATCTGGGGATCAACATGTAAAACTTATACACAACCATTATTTATTCTGCAGAAAAGAGCTTTAAAAATGATTAGCAATAGTCGTTTTAGAGATCCATCTAATCCATTATTCATTAAGTATAGGGTACTTAAATTTCATGATTTAGTTGATTTGAAAATATTACAAACAATGCACCAAGCTAATAAAAATACCTTACCAATAAACATTCAAAATATGTTTGAAAAAAGAGTAAGTAGTTATAATTTGAAAGGAATAGAATTAAAAAAAAAAAAACAAGATTCAGAACCAAAAGTAAAGGAATGGAGTATTGCAGTGAATGGTGTAAAATTATGGAATAACCTCAACAAAGAAATCAAAGAATCAAGGTCACTTAAATTATTTAAAAACGTATTAAACTAGATGTATTAAGTAAGTATGAAACTATGAAATAAGTTAGTGGGTTGTCACAAAGTCTAAAATGTAATCTGTTAATAATGTCTAAAATGTTTTAAGTATAAAATGTAACCTGTTAAAAATGTAATCTTTTAAATAATGGCTAAAATTATGAAATAAGTCAGTGGTATGTGACAAAGTCAAAAAATGGAATCTGTTAAATAATGTTGAATAATGATGCTTAAAATTGAAAGATTGTATTGTAAAAAGGGGCAGAAAATATAAGACTTGTTCTTCCCTTTCTGTTTTTTCTTTTAAATGAATGAAATAAATATTAAAGAAAGAAAGAAAGATTAGCAGGACTGTGCCCGCCGCTGCACTGGTGCCACCTACTAATCAGTTTCACTGTGTTGTTGCATTACGACAAATGCTGGTGTCATTTCTTTTTCAGCCCAGTAACAAAACAGACAAGGTACAAAACATTTTTCTAGCTAATGGTTATAAAAACTCAGTTTTCAGGTAACAAATAGTTTGTATTGAAAAGTGGGTTTGACAACCTCAAGTTTGTTTGTCTCACCAGATGTCAATGTGACATCTCAAACATGTTCTTTAACAAGACTCTCTGGGACTGAATCACACCGATCAGACAAAAAGTCCCATGAAGTGACACAGCTGTAGCCTGCACTCACATTTTGGACAAACTGGAATCACCTGCTGTGTTTTAGGTTCTTTTGACGCCCAAAGTACCTCAGATGGATTTGATAGCAGAGCTGAAGAAGAGGCAGGTGTCTCCTCTGGTGAGGGAGGAGAAGGATGGAGCCATTGAGGACATCATCACAGGTACACAACTCTGACAACACGTGCTTATTTTTCCTGGCTGGAAAAGAAAGTTTTGTGTCAAAACGCTTGAAATTGCAGCTTGGAAAATGATTTATAACCCTGCTCACACGTTTCTGCCCATTCTCCTTATCTGTTACCTGTTTCACTCAAAACGCTGCCGTCTTAATCTGCTCAGCTCAGTGCTTTTATTCAAACTTCAGCTAACGCCTCACTAAATAAAATCTCCATTTATGCATTGTGTATTAAAGATTTCACTCACCCTCTTCTCACTTTAAGGATAATTCGACTTTGATTTGTCCTTTCTTCTCTTTCACTTGTTTCTCCCTCCTCTATCTCTCTCTCGATTCACTGGCATCTTCAGCCCTGAAGTCCGTACCCTTCACGGCTCGCACCGGAAAACGCTCCTCTCGTCTCTTCTGCGATTCAGTCTTCAGTGATGACAGTCCTTAAATCCCCCGGTACTGTGGCTCTCTGCTGACCGTGTTGTGTCCTGAACAGTCCTGAAATACTTACTTATTGCACCTGCAGCATGGGAATGTGTCTTTATGCGCCAAATATTCACAAATATCATGCACTATTACAACTAGTTTGCACCAGATGTTGCAGATGGATCCCCCCAACCCCACATTTGTAGGGATTGAGTAAGGGCCCGGTCACATGGCACACGGCGATAGCTGAACGAAGGAAAAAAGTCAAAATGTCACAAATCGAGAAAAATTGGATGAATGATCCTGCACCTTTCCCATCACCGAAAAGCCTGCAAATTAAGAGCGCAAAAAGCAATGAAACAAAACAAAACTAACGACAAAAACGCTTTAACCATCAAAACGAAACATTCACGATGACGTGACCGACAGCGGGTATGAGACTGACCGCAGTTAGCCTTGTCCTCATGTCTACAGCACTTGCAATCAATCAATCAATCAACATTTATTTATAAAGCGCTTTACAGTACCTCTCACCTGTCTTGACAACAGGTGAGAGATGTTGTTTGTCTTCACAACAACAACAACGTGTGTGCACATGCAGGAAAGCCACGAACGGTTGGAACAAGTATGAATAGTTATAATAGTTGATAAAATGGTTCTTAGCGCTATTGTTTCTGTATGACAATGTCGCTTGTCATCCCAAACATGAACGAGTCTTCAACGATACAAGGATGTTAAGTACAGTTTGTTGGAGCTTTAGTCATTGATCTGTTCAGATATTGTCAATGTTCGTGAAAGACGTCGGACTTGGGAGGTTGGACAAAGTTGGACGACAGTCAAACAGAATGCTGATGTCACGGAAACTACGCAAACGATAAGGAACCTTCTATACAGAATGCAAAACGGAATACGGACTAATTGAGGTTGTCGTGAGGATTTGTTCACATTTTTCAACATTCTGAAAATTCTGACGAAGCCCCAGCTGAAGGAACAAAGCTGGATGACGGTTACAGGATGCCTATGAAAGTCCAGATTTCTTTGTTTCGTTTGGGCTTCGTTGTCCTTCGTTACTGCCGTGTGACTGAGGCTTAAGGTAAAGAGATTGTTATAATTCTCTCTACCAACTAATGTCTTAAGGTATTTGTAATAAATATTAGTTAATGTTAACAATGTTCTTATAAGTCCTTATAAGATGCTTAACAACAGTATTGTAAATATTATTAATAATATCATCATTAACATGTTTATTATTAGATTACAATATATTCATAAGCACAGATAAGAAACTTGTTAACAACTGATAGTCTCCTTAATAACATCAAGAAAAGCCTTATTATTTTTTCATAATTGCTAATTACTGTTTATTAAATGCAACAAAACAGCAAAGACAGCAAAGATTGAACAATAATGTAAGGGTTTCGCTAAACTCAATACAGGTCTTTGCAATGGCTTTGTAAACAAACACGCCCCATGTTCTTAAACAATCTATAAATGTAATAGTTTCTTATACATGTTCATTAATTATACAATAACATTTTGGAGGGCACTGTGGTTGATTGTCAGCACTCCATATTTAATCAGCCATAGAGCCCAGAATAAAATCATGCAATCATTATTATCGCTTACAACCCACAATAACATACTACCCTCATCAAACAAAGAACTAGAAGAATTAGTCATTATAGTTATTCTTATTAACAACAAATGTGTGATATGTTGACCTTACTAAACCATACAATCGGTAGTAGCGAGGGGCGGTGTGTACAAAGGGCGAGGACTTAATCAACGCAGGTTTATGACCCGCGCTTACTGGGAATTCAGTCTTCATGGGAAATAATTGCAATTGCCAATCCCCATCACAAGTGGGGTTCATCAGGTTACCCGCACCTCTCGGCAAAGGATAGGCACACACTGATCCCATCATTGTGACGCGCGTGCAGCCCCAGACATCTGAGGGCATCACAGACCTGTTATTGCTCAATCTCGTGTGGCTGAACGCTGCTAGTCCCTCTAAGAAGTTGACACCAACTGCACAGGGCTGCGTAACTAGTTTGCATGCTGGAATCTCATTTGTTATCGGAATTAACCAGACAAATCGCTCCACCAACAGAATTGAGAAAGAGCTATCAATCTGTCAATCCTTCCCGTGTCCGGGCCAAAGACATGCAGGTTAGGTGAATTGGAAATTTTCTAATTGTCCAGGTCTCTTTTGTAAAAGATCTCAATCTCAATGGGACTAACCTGGTTAAATTAAGGTTAAATATATAGGACCTCCCAAGCTGGTATAAAAAGAAAAAAGAAAAAAGTGACATACTCTGGAAACTACAGTAATATTAAATACTAACCTCCAGGGAACACTCTAGTAAGTGATAATGTCATATATTCCAACTATCATGTTTTTATGATGCTATTATTAACATGCTATGTTAACAAGCAACTTATAAGACATTCATAATGCTTATTACAAGGGCCTAAATAAAAAGTGTTAACCACTGCCAGATATTTGTCTGTTACTGTTTATAAAAATAAAAAATAAAACCCACTCAGGCCTTGAAATAATATTTGGGACGCTATGCTGTGTTTGCACCTTGTCGGTGTACATTTTCTCCTGAGAAATTGGACACTTTCCGCTTCATTTGAAGCTGTCTGCTGGTTTTAACAGCGCTGATGTGATTTCCTCCTGCAGATAATGCATTTGTCCTGCTCCAGTATATTATTTTTTAAGACTGTTAACACTGTTCAAGCATTGAGCTGCATCTCAGGTCACCAAAAATATCAAAAGTAAGCAACTTCCACTTGCCTGCATTTTAACTTTATGTGCTTGTGCTCAGAGGCTCCTTCTGAAAATTAGAAACAAAAGGAGAAAACAAGTTCAAATATTTAAAAGCATTAAAATTTAGAAACTTGATGTTAGAGACACTCAGGATGTATAATATACCAGAAGATTCTACTCACTCATAAACTAATATACGTATGTACTTTATGTTGCTATACGTTCTGAACTCCACGCCAGGTACTAGTGATATGAATACGAACTTCTTACGATTAAGTACAGGTGTGATATAGCCATAAACAAGGCCTCCTTAATCATATTAGAGTGATTAGGGATGTCTGATTGAAGCAATCACAATAGCGCTGATCAAGGCGCTTTTTAATATCAGTTTGCATCAAATAAATTAAACCCAAGTCACTATATTGGTGCACGTTCTGGTGTACATTGTAAAAGTGCATTACAGGTCTTCAACAGTGCTATGGTATCGCCTCGATATGCGGTTTAAAAACATATTTAACTGTACTTTGCTTCCAGTATGCAAAAAAGTCTTTCTGATGGATGCCACATATGATAACCTTCTAGTGGCCAATCAGAGTGCACTTTCCACATAAATAAACAAGTTTTTCTCATCATATTGGCTGTTTTCTTCCTGCTCACAGAGACAGTACAGGTGCGTAGCCAGAGGGGCTCACTGCCGAGCCTGTAGACTCCTGAGGGTTAAATTATCAAAACTTTAATGTGCTTGCAGCATATCTGTGAAATTTTAATATCTAGGAAAATACAAGTATTGGATTGGGTGTCAGTAGTGGCAGATACTCCATTTTAAAGGACTCAGATCAGGATCTGGGGGCAAAGACACCTGATCAAGACATTGCTAACTGTAATGAACATTTTCCAGCTAATATTGGACTACAGGATATGGGATGATCAGACATTATTATGTCAACATGGTGCATTTACCGTAATTAATCACTTAAAGAAAATGTTAACGACAGTTGGCATATGCAGTCACACCAGCAATGGTGAGCATCAAGGTTAGCCATGGTTAGCGTCACGGTAAGTACATGAAGTGATGCTAACTCATGCTAATCACAGTAACACCTATCTTGTAACGTCTAATCAACATAATACGATGTAAGCCCTATATAGGCCCTGAAGCCCATTGTGCCAGTGTTGCAGACTGAACGGTCCCCTCTAAAAATCGGTCCACCCTGCCTTCACTGCACATGTGTCATTAGCCGCAGTTCACGGATACTTATCTTGTTTCTGCTTCAAACTGCATTCCAGTTATCATCTATCTCAGCGACAGATATCTGAAAGTTTTGTACAACAGTCATTTCCACATAAATTCAGCATTATTTCATCATAAAAGAGAGAGGAAGCGATCAGAGCGCCGCGGCTACATGAGCTGCTAGCTGATACGTTCACTGCATGTCGGTCATTTCAAAGCGTCACAGAGTTTCGCCTCGTTTCTGCTTAAAACAGCCTCGTTTCTGCTTAAAACTGACTTTAGAATGATTTAAGAGGTTTTACCTTGTTATCTGAAGGTTAATAATCCCATTAATCCATTTGATCACTTTGGGTGAAGAGACTCTGTTTTACGTAGAGGAGCGGCTCAGCTCCGAAATGACGCATGCGCAGTGGAGGCAGGGCGGACCAATTTTTAGGGGTGCACCAGTCGGTCTGCGACACCGGTGCTTATCCCCAGTTTCCATAGTGTGATGTGGATTAGAGTCTATGGCTCCCTCTGGATGGGACACCTGTCCATTTTGGGTTACTGCCTCAGCTAAGGGTGGTATCCATTTACAGCTGGGTGAACTGAGACAATGCAAATGGAGTATTTTCCAAGGATACAGAAAGGTAATGTGACCAGGAATGAAGCCTAGGTCAACATATTGGTAGCCTAACTCCTATTCCACTGCACTACTGCACTCACAGAAATATTTACCCTAACTTTTAAGATTTATGTAATTTTATTACACGACTAATTCCCATTTACTTTTTTTTAGATAATTTTAATACAAACCTACCAAATAAACCTTACATGATGTATATTCATTACTGTAATAATTATGTTACCTACCATTTATCTTGTATAGGTAACATAATTATTATGCAATTCAAACAATATACTTTATGTATTTAAATAAATACTGTCATTATTATCGATTTAGAGTAATTAGATTTTATTAATACTAAATACATAAAGCTGAGGATTATGCATTTCAAATAAATAGGATTTATTACAGTAATGAATATGCATCATGTAAGGTTTATTTGGTAAGTTTGTATTAAAATTATCTAAAAAAGTAAATGAGAATTAGTCATGTAATAAAATGACATAAATCTTAAATACTTCTATGAGTGTGGCTCTGCAACACAAGTTACTAATGCCATAGCTATGAATCAGAGAGGTACTGCACAGGTGAAATATGTGCAAAGATCACCCATGTTGCAATGATACCCATAATATGATTATGAATTTACCACTAAGTATTGGTAAGATGCAGCCAGAATTCCAAAATAAATTTTCCTTATTAATATGCAGAATTATTTCTATGTATGCCACATGAGGCACTCATGCATGTAAATATGAACTTTCCACTAATCAAGTGTTCATAAACTGCATATTGGTGCCCCGCCCCGTGGTTCCTTAATCTTTTTGTCCCTTGACTTCCACCGTAGATTTACGAAATCAGCCCTACAGGCGGGAAGACAGCAGCAGGCGAAGTGCCAGGTGGAATCCAGGGCAACAGCTACACGTGTCGTCAGACATCTCCCTGTGAATCACCGGGGACGGTCAAATCAAGAACAGGAGCAACACGCCAAACATCGTCCAACAAACGTAGAGGCGGAGTCACATTTCTAAAAGAGAAATTTGCTTCACAGAGCAGAAAAAACTAAATATGGCCTCACGTCACTTGTTTACCGTCCAACAATCCGTTTATTATGATGCAACACAAAGCATTTCTCTTGTAATAAGACACCTTTCTCTAAAGTCATGACTGGTTTATGTGATCTTCTGAGACAAAGTTAAGATCGAATATTGATTTTACTTGACACTAACACCGCTGGATGCTAACGAACTAATGACAAATATATTTTCGCATGAGCTGCACTAAAGCGCTGACACGATTTAGTAATTTCATGTACAATATCAGTTGTCCATCTTTTTACTCAACCTCAAAAATTATGCTCGAGATTTGTAATATAATTAAATTATTTTTTATTACTTGGAGTGTAACAATAGACTGTCTTGCTTTTCCATTTCAAGAAATAAATCATTTTATACCAGCATTCATGTAGTGCTTTTATTAACTTTGGTATTTCAGCGTAATTTATAAGGTTTCAAAATAAAGCTTGTAATGTCGTTTGTTATACAAGATCTGTAAAATTTGGCAGGAAATATATTCCATATGAAAAAGTGTTTTATCACCACAGGAGGTGAACATTCCAAGAAGAAGAAGAAGAAAAAAACATAAAACATGCCGACTACCAGCATGTGCAAATGCATAATTAGACAGGTGAAATATGATTTTGCGCCGCAGTGCATTTATACTTCCCTACTTGACTTGTAAATGACCATCTGTTGCAAAAACTTTAAGTTTTATTGTTGATTTGTAAAAGACTATGAAATAACAGGTCTGAAGTGATGGGAAGTAGCAATCAAATATTGTTAATATATTTTTTAATACAGCAGATGTGGTCATGCACATGAGACATTCCATGTACCGAGTGACAAATGTAATTGCAGCAACAGCAGAGAGCATTTTATAGCATTATTAATGTGCACAATCAAATGGAGAGGTAACAGGTGCTGTGCACTATAGTTATGCACAGGCGTGTAAAATATTTCATTCACGGGGTCTTACAACAAATCATTTTTCAGTTAATATAATTTAGCAAATTTTGATATAGTGAAGTGTAAATACTTGTTCTTTGTCATTTTTTTTTTGTTTTTGTTTTTTTTATGTGAAAATAAATGTATGGGCCCTGCACTGAATAAAAGCTGTTGGATTTACATTATTTAAATATGTACATCCATCACACCTGTTCAGAATTTATCAAAACAACATGTTATTGACTTTTGTCAGTCTATCGTACACCTGCAGACAATAATTTAGTATTATTATTATTTTGATTAATGATAGTTAATTGTTGAAATAACTGTTGTTGGTCTTGTTACATGATTCTGTGCATCACTGCCCTTATTAAAACAATGTTTATCCCAGTTTACTAGCTGTATACCTCTTTTAAACTAAAATTAATCAAGTATACTTTCAGTGGAGTAAAGTCAATTCAAATTTATTTGTATAGCCCATTTTCAACAACCAAAGCTGCCCAAAGTCCTTCACAGATACAGAACAACAACAAAAAAATATAAGAAATAAAAAATAGAAAATCCAAACACTAATAAATACAATAAAATTTAATACAAAAGTGCAACTCCGCTTAGGTATTGAAGGCCTGTGCAAAGAAATGGGTCTTCAATGATGTCTTAAAAACATTTAAAGAAGAAAGTGTAGTTGTTATGTACTTAACAGATTATATTTGAAGTATAGTTTGTTTATACTGACAAATGTACAACAAAGAAATCTCAGTATACTTGGACTATACTGACAAGTATATAGAAAAATGTAAGTATACTTGGCGTATAGTGACAAGTATACTTCTAGTGGCTTATACTTGTAGCTATGAGAAGTATCTTAAGGTACATAAATCACTGGCAGCAAAACTTGACTTCATGGTCTTGGGGTTGGAGAAGTTCACTTATAACCAGAGGTTCCTTGGTCCAAATCCCAATGAGAATGAAAAATCACAAAAGTTCCTTGGGTAAGTGTACTTTCATAAACTACTAGTGGCTGCACAGTATACAGTATAACTACTACCTGTAAGGCTCTTGATCTGTAAAATAAAACTACTTTTGCATCCAAACTTTGCTACTCTTACACAAAATTTTCCTTACTGGTATACTTTTATAAACTAAGAAGTTGTCCAATTTTGTCCAAAGAAGTATTGAAATCGTACACTTAAAGTATCCTATTAAGTATACTTAGGAAATAAACTTGAGGTCTAATTAAGTTTATTTAATAAAATAAACTTGAAGTATACTTTTTTTAGAAAGGGTAAAGCTGAATGTTGCTTATAAAAGTAGCAAAGTTTTAGTTCTTTAGACAAACAAAAGAAAATATACCAAGAAAAGTTGTTTAATGTGTTAACACGTCTTCTGTGCATCCAAAAGTTTCTCGACTGCTTCGCTCATCGTCTTAAATTGCTCCGTCATCGCCCTGCATTGCTTTTGCACAAGTTCGATCCAGGAAACAGCTTGTGTTTGGGTTTTGGTCTTCTGAGCGCCACTGATGGAGCTCTCCATCCCGCGCAGAGCGGTTAGAGTCTTCCAGCTTTGGTCAGCGACACTGCGCACATCAACATCGCCGGTGTTATGGTCGCAGATCCTTTTGATGGTTTTCAGCTCCTCTTCCAGTGGTTTGATAGTTTGACACAAGTCCCATCCTGTCTTCTGTATTAACTCCACATCTCTTATGAGTGTTCTCTGCTCTCTGAGTGCCCGGCTTTCATTTCACTGGAAAAAGTTCGGAACTACGCCTCCGGCTACACCAGCTGCAGCGCTTATGCCGTACAACGCACCCAGGACACCGCCTACTGTGCCACCTGCAGCACCAACTCTCCCGCCGAAGATGCCACCTATCTTAGCGCCATCTGAAAATCCAGCCGTAACCCAAACGACCTTGCAGATGACGGCACAAGAAGAATTACCGGCTACTTCAACCGCGACACATATCGCACCTCCGACGGCGCCGGAAAACGTTCCTGCAGCGGCGCCACCGATGATGCTGCCAATGAAACCGCCCATTGCGCCCAATGCATTAGTGTCATTATACAACGCCACTGCACCAATTCCACCGAGGACACTGCCGGCGGCGCCGCTAATGGGTCCGACAACGCGACTGAGCAATGCTCCCCCAAGTGCGCTGACCATTCTGCATGGCATCCTGCGCTTGTAATCCTCCGTATGCACCTCTAGAACAAAGAGGGCAATTTGACTGAAAGCGTCCGACGTTTTCTGAAGTTGGTCTTCGTGTTGACTATAGAGGCGCCTGAATGATGTCAAACACGTGAGGAGTTCTTCTTTTGGGTCCGTGGAAGTTGTGGACAATCTGTCCATGGAATCACACTCACACCCAAAAAGATTTTCCATTCTTGTCCAACTTGAATGAAGCCGAATGCTCAGATGAAAACCTGTAGACTCCCCTCACGCTTGTCCAACACAGGTTTTTTCTTAATAAATTTTAAGCAAATAAAAGCAGTCTAACTCCCATCACATATCAACTCTTAGGTCCATTAAAACATCCAACTCTTACGGAAATATACACCTGCTCTATTCTGAGAAAACATTCAATGAAACACCTTCAGACAGAAGAACTAAAGTAGGCGTTGCCAACTTGTTTTTCCAGTAATGACTGTAACAATTATGTCTTCATCCAAACTCTTTATTTGGCCTGAATATCTGTTTGCAAAGCAACTACTCCATTAAAAATCTCCAACATGCTGCAGTTGAAGGCAAATGATCCATAGCATGTGTTAACTATAACCTTATGACAGTTAAATACATTAAATCAGGTGTTTAAAGTGTTATGACTTCATTTGTACTTACAGTACACTCGCTGGCTGTTGCTCGCGCCACCTGCCCGACTGCAACACCAGCTGCCGTTGCCGAAGCGTTGCTGCTTTTCTCTAAATAGCTGTAATGTGCACCCAGCTAAGTCAAGTAACATCTGCAGAGTTTTAGGATGATTTGTTCAGAGGAAGTGGTTGTGCTTCAGTTCCAGGTGGCTTTTGATTTGTTGAACCTCCCAGCCTGTATTTGAGTTTAAAAGGTACATTTTCTTAACAGAGCAGAAAAAAAAAACAAACAAAAATTACACCATCATAGCAAAAAACAAAAAAAATTGCAAAAATGCAAATCATCACAAGATGTCAGATTTTCAAAAGGTCCTTGAACTAAACATGTATGCTGAATGCTTCCACCAGGAAAAATAACTATATATGGGGAGGTGATGCTCTAGTGGTTAAGCGTTGGTCTTGAGACCAGAGGCTCCTTGGTTCAAATCCTAACCTGACTGGAAAATCACTAAGAGTCCTTGGGCAAAGTCCTTAATCCCCTAGTTGCTCCCGGTGTGTAGTGAGCGCCTTGTATGGCAGCTGCGAGGCATTATTGTAAAGCGCTTTGAGCATCTGATGCAGATGGAAATGCACTATATACGAGGGCTGTCAATAAAGTATAGGTCCTTTTTATTTTTTTCAAAAACTATATGGATTTCATTCATATGTTTTTACGTCAGACATGCTTGAACCCTCGTGCGCATGCGTGAGCTTTTCCACGCCTGTCGGTGACGTCATTCGCCTGTGAGCACTCCTTGTGGGAGGAGTCGTCCAGCCCCTCGTCGGAATTCCTTTGTCTGAGAAGTTGCTGAGAGACTGGCGCGTTGTTTGATCAAAATTTTTTCTAAACCTGTGAGACACATCGAAGTGGACACGGTTCGAAAAATGAAGCTGGTTTTCAGTGAAAATTGTAACGGCTGATGAGAGATTTTGAGGTGATTCTGTCGCTTTAAGGACTTCCCACGGTGCGAGACGTCGCTCAGCGCTCTCAGCCGTCGTCGTCAGCCTGTTCAAGCTGAAAACCTCCACATTTCAGGCTCTATTGATCCAGGACGTCGTGAGAGAACAGAGAAGTTTCAGAAGAAGTCGGTTTCAGCATTTTATCCGGATATTCCACTGTTAAAGGAGATTTTTTTAATGAAAGACGTGCGGACGGGTCCGCGCCGCTCCGCCACAGGAAAAACACCTCTGTTGAAAGCCTTAAGGACAAGTTGGAACATGTCCTGCTGTTAAACAATTTCTCATATACTCACTCCACTGAAAGCCATCAAAAGCCGCCTGGATTTTAACAAATGGTTATCAACACGGAGGTGTTTTTCCTGTGCCGCCGCACCGCACTGGCTGCGTCCCCAGTCTCTCAGCAACTTCTCAGACAAAGGAATTCCGACGAGGGGCTGGACGACTCCTCCCACAAGGAGTGCTCACAGGCGAATGACGTCACTGACAGGCGTGGAAAAACTCACGCATGCGCACGAGGGTTCAAGCATGTCTGACGTAAAAACATATGAATGAAATCCATATAGTTTTTGAAAAAAATAAAAAGGACCGTTGCTTTATTGACAGACCTCGTAAATGCAGACCATTTACAATTTATATATATATGAGCCTTTAAATTGTGATATTTCTTCAAAATCGCTTTTATATGATTTGTTATTTAGTTTTTACTAATTTATTTGCCAAAAAAAAAGAAAAAGAAACAACACTTTGCATGATTGAGACCTTGTAAAAAATAAAAATTTTACACTCTTCAGAACAAATGGAAAACCTTGAATGATGGACGACCCCTCCCCCCTCAACCATGACCAAAATTCTGCAAATCATCTTCAGATCTGTAGCCTTGAACATAGAAGAGAAAATGTAAAGGATGGAGAGATATTTACAGAGATGACAGTATAGAAAAACAAGGCACATTTAGAATAAATTTATAGCATGAGTAATGTTGTCTCTCTCGTCAACCCCCCCCCCCCCCCCCCCCCCAAAAAAAAGTTATGGTAACACGACTGGGCACTTGTATGCAGAGATGAAATGTTTTTTTCAATCTTTGTAATATAAATTATCTAAGAAAATAAACTTGCTAGAGGTGCAAAACTTGCAGGTGTAGTGAAAAATGTACCCACAGTGAGGAAAAATGTGACAACAGCAGGAAAAAAAAATAGCAAAATACATATAACCTACTTGACGTACAGGTTAAACGAAACACGGGACAATTCAAAAGGCTTGTTTTACAAGTACAAGGTAAATGATTCTGATTTATTTTTGTAGCTCTGAGCTGCACTTTGTGTGTAAATCACATGCTTGCAGAAATCAGCATGACAAAGTTTTTTTTAAGCTTTATCTTATAAAATAATTTTCTTTGACACCACTATAATTTTATTCCTTAGCATTTAGATAAGGGATTCATAATATATTGCCAATATGATCAAAATTCATGCTGTCTTGAAACAATTTAGAATTTCAACCCCTGAGGGGAAGATATTCAAGGGATCAGATGCTATGACCAACATTTGGTAGATATGGAAGTGATTTACAAGAAATCTTACGGATGTTAACGTAAAATGGGTCACAGGTAAAATCAAAGCATCACACATGTACACAAGTGCTTCCTCCTGTAGTTAGTCTGAATGACGGCGATGAAGGAAAAGACAATATTCACTATGGAATTTCCCCCCAGACAAATATGTCTTCTTCATTAAAATGAGGTATAACTTTGCAACATGTTACAAAAACAAACCTACTTTATAATGGTTGAATTTCGGTAGAAACTAAATTTTCTCAGTTCTGTGAAATTTGAAAGGCCGTACAGCTTTAAGATGCTGTGTAAATTGAACTAGATTGCAGAGGTTATATTTCATCTTCATGGTTTCTGTATATTTTGTAGAAACATTAATGTCAATGCTGTTTGGATCTGCGGTTAAAATAAATCTACCTAAATAAAAATGACACATTGGGTGTTTGGATTGAGCAACTAGAGCTGCTGCAGTGCAGAAAATGGACATACATATGTCTCGAAAGATAACACAAGCATTATAACTAAATTATTTTAGCCTCTTTCTGGTGAAATGACTAATCATGACATAAAAATAGAGGACACACCTCCTCACAAATGTCTACCAGTGGCCTTAACAATAACCAATACATGATTCATCTGGATCTCGCTTCCAGAAAAACTTGTTTCTGTGTGCGTCACTACAACCCCTGGCAAAAATTATGGAATCACCGGCCTCAGAAGATCATTCAGTTGTTTAATTTTGTAGAAAAAAAGCAGATCACAGACATGACACAAAACTAAAGTCATTTCAAATGGCACTTTCTGGCTTTAAGAAACACTATAAGAAATCAGGAAAAAAATATTATGGCAGTCAGTAACGGTTAGTTTTTTAGACCAAGCAGAGGAAAAAAATATGGAATCATTCAATTCTGAGGAAAAAATTATGGAATCACCCTGTAAATTTTCATCCCCAAAACTAACACCTGCATCAAATCAGATCTGCTCGTTGACATTGACCCTATGCCATGACATTGACCCTATGTGTCTTTTTGCAAGGAATGTTTTAGCAGTTTTTGCTCTATGCAAGATGCATTATCATCTTGAAAAATGATTTCATCATCCCCAAACATCCTTTCAATTGTCCAAAATATCAATGTAAACTTGTGCATTTATTGATGATGTAATGACAGCCATCTCCCCAGTGCCTTTACCTGACATGCAGCCCCATATCATCAATGACTGTGGAAATTTACATGTTCTCTTCAGGCAGTCATCTTTATAAATCTCATTGGAACGGCACCAAACAAAAGTTCCAGCATCATCACCTTGCCCAATGCAGATTCGAGATTCATCACCGAATATGACTTTCATCCAGTCATCCACAGTCCACGATTGCTTTTCCTTAGCCCATTGTAACCTTGTTTTTTTCTGTTTAGGTGTTAATGATGGCTTTCGTTTAGCTTTTCTGTATGTAAATCCCATTTCCTTTAGGCGGTTTCTTACAGTTCGGTCACAGACGTTGACTCCAGTTTCCTCCCATTCGTTCCTCATTTGTTTTGTTGTGCATCTTTCGATTTTTGAGACATATTGCTTTAAGTTTTCTGTCTTGACACTTTGATGTCTTCCTTGGTCTACCAGTATGTTTGCCTTTAACAACCTTCTCATGTTGTTTGTATTTGGTCCAGAGTTTAGACACAGCTGACTGTGAACAACCAACATCTTTTGCAACATTGCATGATGATTTACCCTCTTTTAAGAGTTTGATAATCCTCTCCTTTGTTTCTCTCATCTCTCGTGTTGGAGCCATGATTCATGTCAGTCCACTTGGTGCAACAGCTTTCCAAGGTGTGATCACTCCTTTTTAGATGCAGACTAATGAGCAGATTTGATTTGATGCAGGTGTTAGTTTTGGGGATGAAAATTTACAGGGTGATTCCATAATTTTTTCCTCAAAATTGAGTGATTCCATATTTTTTTCCTCTGCTTGGTCTAAAAAAGTAACCGTTACTGACTGCCACAATCTTTTTGTCTTGATTTCTTATAGTGTTTCTTAAATCCAGAAAGTTGCCATTTGAAATGACTTTAGTTTTGTGTCATGTCTGTGATCTGAATTGACATCCTCCGAGGCCAGTGATTCCATAATTTTTGCCAGGGGTTGTATAATGTGGCTTGTGTGATGTTCCAAACAAGACGACATCCGTCTGAAACAAGACATCAATTTGACAGCCATGCTGTTAGTTTTGAGAGGTAGGAGCCAGAATGTCAAATAAATAAAAATAAATGTTTGTTTTATCCTGGCATTTGGATCCAGATACTGATGATCTGAGAGCTGCAGGGTGGAACAGTGTGACCCTACATTAGGCAAAATTCCAAATCAGTCACTTCAAACAGGAAGGATACTCAAAAAAAAAAAAAAAAAGAAAAGCTCATCCAAGAAGCTCAAATATGACACGTGAGGGTCAAACTAAACCACATTCTGCATAGTAAGTCATTCTACTTCAAAGAAGAGCTGCTGATGATCACCTTTAGCTTCCAGCTGGCCTCCCAGAGGTGAAGACAGGAGCACGTTAATGCTCATTAATGTCGACTGGAACGCTGATCCAAGTCTCTTTTAATTAGTGAGGTGCTGTGGCGTGCTTGTACTACACCATCTGTCTGCATCTGTAGTGGCAGAGCTGGGACTAGGGTTGGGACGACTGATGAAAACCATTAGTCGACTAGTCACGTACCATTAGTCATCAACTATGTTGAAAATGTTCTTGTGCTTTATTATTTTTCATCATTATCATGATTGGAGAATGTGGAGTTTTCTTTTAATTGATATCATGTATGCTGAATATATATTGTGCTAACTTTACATTTAAGTGTGATCGCTTAATGCTGAGGGTTTTTCATGTGAAAAGACAAAAGACAGCTCTCCTCAGGGAATAAGAGAAGAGAAGGCCACTCTCCCCCATGTGAGGCCCCCTGACACTCGCACGACTTTGATGCATGCACTGTGTCGTGCAGGACAGTAAACCCGTCGTTAACGGGTGTGCCTGAATGTGAGAGGGGCGCCAGTGAGTGCAACTGCACAAAGAGAATTTTGAAATGTTCAAAAATATTTCACATATAAATACCATGCAACAAATGTGAAGTGGTCTTGAACGTTGCACAATCTCCTCGCCAGCATTGCGTGCAGCTCCTCCACTCAAATAAAGAAGTGAACAGAGCGAGTGGTTACGTCACTGCAGCGCATCAGAGCGCAGCTCGTCTGAACGATTATAACGAGGTGTTAAATCTATCACAATCATACTGTTACAGCTGCACACAAGAAGGAAAGAACATGCAACTGTTTTACCAAGCCATTACAAAATAAACATGACTATTAATTACCTTTTAAGACGGCTCCAAATGCATTCTCCACCTTGTTCAGCGCGTGTGAGAAAAGCTGCAGCTGGAGCAGTCCTCTGTGATTCAGGAAGAGATTCAAGCTGTTTTCAACAGTCAACTCGAAGAGAAAATGATTAATCCGCTAAGAAATAATTATTTTACAGACGCAGCGTCCAGCGCACAGCGTGTCTTCCAGTGGACCAAAGCACATCGTCCAGCTGGGAACACAGCGGGTGTGCGTGCAAGTGCGTGGCTCAAAGTCGTGCATGTGTCAGGGCACCTTTAGATAACTTTGGCAGCAGTATTGGAGACGTGGGGGGGGTTTGACTGTGAAATTGTTGCTAAGATACCCCCCCATGTGTTAGCGACTATATATTCTGAGGTTTTGCTAATGTGCTTCAGTGATAACACTCCTGTGGTAATAAAGACTTCAAATTGAAGCAAGATGTCTATCTTACTCGTCCGCCGTGAGTCTGGGCAGTTATTACTACATTATTATTATTATTATTATTATTATTATTATTTCTCTGACAAACTACTCGACTAATCTTGACATTAAATAAAGCAGGAAAACTCCAACTTGATGACTAACTACAAGCTAAAAATCTGGCATTTACACAGTGAACTTGATGGAAACAATATGTACACAGTACAAGATATTTATTCAAAACTCTGATGTGAAACAAGTGTTGGTCCGGTAAAATAATAAGAAAGTTTTTGATAGGTGTGCAGGAAAAGAACAATGAAGCCATAAAAATGAACAGTTCTATGAAACAGATTATTTTGGTTGAAGACTGAAGTTTAAATTTTTCAAAAATCCTGCTATCTGAATTAGCCAGTCGACCCGACCCTAGTTAAGACCATCCCTTTTGCATCTCTTCCCTCCACCAGAAACCAAACCAACTTCTTTAATTTCTCAAAACTGATCACAGCCAAATATTCAATCATGGTGTCCAAAATGGTGTCCAAAAGAAGTCCCTGCCCACCCATTAAAACAACATATAGTATATAAACAGTTGTGACTGCTATTCTAGAGGCCATCTATGCCGATGACTGCGCTCTGATGGCCCACAAGGACCTTGTTCTCCAACTGATTGTTGATAAATTCGTAGAGGCAGTCCACCCCTTTGGTGTTAGTATCAGCTTAGGCAAAAGTCCTGGTTCAGGCTGCCCCACAATCTGCAACCGCCTGTCCCAGTATCTCTATTGATGGCACAGAACTAAAGGCTGTAGAGGAGTTTACTTACCTTGGTATGTCCAATCATGGTACCCTTTAAAAAGAGATCAATGTCAGGTTCTGCAAAGCAAGTCAAGCACTCGGCATAAGGATTTCAACCAAGATAAAAGTGTATAAAGTGGTTGTTATCCCCAGCATTCTATACAGATGTGAGACATGGACTATAGACGACATATCAAACTGGTTGAGCACTTCCACATGCCTGCATTCAATCCTCGGCCATGGGCGCAATTTGGTGGGGGGTAGGGGGGACATGTCCCCCCCACCTTTTCAACTAGGAAGGACAGAATATGGTATGTCTCCCCCACCTTTTGACATATATGTGTGTACTTGAAACATGCTATGTCAGTCTTATGTGCAAAACCATGTCAGAATAGTATCTTTGTTTCTGCAAGTTTGTATTTTTAGCAGCACTGACTTGTTTACAACACTTGTTTCTTGTTTGTCACATTCGGAATTTTCTGGGACTGCATTTGCCCAGATTTGAAACCAAAAATAGTTGCCTCTAGGGACTAGTGTCTACACATAAGTATCAATGGACCATATGCTAATTTACTAAATTCTGAAAGTTAGAAAAGGAAATCAGAAAACCTATCTGGGACCTCAGAAAGCCCATCTGCAATTATTGCTTGATCTCCAAAATCAGTCTATGCAAGTGAAATTATGTTCAGTATGCGTGTTGTCATTAGTGCCACTTCGAAAATTAATTAAAATAAATTCATGATAAGTAATTTATCCTAAACTTAACTTTGTTTTTACAAACTTATGCAAAAATAAATCTTGAGAAAAAAAATACAGAATGCGATAGTTAGTAATTATTAAGGGCCTGTTCTTTCATATTTCTGAATACATTTTACCACATTGCAGTTGTTTTTTTTTTAATGAAAACTCAACCTATCATTCTTTTTAAGTTCTACACATGTGGTGATACCTTATTTACACCAGGATGTTAATAAAATCAAGGCTGGCTATTCTCAGAATTAAGTACTTATATCCACAGTTTCAAATTGCACAAGTCAAATGGTGTCCACTTTATGGTCTTCTCAAAACATTAAAATTACTGTTCTGGATGCTCAGAATGCATCTGAGCTTATCTAGAAACCGTTGGCTTCTGGGGGCCTAAAGTAGCCCCCAGACCCCCCGGCTATGGGCTTCGGCCCTGCGGGCCTCACACTTTATCCCCCCCAATTTCTAGTTCTAAATTGCACCCTTGACGGTGGCAGGATAAACTCACAAAGCTTGAGATCCTAGACAGAGCAGAGACTACAAGTATAGAAGCTATCATCTTGGTCAGGACATGTCATCAGGATGGATGACTCTAGAATCCCCAAACTGCTTCTTTATGGCAAACTCTGCCTAGGCAAAACAAACCGAGGAAGGCCACAAAAACGGCTCAAGGATTGCATCAATACCAACATTACCCATGCTGGCATTCCCCTAAAGCAGCTACAGAAGAGTCCGTGGGATCGGTCTGGCTGGTGCGGTCTAACAAAACTTGCATGCAACAACTTTGAAACAACTAGAAGCAACAATGTTACCAAGGTCAGAGAGAGTAGGAAGGCAGCTGCAGCCACTAAACCTGCACAGTTCACCTGTCATCACTGCAGAAGAAGTTGTAGATCCAGAATTGGTCTGCACATCCATCAGAGAAGCCATGACAGTAACTGAGGGGAGACACGTGGCCATCAATGGAAGCAATGGACAACCAAGAGCATATAAAGGACTTCATTTTCCAAAAAAAAAAGAAAAAGAAAAACAAATCCATGAAAAGAAAGTTTTAAGTCACAAAAAAAAAAAGGATCGTACCTAAATAACTGCCTTTGCAAATGTTTTTGTTATATTGGCGTTCAAAATGGCTGCCAAATCACAGTTTCCCATTAAAATGCTGTTAAATTTTATAATAACAGAACATCATATTTTGGTGGTGATTTTGGACACCATGGACATGATACCTGGTTTGGGATCAGTTTTTAATTTAGGGAATATGCTATGTTTTGGGGTTATGTGGTTCCGGGGGCTAGCTAGCTCAGTTTACTGTGGTCTGGGGAATTGGTCTGGCTCCTTTTTGTTCTTTTCTCTCCTTCCTGTATTCTCTCTGCCAGTGGAGCAGATCGTCATTTACACCTATGATTGTGGCCAGCATCAATCAGCTGCGTCCTACTTAAGCCTCAGCTGAACAGGAGGATGCCGCCAGATCTTTCCATCACTAGAAGCAGTAAAACTGGCCTCGAGTGTATTCATACTTGACCTTCTTGCCCTATGCCTGTGTTTTGACCCTGTTTGGATTTGTTTGGTGATTCTCGTTTTTGTGTTTTTGTGCAGTCTGCAGCCACCACCAGCTCCACTGGCCCACCCGACTTCCCGCACCTGCAACCCGTCCTCAAGTCTTCACCTCTTGGTCTCCACTCCATCACTATCACTATCATTATTTATCATTTCCTGCCTCATTGTAATGGAGTCCGTTTCAGTTCCTGGTCCTTGCGCAACACCATTCCTACTGTACAATACTGTTGTAGACATTTTTGTATAGTTTGGAAACTGATTTAGGAAAACAGCTTGAACATTTACGTCATCCTGCACAGCTGCTGTTGGAGATATAATAAATGTTCAAAAATTTATAAACGATCCAACATCTGACTCACTTTAAACTCTTGATCAGGAATAATTAAACTTTAATCAAAATGAATGTTGCCAAAACTCACTACATCAAAGTTCAAATGGAATTAAATGCCTATTTAGTTATTTTCAGCTTCACCTTGTCTGATTAATCCATGGAATTTGCCCACGATTAAAAACTGTCGCACCTGATATTGTATGACACTTATGGTTTACTCACTCATCTTCAACTGCTTATCAGAGATTGGGTCACAGGGGCAACAGCTCCAGCAGGGGACCCCAAACTTTCCTTTCCCGGGCCACATTAACCACCTCTGACTGGGTGATAATGAGGCGTTTCCAGTGTGGAGATATAATCTCTCAACCTAGTCCTGCGTCTTCCTCAGGGTGTCCTCACAGATGGATGTGCCTGGAACACCTCCCCAGGGGGGCATCCTTACCAGATGCCTGAACCCCTCAGCTGGCTCCTTTCAACACAAAGGAGCAGTGGCTCGACTTCAAGCTCCTCACAGATGACCAAGCTTTTCACCTTATCTCTAGTAGTGCAGCAAATAACAGAAACAACCATTCAAATGGTGATACAAGCACCAAATTTGGCACAAATACTCCTTAAACATTACTCTCTTGAGAAAGCAGACTATCCACTTGATTTTTCAATAGTTAGCCAGGTAGGGGTCAATGAAGGATGACACGGGGTCAAAATTAAAAGATGCTCCAATCATATTGAAAACTATACCACATTGTTCGTCTGATCATAAAAATTCCAAAAAGGTATAGTTTGGACTATCTTTGACTGAATGTTATGAAGTTATGGGTTAAAAACAGTAAAAACAGTGACAAAGGTTTTTCTCGGTTTGTACAGGGGGACAAAATT
This sequence comes from Thalassophryne amazonica, assembly GCF_902500255.1. Taxonomy (NCBI): domain Eukaryota; kingdom Metazoa; phylum Chordata; class Actinopteri; order Batrachoidiformes; family Batrachoididae; genus Thalassophryne; species Thalassophryne amazonica. The sequence goes on along the minus strand of NC_047120.1, from coordinate 44,849,638 downwards.
AAAGTTGCTCCAATTTTGGTAAAAAGTGATGCAAATTATTGGTTGAGTGAATAGGGTTTTAAAAAGGGATAGTTTGCACCATGTGTAATACTTAGTTATCATGTTACAGGGCAACATATGTCACATGTCATAGAATCCAATGGACGTTGACATTGTTTGACTTTTACTTTGGAGACCAAGCATTCAACACAGTCAAAACTATTCTATTTATTAATCCTATTAGCTCAACCAATAATTTGCACCATTTTTTAACAAAACTGGAGCAACTTTAACTTTGGCCCCCTGTACAAACTGAAATTGACCTTTGTCACCGATTTTACTGTTTTTACCCCCATAACTCCATAACATTCACTCAAAGATAGTCTAAACTATACCTTTTTGGAATCTTTATGATCACAAGAATAACGAGGTATAGTTCTCAATATGATTGGAGCACCTTTTAATTTTGACCCCTGTGTAATTCTTCATTGACTCCTACCTGGCTGCCTACTGAACAATCAAGTGGGCAGCCTGCTTTTGCAAAGAAGTAATGTCTAAGGAGATTTTGTGCCAAATGTGGTGCTTGTATCACTATTTGAAAGACTGCTCTGTAAATATTCTGTAATCTGCTGCACTAAAGGGAGACACTAGCCACCCTCCTGAGGAAGCCCATTTTTCGGACACTTGTACCAGCAATCTAGTTCTTTCGGTCATGACCCAACCCTCATGACCGTAGGTGAGAGTATAAATGAACAATAACCAGTAGATCAAGAGCTTCGCCTTTTGGCTTAACTCAGTTTTCGTCACAACAGTACAGCAGAGTGAATGCAAGCCCGCACCTGCTGCGCCAATTCTCTGACCAATCTCACACTCCATATTGTCTTCTCACTCGTGAACAAGACCCCGAGGTACTTGAACTCCTTCATTGGGGCAATCTATCGGTTTCCTGCTGAGAACCATGGCCTCAGATTTAGAGGCGCTGGTCCTTATTATTTAGTATAAATAAAATAAAATCTCACGTTTTCCCACGCGGGATGCATCAAAGTGTCAACCGCGATGAGACGGACGTACACCGACACAAGAGGCTCTTCTGACTGTCATTTATAAGATGGTCACTTTTATTGTCACAAAACACAACAGGAACGTACAAAAAGCAGCAACCTCAAATTTTTCTCACACGAAGCAGCAACTTGACGTTGGAGAGACAAAGTTGCGTGTTGTTTTTGCACTGTACTGTAAACTGGTCTTTACTATACTGATTTTGTAGCAGATTATCATTCTTCACAATTGACAACACATATCCCACACAGCAAGCATCACCCTCAGAGTAAAAGGAAGAGTAATTCATTGATATACAATTTCATTCAAATACTTCCGTAAGAGTGTTAATCATCTTGTTTTATTTTCTGACAGTAAAAGGGGCTTTGCCTTCCCATTTCGACATTATACAAAATCTTTTTTTCTGTACAATTTATTCACTCTATCATACACTCACAAGTATACACAGAATTATTGACAAGAAAATGAGACCTCTGTTGACCCAGCGTGCACATTTCCAGGAATGTATACAGTATGCATGCCATTTTGGATTACTTTTTAAATCTTAAAACATAAAACAAAATAAAATTGCACGTAAAATCTGCTCGGATAATGTTATTTGGGCCTACATAAGTGATTTGAACATCCACAAATGTTTGAACGGTCACACATTCATCAAGAAACCACCAATAGAATTTAAAGTGTATATAGTCTGTATGGTGTACACACTATTGATTATAATAGAGGAAAACAGCTACAAAAATGAAGTGTCCTATTGGTGTGATGTCATTTTACAAGATATGTGCTTTTTTTTTTAATGTGGAGTACTTCCCACACGGCAGACTGGTCTCTGTGATTTCTAGAACACACTGTGATCATGATTTGCTCTATGGTTAGCAGAAAAATAAAAACTCTTTAAAACATAAAAATAAGAATTTACACCATAATGTGCCACATGCATATGAATCTTCTTTTGTTTTCCCCCAAGTATAAAAATACAAAAAAAGTTTAATTATATAAAACATAGATGACACTTTTTCTTTTTTACATGTTAATAAAGGAATCTCTCTGAACAAAAACTAAATGGTTGTAATATACATAAAATATATCTGAAGGTCTCTCAGTTATATATTTCAATTTTCATGGTAGCTTTCACCATTTCAGAAATGATTGTGGTACATACCGTGAATGTATTAAATCAAAAGACTATTGAAACAGCCCATTGAAATTTAATTTATCTGGTGGTATAATGACACACCGTGAAATTCAGATTTAAAGAAAACTGTCAAACAGCAGTCTGCATGCACAATTATTTAGCTTGACTTTTAAAATTTTACACCAAAAACGGATTTTTACTCTAAAAGTCATATAGTGTGTCTTAGCGTCTACATTCCTATGGTGTAATCTGCCTGCCAAACCCAATATGTGCTTATAGGTAAGACTTTACATTACAGCTCAGTAATAATGAGGTAATTACTTTAACAAGATGCACTTGTGACCAGCAAAACAAGTGAGCTACTTATCATACTAACATTTTCAACGATAAAATTAAACAGCAGATTAGTTACTCTATGATATTATGTTTGGTACATATAATAACAACTGTTTTTTGTTTTGTTTTTTAGTGTTAAGTAGCTTAACACCTGGCGGAAGTCAGTGGTGAGTTATCCCCAAGTGGCGACGCTGCGCATGATTGTTTCGAGGGTAGGTGTTAGCATAAGTTGGGAAAGGTTGGTTAAATTCGAACCTCTTGCCCCAGCCCAACTCATACCGATTGAGGGGTGCTCCATTGTAACTTCATGTCCAATTTTCACGCCAAGCATGGACTAGCCACAGGATGTCAACAGTTGAACACGCTGGTCCAAGCTAGGCATAGGCTGCACTGAGGCAGCTGTGATTCTGACTGGTCTTTGGAAAAAATTTGCTTTTCTGCTCAGGAGGACGCAACATCAAATGTGGTCAAGCGAGAGCTGCTTGGTGAAATCGGCTAAAGTCCGCCGAGTTGTAACAACAACTCAGTCAAGTGTGAGAAAAGCTTTTGGGTGTTTGTACACTGACAGTTTGCAAATGGACAGCTTCACATGTTTGGTGGCACAGCAGATTCTGCTATGTTATGCTAATCATCAACCAAAAATACTAGCTAACACCACAACCACAAGGTTACATTGTTTTCTAGCATTTAACTAGACAGCTAGCAACACCAAATAAACACGTTAGAAGATCACATTAATTCTTTTAAATCGGTGAAGCAAACTGATTTTAACCTAGCTATATACATGTAAGCTGTCCATGCTAGCTGCTTTGCTGAGTCATTTTACCAATTGGGCAAAACAAGCTAGCTCAGTCACACCCCCAAGTAAGTTAATAATTGCTATACGATATAGTTTGCAGACAATATAAAGATGATTTTTCTATTTTAACAGTTTACATCCAGACAGAGTAAGGTTTTTATCAAACTGAATTATGTGATATATCTTGACATGTTCCTCAAAGGGCAACAGGATGGAAGTGGCTTGTAATTGGGTAACAATTCACAGCCAAGTTTGCTAAACTAGGTCCAATAATGATCACCTATAAAAGGCATTAATGTTTCTTCCATTTCAAGTCCATTTACAGACTTTGTTGAATTATATTGAAATTAACAGAACTGCACTATGATTTGGCTGCCAAAATGTGAGCTTTATGTGGCAAAATTGTAGTTTTGATGAACATTAGAGCCCTCATATTATCCTAATATTCTCTTTGTTAATAGAAAAATATTACCAAGTTATGTGATGACCAGCGTTTGTCCAATTTGATACCGATGCTGCAACCTTCAGTATCTTCTGATACGACTACGATACAGTCTTTTCTGTTTTAAAACAACAAATCTGTTAATAAATCAGCCCAGTTTCACTTTTTTTCATGATATCGTCACAAAATGTTACAGTTTCGTGACATGGTCAAGTTTCAGTTACTACTTTTAACCCCAACCCCAACAACCATCATGTCACCCCAAATTTCATGATACCATCAAGAAATATTTTTGTAATATCATCACAAAAATCTACTATATTTGGTAACGGAATCACAAACTACGATATTAAATGACTTTTTGTGATGTCATCATGGTTTTGCCATGTGATCAGGTTGCAATAAATACAGTGGTTTGGATGTACTTTGCTAACCTAGCCATCGAACATTAATTTAAACTGTGAAACCAATATTCTACTCCCCGAAAGGAAAACCAACAACATGACTCTGATGTGCCATACAAATGGATCCACCCCCGATATCTGAGGTAGTAATTTTGGCCAGTGTCGGACTAATACCAACCCAACCCAGATTGGTGAATCACTACTTTTTAGCAGCGTATCTCAAAACTGCACCAGTGGATTTCATTGAAATTTGTTGGATAGGGCTATTTATTTCCATGCTATTTGTGCTTTGGCGAGACAGTGCCCTCATCTGCATTTCAACTCAGTTAAACACGAATGCACAGAGGACTTTCTGCTTTCTGAATCCCCCGTAGTTACTTTTGAAATTATGCATTATGTCCTTTATTACTGTATTATTAATGAGCTGAAACATAAAATGATACCTGATTATTTCAGAAAGACATCTTAGAGAGCAAAAGTCTACTCTAAAATTGTGTTCAAAATATTATGTTAGCTTGCTAAATATGTCTGCAGCAAAGTATTGATAAATTTATTGAAATTATTCACTGTAAATATGGACGCCTCATGCCGTCAACAATCCAACTATGATTTTGGAATCCAAAATCAGACAGATCCTCGTATTCACTCCTCACGTAATCAGTCCAGCTGAGACCTGAGAGACCTGCAAAGCAGACAGAGAATGCAGAAAGCAAAGCAAGAGAGAAAGGAAAAGACTGGCTACAGACCAAAACAATGTGAGAAAAGCGGTAAAATTAACGACCGGCCAGAAGGATGAGCAGTTTCACTGCCGTCCTACAAGAAGCAGAGAGCCGCTAAAGCTCAACTCTGTCCGAGTGCAGGCACACACATCAAGCCAGGGCAGAAGAGCAAAATAAAAAAAACATAAAAGGAATGAAATTTAAATGAAAACAAGAAGCAGTGAAAGGGAAGGGGGGGAAAGACAAATAAAAATTTACAAATGTATTTCAAGTTTTTCTTAATGTCAACTACAAAGCCCTCTGATTAATGTTTTAACGGCGGTTTGCAGTGTGACCTATGAGCACCCCCCCCCCAAAAGCTTCCACTACCACGCTGCACTTCCGTCTCGTCCTGATTGGCTGCTGGCTATGCCAGGTTTTGATGCATGGGCATGACAGCGCTCGTGCTTGTGGGTAGATCAGAGATGGGGAAGCGTATGCGGCTGTCGCTAAGCTGCACAAAGGCAGAAATGATGCTGCCATCAGTACGGCTCAGGCAAGCTCTCCTTATTCAGCTCTTCTGTGACGCAAGGGAGGAGGCATGAAAGGAGGAGAAATCACAAAAAGGAGGGCGAGGTGGATAACGTAATGCGGAGGGGAAGACAGCAAAAAATGAGAGGAGCACATCCGATGCTGACCTCTTGGAAAATATTCTCTTTGACTTGTGCTGATTTCACTTTTTTAATAACCCTAGTCATATTAACCAACTGTTCGCAATCAAGCCTTTGAGTGCTGTACTCGCTTTTAATAATTGCTGCACTAATTAATTTAGGAATAAATGAATGAGTGTTAACAGGGCAGCTGTCCCAGGAGTTACAAAAATCCACCACACTCACAAAGTAGCAACTACATAACACTAAAAACCTACTCTGTAATTGTAGTAAAAGAAGAAGGACCATCAGTGCCCGCGCTTTTCCCCAGAGTCCATTGTGTCAAGTGGACATTGACTCTTCAGACAGCTTGGAGGACTAAGAAAATGCAGATTACCTCTGGTGCTACAGAGCACATAATATGAGCATAGGATTTGCCCATCATCTTATAGAAGTGGGTATGATTCCCAGAGTCCAGAGTGGGCTTCATGCTACCTGTGCCCATGGACAACACTTCATTCATATATGACTAGGGATGTAAAAAAGTGAAGTTTCCCATTAACAATACATCAGCTTCCTCATGCAAAGAAACTCAAAAAACAGCCAAAATTTGGCTGTCCTCTGATGTGCCTTTCATGCCAACGCTAATAAACGGCTTTGCAAATTTGTGAACTTTTCTCTCCAATGAGATGTACATCGGCCACACGCGGCTGCTGATGGTTTGTCCATCCAAATGTTCAGTGAGGCGCGAGGGTTGTGATGACAAACACGTTTAGTGAGATTAATGATCCAGACTGTTTACTGCTCCGGGCACATGGATAAAGACATGTCACAGTGGAAATATACTATGTCTAGAGGCGGCTAAACGGCCTGGCTTAGTGTTGGACGCGTCCTTGAGAGGAGCAGTCAGTGCAGTAAAGCACCAGCCAAGTACAAAAATGCATGAGAAAGAAAAAAAAATGACAGAAAACATAAGAAAAGAAGTGCTGCCTCTGCAAAAAGAAATAAATAAATTAAATTAAATGACAGTTTTTGACTAAATGCAGTCATACGGAGGGCTATCTAAGAGCAAAAAGCCAATTATGACGCCTGGATAAAAATTTGACCAAACAAAAAGCTTTTAACGCTTTCTCTTATATGTTAGAAGAGGGACAACGCCGTATGTTAAACCATAAAAGCAAAAGTGGTGACAAGCTGCTCCGTCATGCCTCCAGGGGACACTGCTACATCGGCGGCTCAAAGTGTTTTCAGGAATGGAGGCAGATGCACCACCCACATGTGCAAAGAGATTTAGGGAATACAAAAATAAATAATAATAAATACAGTCCTGCACAGATCAAGAAAAATAATAATAATAAAAAAATTAGATGAAGCACCTCTTCACATTATTTTGGCATTATTTTGTGCCGTGGTGTCTAATATCCACATAATGCAAATCCACACATTACACAATGTCTGCTGAGCTTCAAACAGGCATCCTGTGAGAATTTACTGCAGCCTTCACCCACAACAAAAAGGGTGAAATTGACAAGATTTATAGAAACAATGAAAAACAAAATGACAGCGACTGCTTTCCAGTATCTGAGTCTTTGTGTTGCAGTCGGGTAATGACCTCCAAGTGTTCCAACTGAAAAACTCATCACTTATTACATTAACTATTACACATGGGGATTAATTTGACCCACAAGCCACAATACTGTATGTACAATGTGATGGAACAAGTAAATAATTGCTCACTTTACCTGGATGTTAAAAATTACAATATAGTGTGTACAGATAATTATGCCTGTTTTGCACTGTGTTGTGTTTGTGTATGCTATTAACACTGTGATGAATGACATCATCTTAAGCCATGGAGTCACTCCTCACTGTTTATTATGTCGAGATGGATTATGCGAAGATGATGAATTTTTTATCAGTGAAAATGGGATGAAACATTGCAATAATGAGCCTCACCTGTGTGGCCAAGAAGAAATAGTAGTCCTATACTGGCCTTGATGGCCATCAGGCTGGTGCTGATCCCCAGATACTGTCAACAAGCCCAATGGTACAGACTTGGCCCCCTGGTGGCCACAGTTAAAATCAAAATATTCCCAATGTTGAAATTTTCTGAGGTCATACTGAGGTGACCCTGTGTACCAAATTTCATCTTGACACACAAGGTCTTTGTCAAGATACCACATATTAAAGGGTTTTAGAAATTTAATCCTCTGATTATGACAATTACAACAAGAGCAATCATAGATTTCTGACGTCTTCCAATCAGGATCAGCTCCAAAATTCAGAGTGGATTTCCATGACCTAATATCTATCTGTGGGGCAAATTTGGTGAAAATCTGTGCAGTAGTTTTGACGTAATCCTTCAAAGCTTATACAAAGTGAAGTGATCCAAAATCTGGATCCGGATTGCCTCCAAAATTCAGTGGAGTCTTCCATGCCCGAATATCTATCTGTGGTGCAAATTTGGTTAGTATCCCTGAAGTAGTTTTGACAGAATCCTTCGAAGTCTATACAAAGAAATCTTGATCCAGAATCTGGATCCAGATTCGGATCACCTCCAAAATTTAATGGAGTCTTCCATGGCCTAATATGTATCTGTGGTACAAATTTGATGAGAATCCGTGCAGTAGTTTTGACGTAATCCTGCTAAAACTAACCTTCAAGACCTATATAAAGTGAAACTTGATCCAGAATCCAGATCCTGATCCAGATCACCTCCACAATTTAATGGAGTCTAACATGGCCTAACATGTATCTGTGGTGAAAATTCTGTTAAAATCCTTGCAGTAGTTTTGATGTAATCTTGCTAACAGACAGACAGACAAATAAATAAATAAACAGCGATGATTTAATTATGTCCTTAGTGGACGTAATTAAATCATGCCCAATGTCAAACTTATCTGAGGTCTCAGTTGGGTGATCTTACCTAGTATCATTTTGATACATAAAGCCTCACTCAGTCACGCATCTTCAACCGCTGACTCCTATCCCAGTAGCCATAGGGCGTGAGGCGAGGTACACCCTGGACAGGACGCCAGTTTGTTGCAGGGCCACATGTAGACAAACAAACAGATTCACTCCTGCACACACGCAAAACTATGGACAATTTAAAGTTTCCAATCCACCTAACCTGCGTGACTTTTGGATGTGGAAGGAAGCCGGAGCACCCGGTGGGAACCCACGCAAACATGGGGAGAACATGCAAACTCCACACACAGAAGGTCCACAGTTGGGAATCGATCCCATTACCTTCTTGCTGTGAGGCAACAGTGCTAACCACTATGCCACCCTACACAAAGCCTTTGTCAAGATTTTGCACATAAAGAGATACAAAGACTCTGCCCCCGTTGGCCACGATTAGAATGGAAGACTGTCCAACATGGAATTTGTCTGAGGTGTTAAAATCTTTATAATCTTTGACAATATATCACATACACAAGGATGCAGAGGCTCTACCCCCTCGTGGTAACCGTTAGAATCAAGAGATGCCCTAATGTTAACCTTCATGAGATCTTAGTGAGGTGACATTAGTGAGGTTTCACCTTGATAGATGAAGTCTTTGACAATATATCGCATCCACAAGGATGCAGATACTCCGCCCCCTGCTGTCCATAATTAAAACCAATACGAGCTCAACATCAAACTTGTCTGAGGTCTTAGTGAGGTGACCTTATGTACCAAGTTTCTCCTTGACACACAAAGTCTTCGCTAAGATATTGCCTACACTTGGTTGACACATACAGTACACACAGACAGACGCACACAAGGAGTCAAGCAATTCCTCAACCTGCTGAGACTTCGGCAATACAGGTCAAATACTAATACTGCAGGAGTTGATATTCAGACCAGCAAGAGCCACAACTGATCATGAATAATAATTCTCTTGTTTGTGTGCTTGCACAGATGGCACCCTCGTGTTAACTGGAGGTCAGCCATGTTAGCCATGCGCTAATTGCTGTTGGCGCTAACAGGAGGTCGCCTCAAAGGCACTACTCGCCACAAAATCCTCACCTGATACATGAAAGGGAAGTCTGTAGAGAACTCTAAACTGCTTTTCAAGGGATCTGCAAAAACTAAACCAAGACAAACTGTGTTTAGAAGCACCGGTTATGGGCGACGACGACAACGACGCTAACATGAAAACAACATGAAAGTGGAACTCAAAATGAAGCTTTTGTAGATAATTGGCTAATCACATTCTTGAAACTGTCCCACTTCCAGCACTGGAGTGGAATGATGAAGAAAAAGGGGATTAGTGAGAGGGGTTCAGGTGTTCTCGAGTTGGGCCTGTTATCACCGTCTCCTTTTAAACATTTTCTGAAGCTCTTTTTTTCTCTCTCTTTTTGCTGAAAGTGAGCAACAGTGGGTCAAGGCTGCTTCCCTCCACATGTCCAAGGTGTGGCGTGTCTGCCGCTGAAGATAAGATAGATGGAGATTCTGATCCATGAAGACTTCAAAGATCCACAGATCCACATTCTATTTCAGTTAGTCTTCCACCTTAAACCTACAGTTCCCCTTCGTTTTACTCGATTTTCGACAGATTTAACTGAAATCTACTAAAGAAATGATTTTACACACCGAATCTTAAAATTTATATTTTACTCTGAGCATTTTGCATTTCTATGAATGTTAGCTTAATGACACGGCAGGAATGTGGACCTTTCAATAATACTGCACATGTCCAGTTTCCACTGATATTTAAAGGTGTCATATTCAGCAATATCAGTTTCACTAACATGTACTCTTAGCTGGATTTTCATTGGAACACATTCCTAAAATCAATGCACTTCCAAGTCTGTGCCTCCAGAAATTACTCTGAGAGGAGAAAAATTTACGTCTAAAACAGCTCATTTTAGTCTTCTGTGACATATGTCACGGACGTCCTGATGGGCATACACACCTAGTTAAGATTTTTTCAGTATAGTGTTTATACAACGGCTGAGTGGATCCTTATCATTTGACTGGTGCTTTGTATGTCACGTTCCATTTACCGTGCAAATTGGTTCCAACATTTTGTACTACTGCACGCTGCAAACCCTGGCCAGGCACACACTATGGGGCTGGCATTTAGCGAAATATGGCAGAGTATGTTTTGCTGACGGACGACGATTTGAACAAGCTAATTGACTGTGCTAATTCTTCTAACACACACAAAACAAATCTACTACGCTGTAAGCCGCCTGGAGGCATGAAGAGCTGTTAGGATGAAAAGCTGGACAAATTTCTGACGCAATTTTTTTGCTGGACTGAGTAAATACACAAAGTCTTTTGTTTTTCCTTTGGAAGTATCGCGGACTACATCGTCAGAACTATTTGTGAACTATCTAACTGTTTTTCCAAGTTGATTGAGAACAATTTTGGACTCCTATTTAAAGTTCCTGTTGGGTTGTTGATGTCAAAGCAGCAGTGACTCACCAAAATGTAAGTCCCTTTTCTGTTGTTTGTAAATTAATATAATATCAAATAACAAGGATCTATTTTAGCTGTTATATAAAAAAATAACACTATGTAACACAATTTTTGTTCCTGGCTTCTAAGTGTTATATTTCAACTGCTTATGTCTAAAGTCTATGGAAAAATGACTACATTCAGCACAAACTTTGATTTTATTTTTTTAACGTTCTAGAAAGTTCTAAAAGTTTCTTGAAATTTCTAGATAATTCTGGAAACCTCTAGAAAATTCTGGACAGTTCTAGCAGTTAAAGAATATTCTAGAAGACTACTCAGTAGTAGTGAAGGCGAATCGAGAATATTCTTGAAAACAGACAAATTTCAAAATATCTTTGTCCTGATCACAGAAGCAAAGTTTCTGTGGAATAACAGCTATTTTCTGTTGTATGGCTGGGGGGCCTGGCTGCCTTTTTGTTTCTGTCTTTTGTTTTTCCTTCCAGGTGACTTGCATTTGGGACTGAGTGGCTGTGTTGCTGAGGTTATCAGGACCTCACCCTGATCACCTGCGGCTCGTCAGGACTCACAGCTGAGGTGCATCTATATGGATTGGAACATGGTGGCATTTAAGACTGGAGTATACAGTGTGTATTTGCCAGAGACTCGACCTTGTGACCAGACGGGTGAGATCGTCATCTCGGGAGCCATCTCATCATCAGTGGATGCAGAGAACGTCCAGGGTTTGATGCACGGTCTGTGAAAGAGAAGGGGGTGAGGTCTCACGCTTGTCAGCACACTTCCTGAGGTACGTTAGATTTTGTGACTAACATTTATACAGTCAGTAAATGTGGTGTCCCTCACACCTTTTTATATTGAGCTGTATGTTAGTCATGTATCGGCTTCCACTGCAGTGGAGTTTTGTGAACTGGATGTTCCATGCCTGCAGGGTGGGAAGCTGATCAGTAATCAAGCCAGGAAGTGTTTGCTGTTTGTACACCTTTAAGTGTTCTCTCTGTGTGTAGAGTGTGGACTCACATAATGGTTCCTTCTTTCACAGACTCGGTTTGTTGCGGCCACCTGGGGGGTGTCGGCGGGGTCCTTGGGTCCGAACAGCTTCTGGCTCCGGACCGTTAGCGCTGCTGGGAGCGCACCACGCCAGACCGCACTTTCTTTTGTTATTTTTTGTATCACTGTTATGTATTAAATTCAGTTAGCCTTTGTACCGTGCTCTGCTTATTTCATACTGGGTCCTTCAAACGCTGGCCAAACATCACGGACCCAGCGGTAGCAGAGACAGTAACGCGCCGGGAAGGCGGCAGCAGACGTTCAGTAGTTATCCGGATCAGTTGCGGGTGCTCTCCGCCCGGATGGTGCGTGTTTGAGACCCATTACTGAATACTGATTTTTGCTCTCTTGCAGCCGTGTTCCTGTGTTTGTGCCTTATCCGTGGGTCATGGTGGAGTGTGACTGGCGACGGCTTCGCGTCGCACTTCGACCGGATAAGAGGTTTGAACGGGAGCTCCAGGAGTGAGTCTGTAATGGGTGAACGCGCACGGCGAAGCTCTGTGGCACGGGTCGCGGTGCTTCTTGTGTTACAGTCGTAGCCCCGTTTCCCCGGGTAATGATAGCTACTGCGTCTGTTGTGTCACATTTTTGGTCGTGTGTTGCTCACAGCTGCGCACAGAAAAGCAGCTCATTTGTTTTCTCTGTCACCAAAGGGTTTTTTTTTATTTTTTAGCACTCTGGCTCCCTCTGTTGGTGACTGAGTCACATTACCGTCAAGCTCTTAAGTTGGAACAGGTGTGTTCCATTTGTTTGAGCTTGACGGTATAAATCACTTATTTGTTTTGTGTTAGTTCATTTTGTGTGGGTGTTTTTTGAGTTGGTTTTTGTGTGGGGTTTTATTTTTTGTTTTACACTATTTAGTGTCTGGGGGCGTGACCTTGCAGTTCTGCCAAAAAAAAAACAAAAAAAAAAAACAAAAAAGGACCCGAGCAACCTTATGTCAGTCTGTTAGTCTTTCTTTTTATTTTATTTTTTTCAGTTTCACCTCCCAGGGTTTGATGGGACGGTCCCCTGGGGGGTCATGGGGGGGGGGGGGGGGGGGTATTTGGGTTGTTGTTTTTTCTTTCTTTTTTTTTGTTTTGTTTTTTGTTATGCCCTCTCTTCTCCTCTGACTCCAGCTGTGTGAGCCGTAGTGTCGCCGTTGCTGGAGTGGTGCAGTTAGGTTGTGCTGGGCGTTTCCCAGGTAACCTCTGCACCCGGGAGGGGAGGGGGGGGTTTGGGGTATTTTCTTTTGTTCCCTCTCTTCTCCTCTGGCTCCAGCCGTGTGAGCCGTAGTGTCGGCGTTGCTGGAGTGGTGCAGTGTGGTTATGCTGGGCGTTTCCCAGGTAACCTCTGCACCTGGGGGGGGGGGGTGTTTTCCCCCCAGTTTCCACCCTCAGGGTTTGACTGTGGTGTCCTCTGGGGGGGAAAGGGCTGTGGGTCCATCTAGCCATAGACGGCCGGGGCTGGGTCCGTTGGTCGTGAGGGGAGGCGTCTCCTGGGGTTGACGAGTGGTCCTCTGGGAGGCGCTGGGAGTCCCCGTGGGTGACGTTGGATCCCAGAGGGACCTCGGCTGTGGTTATTACTCCTGGAGCTGGCGGGAAGTCCTCTGGGGGGTGTTGGTCCCTACATGTCGTTTGGGGGGGGGGGGGGGGTTTTAGCGCTTTTATCTGTAAGCTTAAGTTTGGGGTTTTTCTTTTCTCCTCATCCCGGGGTTTGATAGGACGGTCCCCTGGGGAGGGGGGGGGGGGGGTGGTTTGGTTGTTTGTGTTTGTCTTTTTTGTTTTATGACTAATGACCGCACATGGTTAGATAAAGGCTGACTGCACAGGTTTAAGAACTCCTGGCCACACCTGTGCTAAGTGACTGACTGAAACAAAGGCAAGGATGCAGCCAGAGGAGAGGACATCAACCATTCTATTGGAAGACGAATGCAGATGCGGTTTCCAGCCATGGTCCCTGGAGGGGGGTGTTTCTCCTGGGCCAGGTTTGTGTGGTCGCCGGGAGGCTTCCCGTGAGGGTGGGGTACTGTTGTATGGCTGGGGGGCCTGGCTGCCTTTTTGTTTCTGTCTTTTGTTTTTCCTTCCAGGTGACTTGCATTTGGGACTGAGTGGCTGTGTTGCTGAGGTTATCAGGACCTCACCCTGATCACCTGCGGCTCGTCAGGACTCACAGCTGAGGTGCATCTATATGGATTGGAACATGGTGGCATTTAAGACTGGAGTATACAGTGTGTATTTGCCAGAGACTCGACCTTGTGACCAGACGGGTGAGATCGTCGTCTCGGGAGCCATCTCATCATCAGTGGATGCAGAGAACGTCCAGGGTTTGATGCACGGTCTGTGAAAGAGGAGGGGGTGAGGTCTCACGCTCGTCAGCACACTTCCTGAGGTACGTTAGATTTTGTGACTAACATTTATACAGTCAGTAAATGTGGTGTCCCTCACACCTTTTTATATTGAGCTGTATGTTAGTCATGTATCGGCTTCCACTGCAGTGGAGTTTTGTGAACTGGATGTTCCATGCCTGCAGGGTGGGAAGCTGATCAGTAATCAAGCCAGGAAGTGTTTGCTGTTTGTACACCTTTAAGTGTTCTCTCTGTGTGTAGAGTGTGGACTCACATAATGGTTCCTTCTTTCACAGACTCGGTTTGTTGCAGCCACCTGGGGGGTGTCGGCGGGGTCCTTGGGTCCAAACAGCTTCTGGCTCCGGACCGTTAGCGCTGCTGGGAGCGCACCACGCCAGACCGCACTTTCTTTTGTTATTTTTTGTATCACTGTTATGTATTAAATTCAGTTAGCCTTTGTACCGTGCTCTGCTTATTTCATACTGGGTCCTTCAAACGCTGGTCGGTTCTCCGAGCTGCGTCCGACACATAACAATTTTCTATTTATTTAAGGCATAACAGGTTAGGAAAACACACTGTGTACCCAGGAACAAAACACAAATAAAAATTTGTTACATAGTGTAATGAATGCTTTTACATTCTTTCAATGGAACAAATATTTAATTCGGTGAAAGCTGGAACGTACCATTCAACTAGGCTTTGCCTTGTTGAATGGAACATTCCATCTTTCACCTCATGAAATATTCATACCATTGAACTCATAAACATTCATTAGTTGTATATCAGCAAAATTTTAAACGCTCTCTTTTTTTGGAAGCAAATTTTTCAAACATTGTTCAGTTGTTCCATAATTTAGATTTTCATTTAATCCTAACTCTTTACCCTAATTCAAAACCTAACCTTAATCCCTCTACTCCTAGCCAATCCCATTATGAACGGAATCCAAACTCGCTGATCCAAATGTGGAGGTTGTACAGTAGGTTTAAGGAGGCAAACCCACAAGGTCATCGATGGTGACAGACCAGTTACCATAGATGCCACTACCTTTTTGAAAAAGATGTGTAGAACACGATGATGCCCACTCTTTATGTCTGTTGAGCCATTTCGCACTGCGTGTGACACGCCCACGTGATTGCAAGTGAAGTGCGAGGGGGCGTGGCAAGTAGCAGCTAATTTCCATTGTTTTTGTTTGTTTGTTTTTAAGGATGCAAAACACACACGTGCAAAAACAAGCAGTGATAACTCGATGAGTGAGCGATGAGAGAATACATGGCTTGAAATGTGTCAATGGTTTGACCTTGAGATTTGAAATCATTCTGTGGCATTACTGGAGATTATGTAGCACACTGGAGGCAAATACTGTATTTGTATAGATCAGACTTTTATAATAAAGCTAGTGTAATCAGTCACAAGCACCACCAAGACTTTCCTCATGAAATTAAAAGCATTAACGTACTTGTACGACAATAACTTGTTCTCTAAGCAACGCTAGTTTCGACCCAGTAACTCAAATGTCAAAACACACAGCAATAACTGTTGTTGGGGGGGGGGGAGAAAAAGCAATGTTTTTGTCGATAGTTCCCCTCTCCTATTGTATAATCTCATTTTGCCTGCTGGTAGGACCTACAGTTTTTCTTGCCGGGGGGAGAAAACCTCCTTTGATGTTAGCGCAGAGAGTCAGACAGGGAGGCAGACGTAGCATCAGAGGTGGAGGTTTTAGAAGTGGAATACCTGCTGCTGGCCTTGGACTTTGGGCAAATCCTCTTTCTGCTTTTGGGTTTTGGGCCTCTCCAGGCTGCCCTGCTGAAGATGTTTGAGCCTGGCTGCCACGGTGGGACCTCGGGTCGGCCCGGGAGAGTTACTGGCATTCTGTGGGAGGGAGTCAGGGCGAGGCAGTTAGCTACTTAATGATGATGGATGTTGAAATCCTGCATCATCAGCAGCACATCAACTCTGATTTTATTAGACCTTTATGAACAGATCAGATAGGTACATTCAACTTTTACTTTGAAAAGTAAAAAGTGATCCTTCAAAATTAATTTTTAAATTTATCTATCTATCTATCTATCTATCTATCTAGCTAGCTAGATAGGTAGATAGATCAATCAATCAATCAATCAATTTTTTTTATATAGCCCCAAACGACCCCCTGTGAGCAAGCACTTGGCTACAGTGGGAAGGAAAAACTCCCTTTTAACAGGAAGAAACCTCCAGCAGAACCAGGCTCAGGGAGGGGCAGTCTTCTGCTGGGACTGGTTTGGGCTGAGGGAGAGAACCAGGAAAAAGACATGCTGTGGAGGGGAGCAGAGATCGATCACTAATGATTAAATGCAGAGTGGTGCATACAGAGCAAAAAGAGAAAGAAACAGTGCATCATGGGAACCCCCCAGCAGTCTACGTCTATAGCAGCATAACTAAGGGATGGTTCAGGGTCACCTGATCCAGCCCTAACTATAAGCTTTAGCAAAAAGGAAAGTTTTAAGCCTAATCTTAAAAGTAGAGAGGGTGTCTGTCTCCCTGATCTGAATTGGGAGCTGGTTCCACAGGAGAGGAGCCTGAAAGCTGAAGGCTCTGCCTCCCATTCTACTCTTACAAACCCTAGGAACTACAAGTAAGCCTGCAGTCTGAGAGCGAAGCGCTCTATTGGGGTGATATGGTACTATGAGGTCCCTAAGATAAGATGGGACCTGATTATTCAAAACCTTATAAGTAAGAAGAAGAATTTTAAATTCTATTCTAGAATTAACAGGAAGCCAACGAAGAGGGATAGCTAGAATGCTATAGTCTGAGTCAGCTGAAAGGTAGTTGAAAAGTTTTAATAAAGGATTTGATTTTAAAAAATGTTATTAAATGAGAGTAAAACTAAATTCATAACCTTTGGTGGTGATAAAGATAATTATGAAAGCAGTTTAAAAATAAATGAGGTTGAAATTGAAAGAGTGTATGCAAGACAATTTTTAGAACTAGGTCATGAACTGTTTTGTAAATCTCATATAGACGACGTCAGCATCCCTGGTCCTTTGCGCGTGTACAGTGGTTCCGGTTGTGTGCTAACATGGACATTCGTTGTTGCCTTTGGTGTGATTTGTCCTGGGATTTGATTACAAAAATTTTAAAAAATAAATAAATGGAAAAAAATCTATCTATCTATATATATATGCACATAGGTGTAGGAGGTGGGGGGCAGGGGCTCGGCGAAATGTTCAAATTCGGGCAGATGGGCTGGGAAATTCGGGCATGGGCCATGTAAATGCTGAATACAGAATAGAATGACCTAAAATGTTGTCAGACTTATTTTTGCAATTAATGTAAACAATCAAACCACTATTTGGTCACCAATATAAATATAAATATGGGTATATAAATATATGGTAATTTAAAGAGTCATGGGGGTTTCTGAAATTTGGGCAAATTTGTTGTCACCCCCCCCCCCAAATAGACCCTAGCTCCTACGCCTATGTATATACATGATTAACATATGTCTGAAAGCCTTTGGTGATCACATTTTATGCTGGTTTGCATTTCTTTTCCTCGTGTGTGATGAGCTTTGACACCATTTTTTGGTGGGGATAATGAAAGGACCCTGAAAGACTCTATTAAATGCACTGTTTAAATGATCCAAATCCAATGACATAATTAATAATTAATAGGGATTTATTAAATTACACTTTATTGCATGTTGTACTCTTCATTAATTCTACCATATATGTCTCATTTTGTTGATGTGTGGGATAATAATTATGATGCAAACATCTATCCTTTTGCATAACTTCAATAATAGGTTTGGGAATTAAAATCAATGTTGAATACCAGGATTGTATGTATGCATTATTTATAAGGTCTCATACCTTGCTGCTGTATACTTGAAAATTTTGCAAATACTTTTTCTGAGTCAATAAGATTTTCTGTGTATCATTTCATAATGCATTGAGTAATTTTTGAGAAAATAATTATGAGAAATTACAGATATTATGTAACAACAGTAAACACAGGACATTGATAATTACATTCTGGACTCACATGCCATTCCAAATCATTATAGAAACTTTCCATAATTTATTACCACCCTTGAAAAATGTCAGGTACCGTTCTTATAAACACTACCCAATCTACAGCCTGTGAATCCCCAACGCATTAGTTCTTCATTATCATAATCGTTATCCACATTATTGTTATTATCATTGATGTTATCATTATCATTGATATCATTAATGTCATGTTAGCATAGTTATTATTATCAATGTTATCACTGGCATAATTATTGTTGTCGCCGTTGTTGTCATTTATTTAGGAATATGTACAAAACTAAATGAGTTAAACACCAGATTTAGTGAAAAAATGTTAATTAGTTTTTCAGCGATCCTGCTAAGGAAACAGACATGAGTAAAAATGTATCGTCTTAGGCAGAAGTGAAAAATAGTGCAATAAATATGTCAGTAAGTTTTGGAATGTCGTAATTTAACATTGCCTGTGAACATAATGTGCTCTGAAACACGTGACTTTCTAACACCACCGCTGTTATTTGAACAGCTACCTGCCATGCAATATTGTGCAATAATTCTAAGAAACAGAAACTCAGTAATATATGTCACTGGAGCTATAAAGTCTATGTTCACAGTTTGCAAGGAAAACATTAAATACATCATCTGCTCAGGCTCTGCATGTGCGCTGCCATCCATGCTGAGTGGCTCCAAATCACACAAGGTTTGCACAAGACAATTACAGCATTGTTAGCTGAGAAAACTCAACAAAAGGTTTTCAAACTGGCTTGTGCAAATATTATCTTGTGTACAATATTTGAAAAGGATAGAATTATTAAGAAGATCAGGAAACACAAGTAGCTCAGTACAGCATTTACACTGCAACCACGCTGTCAGCAAAGGAGTTTAACACCAGTGGGCAGATTGCATGTATGTTTTTTAAGTTCAGCTTCTACTTGCTGCAGTAATCTCTTTTAGCAGGAGCAGTACACTATAGTTTTTACACCGAATGCAAAAATTGGTACCACGTGGCATGGCGGTGGGACACATTTAACTAGTTGATTAACTGCTTGCCATATACCATTTCAAAGCATAAATGACTGACTGACTGAATGACTGGCCAATGGCAATGTGCTTCACTGGCAAAATATCAGGAAGAAGCATTTGAGTGTCTTAATTTGCCTGTAAACAGTACACAAATAAACTGCTTCCAGCAGTTAGCTTTGGTGTTAGAGTAACATTTCTCCAGGGTTTTTTTTTAAACATCTGCATTTGTTGTTTTTTTTTTAATCCTTTCAATGGTGGATTGACAGCTCTATATATTGAATTGACAATATCACCACGTACAGAGTGCTCCCCCCCCAAAAAAAACCCCCAGAACCCATAAAAATTGTAATTAATACTACAAAGGTCCAAAATTTCCTGAAATTTGCTGGACTTAAACATCAGTCTGTGTGCAATCATTCCCCAAAGTTTCAGTTATCTTGGTCGCTTTGCATAAAAGTCATGTTCTTTCAAAATTATGCCTCAAATGGTATGATTTGTTGGTGAAACAGGCCTCCAGGCTGTCTTTTCCAGTCTTTTCCTTGGTTCGCCAAGACATGTTGGGGAAGACGAGTGTTCATTTCCTTGGTTGACCAAGACATGTTGGGGATGAAGAGTGTTCATTTCCTTGGTTGACCAAGACATGTTGGGGAAGACGAGTGTTCATTTCCTTGGTTGACCAAGACATGTTGGGGAAGACGAGTGTTCATTTCCTTGGTTGACCAAGACATGTTGGGGATGACGAGTGTTCATTTCCTTGGTTGACCAAGACATGTTGGGGATGACGATTGTTAATTTCCTTGGTTGACCAAGACATGTTGGGGATGACGATTGTTCATTTCCTTGGTTGACCAAAACATGTTGAGGATGACGATTGTTCATTTCCTTGGTTGAGCAAGACATGTTGGGGATGACGATTGTT
The DNA here is from genome assembly GCF_902500255.1 of Thalassophryne amazonica. Classification (NCBI taxonomy): domain Eukaryota; kingdom Metazoa; phylum Chordata; class Actinopteri; order Batrachoidiformes; family Batrachoididae; genus Thalassophryne; species Thalassophryne amazonica. Next base: position 44,829,411 of record NC_047120.1, on the reverse strand, counting down.
CATTTCCTTGGTTGACCAAGACATGTTTGGGATGACGATTGTTCATTTCCTTGGTTGACCAAGACATGTTTGGGATGACGATTGTTCATTTCCTTGGTTGACCAAGACATGTTGGGGATGACGATTGTTCATTTCCTTGGTTGACCAAGACATGTTGGGGGATGACGATTGTTCATTTCCTTGGTTGACCAAGACATGTTGGGGATGACGATTGTTCATTTCCTTGGTTGACCAAGACATGTTGGGAATGACGATTGTTCATTTCCTTGGTTGACCAAGACATGTTGGGGGATGACGATTGTTCATTTCCTTGGTTGACCAAGACATGTTGGGGATGACGATTGTTCATTTCCTTGGTTGACCAAGACATGTTGGGGGATGACGATTGTTCATTTCCTTGGCTGACCAAGACATGTTGGGGATAACGATTGTTCATTTCCTTGGTTGACCAAGGAAAAAACATTTTGCTTGGATTTCACCAACAAATCATACCACTTGGAGCATAATTTTGAAAGAACTTGACTTTCATGCAAAGTGACCAACACAGCTGAATCTTAGGGTAATGATCGAACACAGACTGAAACTTAAGTCCAGCAAATTTCAACAAATTTGCTGGACCTTTGTAGGATTTATTACGTTTTATGGGTTCTGTTTTTTTTTGGTCACCCTGTAAAATAGCCAATTCAAAATAAATCAGTTAAAAATCATTGGGATTAAATGTCATCTTGGTGTCACTCTTAATGTCTTCATGCCCAAGGGCACTAATCCCTAGTTTGGTTTTTTATTGTGCACCTCCACAATGCCTGCTGCAATCCTTGATGCAAGACTGTTGCAAGTTGCAATCTACGTAGACATTAAATTTTACTGTAATATGTGAGCACAGCTCCGCACTTAATTTTTTTTTTAATTTAACAGTAATCTATCATAAATTTGGTTGTCTATTAGTAGTTATTCAGACTTTTGATTCAGTGTTACAGCAGCAGGAAAACAGGAAACACACAGCAAAGGGGCAGTGAGTAGAAATATAAAGGCAGGCCACAGGCAACACAGAGGCTCTCATAGACTCAGAATTTTTACCTTTCTGACAAAGGACACAAAGGTGTGGGGTCGGGCCCAGGTATGGTGCTGTCTCGTATATTACAAGGGGAATCGTTTACAGGCGTTCTCTGAAATATCTGTGATCCGTGGTTGTTGTATGTGAGATTGTGGTGGAAATGACATAAAAATAACGATTGACAATTTTATATCATCTGAGTGTAATTGTGAGCACTTAATAATATGATTATCCAAACTGTCATACCTCGAGCTCAGCAATAATCTTCTCTTCATCGTTGTCATCCTGAACACCTGATGCCGCAATGACAGGTGGCGTCGAAGCAGGTCGAGGGGTGTCAGACGCAGTCCGCCTCAGTCTGACCAGAGTTTTAGGGATGTCGCCATCCTCTTCAATCTTGACAACAAAATATAAACCAAACCAGTGGTTTGACTCTGCTCCATTAATGGAGAGTTACACCAAAGTTCACATTTCACAGTTCTTAGTTTAAACTTCTATCCCAAGCCAGAGCCTATCTGCCAGAAGGATGTTACAATTTTGCTTCCGCTCATGATATGGCAGTGATTTGGTGGAGTTGGTGGTGGACCAAGAATGTTGTGGAGAAAAATTTCCAGTATGTTGCTGGGGAACAGTAAGTATCAAAAAAGGTGTTTTCAAAACTTAAAGTCCAGAACGAGAGCCGTACCAAGGTTTGTGTTTGTATATTTTTGGTTGGGTTACTTTGATTTCCCATTGCAATGTCGCTGTGAGATTAAATAACTTTTCATGCTGTACTTAGATCCTGACATAAACTGAGAACAGTGAATGAATGGATTCCTTTTGTTGCAACGACACTATTATTGTTGTGGTATTTTTATTTTTATTTTTATTTTTTTACCAGCACCACTTTTCAAAAATCACACATTTTTAACTTTTACTGCCTTTCACAGAGACAAGTACAAGACCAAAGTCATTTTTCTTTAAATTATTGTGCATTTCCATTTTTCTTCTAATGTTTAATGGGCGATGAAGACCTGCCTCAACTTCCTGTAATTGGTCTGAAGGTCTGAACTATCCAAAAAGTGTTTTCACACTGCAAACACACCAAACCATGGTTCAGTTTGATAAGGGGTGACACCACCTGTTCAGGACAGATTTTGGTTCTTTGGTCTGGACTGTGGTCCAAGGCAGCTTTCACAGGTTTGGACCAAACTGAAAAGTCCGAAAGTCTTGCCCAAACAAGGTCGGTGTGAAAGCACTCTTAGACACTATCCAGGACGAAACAAGGAGCATCCAAGAGTACATCAAGAAGCTGGCCCCCAGAGCCAAAGGACCATGTGAGGAGATGTCATGGAAGACTATCTCCATGAGATGGTGACTGGCTGACATCCAGAAATCCCATCAATGGCTACAAAAGGCTTGGCTGAAGGACAGCACAGAGGCTCTGAACATGTCAGCACAAGACCAAGCCCTGAGCACCACATCCATAGAGACAGTGGTCTACTATAGCAGGCAGGACCAAAGAGGCCTGTTGTGCAAAGATTCCCCTGATACAGTCCAGTGCATAGTGGCAGGGTGCAAGATGCATGCTGGGACAGCATAGACTGAGAGGCGCATCTGTGCCAAATCCAGACTAGAAGTCCAAGTGAGGAACACCATCAAACACCAGCAGCAGAAGAAGTCCTACGAAGGCCTTCAGGTCCATTGGTGTTTGTGTTTATACACAGATTCTCAGGTATAAGCACTGGATAGTGTACACATAGATTGTGTACATGTTTGTGTAGGTCAACGATCTTGTGACCAATTGAAAGGTGATCTACTTTATGCCTTCATATTTGTGACAAACAGTAACAATTGGTGTGTAGAGCTTCAAAGCTTTTTAGGTGCTCCTGATTGTCACCTTCAGAGGTTTTGTGATGACGATGACTTCTCCAGTGCGGTTCGTGGTGAGGCCATGTGCCGACGGGAAGCTTCGTCGAGGTGGCGGCGGAGGTGGAGACTTGGAGGGCTTCTCTGTACGGTACTTGGCCACGTTCAGGTCCACTGTAAACGCAGAACAATACTTCAGGCCACAGCTTTTTCTCTTAGGATTTCAAACGCTGGGGAAATATTTCATTTAACAAATCTCTTTTTATCAAAACTTTTAGATTTTTCTCTATTGTTGTACATTTTGACATATTTTAAAGTATATGATGACAAATGTAGCCCCAGCCTTTGCAGCAATATGGTGAATTATTTTTGAAATGAAAATATTTATTGGAAAATTTTGGAAAATTGGAATATTGGAAAAACCTATAAATGTGAGTGAATAGATCAAATCGAACTGAATGATTCCCCATCCGGTTTGTTAACACGATACACCCAAATCAAGAACTACTAACATCTTGCAAGTCTTGAAATTAAAATGGCACATAATGAGGATAAACTGATGAGAATTTAGCAAACTTTGACGCATCAGATCAAACCAAATTTGATTTGCTTGTGTAATATCCCACAGACCTGCCTGCCACCTGCTGAACACTGTCACCTTCTGGATGGGTGATGGATGCTAGATGGAATTAGGAGCAGGTGTGGCTGAATTTACATATATGTTGAAATGGGCTTGTCAGTTTGTTTCATTTGCAAAGCCTAGGGCTGGTGGCCACGAATGGCGCCACAAGTTGTTTAATCACTTAATTTAATTATTTAATTTAAGATATATCACAATGTATTAATATAATAATAATGGTAACATATAACACTAATAATAGCAACAATAATAATTCGTTCATTTATATTACACATTGAAATCAATAATTCAAAGTGATTTCAATAAAAACCATCAAAACAAAAAGCATAAATATTATGTAGACAAGAAAAATGAGGACACATACAGTAACAACATAAATTAAAAAAATCTCTACACCAAAATTATATGAACCAAATAAAAATCTATTCAATTATATAATAATAATAATAATAATAATAATAATAATAATAATAATAATAATATATTAAATAAAATAAGATACTGCAATATATTTTAGTTAATTAAAATACTAATTATTATAATTACTTATACTACATTTAAAACTTATTAAAATCAGGTGAATTCAATGTACTTAAAATGGGTAATCTTAAATCATTTTTGTGATATGTGTGGCCATGAAATAGACATTTATAAAAGCCAAATGCTTTAAAAAAAATTATTCTTTATTTATTCATGAGTAATTTATTTCTGTGTTCTATACATTGTTGGGCATTGTTTAATTATATGATTGCTCTGCCATTTTTGCAGTCCACATTTTACACAGATATCAATATATCACATATATATATATATATATATATGTGTGTGTGTGTATTTTCTGGTGTTTTATACTCACCTGACCCACGATGCATGCCAGCCCCTTCCATACTGTTCAACTTTTGGGCAACCAACTGCACTTTGCCGGGCTGCTGCTCCCCGCCCTGTGTGGCGGTCGTCGCGGCAGCATTGCTGGCGGTGGCGGAGTTCCCGGCTGCAGGAGAAGTCGCTGTGGTCAAGGTTATTGGGAGGGTGATCTGGGGCTTGGGGGGAACTGCCGGCTTGTTGATATGCCTGGCAGCGAAGTCAAGGTCTGGGATGGCCTTCATCAGCTCAGCCTGAGTTTCTTCCAGCAAACGATTGATGTCCTGGGCGCTGAACTGGGTCAAGCTGGCCCGTTTCTCCTCCCAGTCCCTTTCTGCTGCCTGACATATAGAAACAGACAAGTAATGTTTCATGAGATGAAAACAGACATGGGCACAGAGAAGAAAAGCGTCCTTAATAAGACACATGCGCACTGTATTGTTCTAACGTCACATGGATAAATAAATGGACTGATCAGAGCCGTGTGGCTGGTGTGCATGTGATGTCAATAACAAATATCCTTCCTTCTCTACTCTGACCGTTGACACAACACAGCACGGATTTGTCTAAATCAGCTGTTTACCAGTCTGACTTCAGCTGACACCGACTTATCGGCAGGACGTCGACTTGGCAGGTCATCAAGAACCCGACTTCTGAAGCTCACTGACGGTTGCATGTCCTGCTCAGGCCCAGAAGAGTCTGCGTCACCCGCTGATATGGGCACCCAGTTCGCCAGACTAGAGCTGGTGCTTAGATCACTGAGACTGAGAGGAGGACTGTTCAGGATGTCCAGGTCAGAACTGCGGTTCATGTCCTCTGTCCTCTTTTGGGCTTGACTGGAGAGGTCTTCAGGACTCTTCCAAACACCCTCTGTGACTTTTCTGTACATGCATGGGAGAATAAAATACACAAGAATATAGATACATATGACAATAAGATTGATATACATGTTATATCGATAGTCAGAATGAAAAAAAGCACCGAAATCCAGCCCTTATTAATGGCGCCTTATTGGACAAATGGACATTTTGGATTTGTATCATTTAATTAGTAAATCTTGAAGCATAAATATTAAGTACACTTTGAGCTAATATTGCAAAGACAAACTCTTCAAAGGCACAAATATGACAAACCTGTTAAAGCAGTTTATGGTTTTATTAATACTATAATGTAATGACTGACTGATTTCAAAATAGTACTTAATATTGCTTTAAGTAATGTAACTATTTGCTTGATAAAATATGTAAACTTAACACAATGCTAAAATACCCTCGGTATATGTATGTATGAGCATTGTGTTCTTTATAATGTGCAGTTTAATTAATTATTAAGATCCCATTGTTTTACATGTTCAAATCAAATGCTCATTTGTTCATGTTGTGCAAATCAAGGAATATTTGTAGATCACCCTCTGAGCATTTGCAGTTATTAAGGAGACAAATTTAACTCCACAGAAAGTTAGCTTTGATTTAGCGAAAGTTAGTGTGCAAGTTAATGTCTGCAAAATGTCTTGTAAATGACTCTGGTGGTATTATCAGGTTGCAAAAACAGCATTTTCAGTTTTAGTTTAGTGTTTACTTCTCACTAGCTTTTACATAATATACCAGAAAAGAAGCGGTTAGCAAGTAGCTACACCAGGAAGTGACGTAACCATGCTAACCTCAGCTAAATGTCTTGTAAAGTTCAGAAGTGCTATGTTCCAAAAACATTGTTTTCAGTTCTAGAAGTGTATATTTCTCGTTAGATTTTACATAACATATGAGAAACATGTATATAAACATACAAAATGAAGCAGTTTTGAAGAGACAAGCGACTGACGTGACAGTGCAGCTCTACTCTGATTGGCTGTCACCCGCGTCACTCAAAAACAAAACAGACCAGATTGAAACAGAAAGTGACTTTTTCACCTCTTAAAATACATCAAGGTTAACTGTCTTTGAACTAGTCCAAGGTCTATGTCCCAAGAATGTTCCCTGGGAATTTCAAGAGTTTGGCAGTAACAGAACGGGAATTATGCAGAGCAGAGACAGACGGACAAACAGACGGATGGATGGACAGATGGACGAAAAGCCTTCGCAATACCTGCTAGCCATATTTGATGGCCTCAGGTAAAAATAAATGGGATTCATATTGCAACCTAATTTCATGTCAGTTTGTGATGGCATCACAAAAATCTACATAATCTACTAGCTCCTGATACCGTCACAAAATCATACATTTTCGTGACAGTATCATGAAACAATTTTGTGACGTATCTTAAAATTTGGGGAGACGTGGGTGGGTGATACAGTTAGGGTTAGTTAGTTAAAAATAGTAAATATGGTTAAAAATAGTGAACTCAGTGTGACTGCGTCAGAAAAGGCAATACATTTTGTGATGTATCGTGAGAGAAAAAAGCGTGAGACTGGACTGCACATTATGTATGTTATGCTAAGGGGCTGAGCGAACCCCAAACTTTGAAAATATTAAAGATTTAAGTATTCAGGAACTCAACATTTCAAACTTTGCCGAAGTGAGCATGACGCCACGTTCTGTTACATGCACCTCTACACATCATATCCATGTCAACACAGGAGAGCTGCAAAGAGGATACGATGTTAGTCACGTTTATGAAGAATAATTATCGAAACTGTGTCACCCCCAATTTTTTTTTAAATTTCTCCAGTACCAGTATTATATGAATAAAGCTGCTGTCCGTCACTATCTTGAGCAATTCTCATTTATTTTGCTTTGCCACATCATAGAATCTACATCTACAGTCTATACAACTTTTTCAAATCACTTCCCGACAAAATGTGCTGTTTTTTTTATATTCATGTGTAAGCTTGTGCAGAAAACGTGAGGTAACATTCGCTAAATTTCAAACACTCATGTGCCACTTTGACATTATGACTTTCACAGTAATGGTTTTTGCTTTAAAATTAATATGGTTTTATTAGTACACACAGGCAGGTAAATGAGCTATCGGCAGTAGCTTTACACATTTAACTATAATACCTGCAGCAATTGACGGTTTTAGAGTATCCCAGAATCCTTTGTGCGCTGGGAAGGAAGGCTTGATAATGACTCAGCTTAATGCTAACTTTAACATTGAAAATGCCATAGACATGCTAACTCTTTAGCATCAGTCCCGTTGTTAAGTTATAAAATACATCCATCAACTGTTTCAGAAGACCATAACAGGTCAATTTAACAAAAAAAAGGTAAATATTACTCACAGACATATGTTCTTTAGGGTTTTAGTGGGGAAAAATTAAGATAAAGCGAAATAAAACAAAGAACCAATGAAGCAGCAGATCGAAGCACTGCTTCATTGGTTCAAGGTTCAAAGCAAAGCCGCGCTGCAGAAACAGTTGATTATACTCGTACAGACCCGCTGCAGGGTCTGTAATCAATGTAGAGAAATGATCATTTTCCTGACAAACACCCCCAAAAACAACAGCCACTCTGAAGGACCGATAAAGGAATCGTTAAGCAAAAAGGCCATTGATTTCTTAAGGATACACGAAAAGAACCGATTCCCGACACACAACCCTAACAGCAAAACTCACATTAAAGACTCACGATTATCTTAGTTAAACACCTAAATACATATTTTGGTTGAATTCACTTCTACAACGACGCAAACGGTTGTTTACACTGACAACGAAATCTGGGCCTCCCCAGCGAGAACTTGATTACGCGCGAGATTTGAAACCGTAAAGGCGTCAATACAGACAGACAGAATGGTGCTACATAGCCAGATGGGAAATTCATGTTTAAACACACAATTATACAGAACGAGGAGTCTTGAAGCTGGCTTAAAAAACAATCAAAACACAAGCTGGGTTACAAAACCTCTGAAGGAGGAGAAAACGTGTGTGTACAGAGGCTGATCTGGAATAACAAGAAGGTATAAACTAAGCAAACAGAGGAAGGGTGCCGAGTGTTTGATGTGTATACCTGCGTAGTGTGCTAAGCGCATCGGTCATGGTGTTACAACGCTTCAACAGGGCCTCCAGCCGGTGAGGTTCCTCTTTCAAGAACTTAACAGCCTCCACCTCCACCCTCAACACCACTCGCATCTTACTCTGCAGGCTGGGGAACTGGTCTGGATGGGAGGGAGGGGGGAGATATGTGAGGAAAGGTGGCGAGGAAGGCAAGAGACACAAACAGGATTCAGAGTGGCCACTGGCGGAGCAACAGGGTGTGAAACAGATGGGAGAAGAGAGAAAGCCTTGTGGCAAAGGATGCCTGAACGTTGATGTGTGGAAGATCGGAGGTGGAGGCTGGAGGAGGGAGTGAGAGGGAGGGGAATTGACAGGGAAAAATATAAAAGGAAGACCAGGGTGCTGTTTGTGTCGCAGCACGTACGGCATGAAAGCATGAAAAGCAAACAGTCTGTGCATTTATGTGAAAAATATCTTACTATGTAGACACATTGCTACTATAAAATCAAGATTAATGAATACTTATTATTTAGAAAGCATTAAGAGATGTTTGATGGTTGGTGCCATGTGTGGTCATAGGACCAAATCTGTGCATTTAGGGCCCTATTTTAACAATGTAAAACTGTGAACTCATAGAAAGCAGTGTCTTTTTTTAAAAATCCTCCACTCCATGAAACAAAGTGCAGAGGATATAAAGGTCTTTGACCCAAAATGTAGCTGAACTAGAATCAACATGCAGCAGGTCTGGCTTTTTAAGGGAGGTAGGGAGGAGGGACCAAAGTGAAGTTGGGGTTTTAGCACATGGCAACTTCCCATCCTAAAAAATGAAAGTGACTTGGAAGTGCCAAAACCTGCAGTTCTTTGAGTGACCACTTGAGGCTTGCTCCAAAAGTGAGTTTTGCCTCACAGAAGACCATGTTCTTTAGTTTTATAGCAAAAAAACAAACACGTTTATAGCCTTAAACAAAAAACAGTATTGGGCGCTATACGAGGTCTGTTAGAAAACTATCCGACCTTTTTATTTTTTTTAAAAAACTATATGGATTTGAATCGTGTGCTTGCATCAGCCAAGCCTGAACCTTCGTGCACATGCGTGAGTTTTTTCACGCCTGTCGGTTGCGTCATTCGCCTGTGGGCAGGCTTTGAGTGAGCACTGGTCCACCTCCTGTGTCGGATTTTTATTGTCAGGAAAATGGCTGAGCGATTGGAGCAGCGCTGAATCAAATTTTTCCAGAAACTGTGACAGACAGCCAGGTGGAAACCATTCGGAAGATTCAGACGGCTTTCGGTGAAGATACTCTGGGCGTCACACAGATTAAGGATCATTACAACTGGATTAAAGACGGCCCACAGCGGCGCAGGGCGCGCCGCGCTCCGAGCGGCCATCGACAGGCTGAAACGACCAGATCATTTCCAAAGTGAAGGCTGTGTTGATCCGGGACGTGGTCTGACTACCAGAGAAATTGTGGAAGAGGTGTACATCAGCACTTTTGCGGCACATTCCACTGTTACAGGAGATTTTGTAATGAAAGACGTGCGGAGGAATTGGCGCGTCGGGAAGGAGCCGCTCATGGCGCACAACAAAAAGCACGTCCGTGTTGGAAACCATTCGGAAGATTCAGACGGCTTTCGGTGGCTTTTCAGTCGAGTGAGTATCCGAGAAATTGTGTAACAGCTGGGCATGTCACAACTTTCCCTGTGAGACTTCCAACACGGACGTGCTTTTTGTTGTGCGCCATGAGCGGCTCCGTCCCGACGTGCGAATTCCTCCGCAACCGACAGGCGTGAAAAAACTCACGCATGCGCACGAAGGTTCAAGCTTGGCTGATGCAAGCGCACATGATTCAAATCCATATAGTTTTTTAAAAAAATAAAAAGGTCGGATAGTTTTCTAACAGACCTCGTAGCTCGTTTGATTGTTCATAAGTGTAAAGAGTGGGAGTTTTTCAGGGGAATTTTATAATTTTTATATACTGTAACTCATCCATTTAAGACATTTTAAACCATAAAGTTATGGAGAATTAGGGCTGTGGCTGCTTTGAGTGCCAGCTAGTGTGCCAGGTCGAGGGCTCCATTAGCACAGACTGCTAGCAGTGGATGCTAGCTGTGTTGACTTGTCCTTTCTGAGCATTTTATTACAAATATCTGAGATAAGGTGGACTGCTGTGTGGTTAATTGTGCTAATGTACCGTCAAAAACATGTATGTGCTAGTATTTCCGTTGAATGAGATTTTAACATGAATTAACTTGTACATTAGTGCCACTAGCACTAATTAGCAGTATTGACAACATGGTGATAGCTAAGGTGATAGTGCCACAGTTATAGAGGAAATACGAGGTCTGTCCATAAAGTATAGGTCCTTTTTATTTTTTTCAAAAACTATATGGATTTCATTCATATGTTTTTACGTCAGACATGCTTGAACCCTCGTGCGCATGCGTGAGTTTTTCCACGCCTGTCGGTGATGTCATTCGCCTGTGAGCACTCCTTGTGGGAGGAGTCGTCCAGCCCCTCGTCGGAATTCCTTTGTCTGAGAAGTTGCTGAGAGACTGGTGCTTTGTTTGATCAAAAATTTTTTCTAAACCTGTGAGACACATCGAAGTGGACATGGTTCGAAAAATTAAGCTGGTTTTCAGTGAAAATTTTAACGGCTGATGAGAGATTTTGAGGTGACACTGTCGCTTTAAGGACTTTTCACGGAGCGAGACGTCGCTCAGCACTCTCAGGCGGCGTTGTCAGCCTGTTTCAAGCTTAAAACCTCCACATTTCAGGCTCTATTGATCCAGGACGTCGTGAGAGAACAGAGAAGTTTCAGAAGAAGTCGGTTTCAGCATTTTATCCGGATATTCCACTGTTAAAGGAGATTTTGTTTAATGAAAGACGTGTGGACGGGTCCGCGCATCGGGACGCAGCCGCCGCGACGCTCCGCCACAGGAAAAACACCTCTGTTGGAAGCCTTAAGGACAAGTTGGAACATGTCCAGCTGTTAAACAATTTCTCATATACTCACTCCACTGAAAGCCATCAAAAGCCGCCTGGATTTTACAAATGGTTATCAACACGGAGGTGTTTTTCCTGTGCCGCCGCGCTGTCTCTCAGCAACTTCTCAGACAAAGGAATTCCGACGAGGGGCTGGACGACTCCTCCCACAAGGAGTGCTCACAGACGAATGACGTCACCGACAGGCGTGGAAAAACTCACGCATGCGCACGAGGGTTCATGCATGTCTGACGTAAAAACATATGAATGAAATCCATATAGTTTTTGAAAAAAATAAAAAGGACCTATACTTTATGGACAGCCCTCGTATATTAGTAGTAGCTTTTAGTAGCCACAACCAAGCCACCTGTTATGAAAAACACCACCCAGTGCACAAAAATATACATTAATCAATCATCCAAACTGAGGTGACACTGTTAGCCTTAGCTAGCTTGGTAACTTTGAGAAAGGTGGCCATGTTTGGGCTTCAATTGCCTCCCTCAGATGACTCCTATCGGTGATTTTATGGAGGGTTTGTCCAGTAAATGTACAGTCTCTGGGTTTTAGTGCTACTTGATGGTGCTTTAGTAAATCTTGTGGTACTAATTCACTTATAGAGCTTATAATAACCGGTAGCAGTTGTTTAAAGTCCAACGTCTCTGAACTTTCATCAATGAATGTGAGTAACACCAAACATTGGACATGTTCCTTTCCTGAAAAATGGCAAATTTAATTATACCATATTCCTCTGCATTTGCTACATGACTTTGAAAGAAAGAGCAGCCTCTTTAAATATTAAAAATAGATCCAAAGAACGTCTGAATTGCAAAGAACGTCTGAATTGCAAAGAATGTCTGAATTGCTCATCAACATTCATGACAGACAGTAGATATAAGCAGGGCAAAGTTACAGGACAGGGGGCTAAAACTGAAACTTCATGAATATTAATCAAACTCATGCAAAACTCATAAATATTCATCTGTGAATTTATATACCATCACCTGGACATATGAGTTGTGTATGAAATAATTACCAATTTGTCAGCTCATGGATGACAATATATTCACCTTCAACCAATTTTCAGCGTTACAACTCTACATGGAAAGTTTCTGAAGAAAGATGACAAGTTTGAAAATGGCACGGGTGCAACAGAATCTATGCTGCCACTAACATAGCAACTACTTTTTGGTGAATATACACTCACTGGCCACTTTATTAGGTACAACTTGCTAATATCAGGTTGGACCCCCTTTTGTCTTCAGAACTGCCTTAATTTTTTGTGGCATAGATTCAACAAGGTGTTGGAAACATTCCTCAGAGATGTTGGTCCATATTGACATGATAGCATCACACAGCCACCCATTCAACCAGTCTGCCCATTCTCCTCTGACCTCTGACATCAACAAGGCATTTTCATCCACATAATTGCCATTCGCTGGATCTCTTTTTTGGACCATTCTGTGTAAACCCAAGAGATGGTTGTGCCTGAAAATCCCAGTAGATCAGCAGTTTCTGAAATACTCAGACTTGTGTGACACCAACAACCACCCAACATTTACAATCACTTAAATACTCTTTCTACCACATTCTGATGCTCGGTTTGAACTTCAGCAAGTCATCTTCACCACGTCTAGATGCCTAAATGCATTGAGTTTCTGATTAGCTATTTGTGTTAACAAGCAATTTAATTTTACCTTTATTTAACCACATTAGTCCCATTGAGGTTGAGATCTCTTTTGCAAGGGAGATCTGGACAATTATAAAGTTTCCAGTTCACCTAACGTACATGTATTTAAATGTGGGAGGAAACCGGAGCTCCCGTAGGAAACCCACGCAAACATGGGGAGAACAATGCAAACTCCACACAGAAAGGCCACAGGTGGGAATCGAACCCATGACCTTCTTGCTGTGAGGCAACAGTGCCAACCACTAAGTCACCGTGCTGAACAGGTGCACCTAATAAAGTGGTTGGTGAGTGTAAGTTGATCCTTGAATCTGTAGCTGTGAAGGTGTATTGTCCTGTAGCTTCTTGGGTTTTGGGTTCGTATCTCCTTACACAGCTGCTTCTTCTGCACCTTTTTCTTTCTATGTGTAGGGGTCTTCTAAAGTGAGGCCAAAAAACACTGGGACCACTGTATTATGCCTGAAGGAGAGGGTGTAGTGAAGCAGTACTCAGCTTTTTTCCTCTGAATACGGCTGTGACTGAAGCAGCAGCCCATGAGGACTCATACTGACCGAAGAACAAACTGAAGGAAACACGCACAAAGCACAAAATCAACACCAGTAAGTATGTGTCTTCACACCTACAGTTCATATGCCTTACTTTTCAGATCAGTGAGCATCTCTCCCAGCATCCTCAGCTCTTTGCTCTTCTGCTCCACGTCCTGCTCCGTCACCAGACCGTGGTTGATGGACGAGTTCCTCTGCAGTTCCTCCACTGACTTCTCAAGGTCACTGCAACACACAGACACAGATTGAAATGATTTGATCTTAAATTTGCTAAATAATAGTCGGATTCATCACAGTGCTCCAACATGTGACTGTGAGGCAAATGCAACCATTGAGAAACTCTGAGTTTTGGAGTCATTCAATTCAATTTAATTCCATTTATTTACTATGTAGTGCCAGATCACAACAACGTCGCCTCAAGATGTTTCACATAGGTAAGATCTAATCTTGTCAACCCCTTAAACGAGCATATACATGACAGCGGTATGGAAAAACTCCCTCTGGGGTTTTTGAGGAAGAAACCTCAAGCAGACCAGACTTAGAGGGGTGACCCACTGCTTACCCAATCTACTAATAAAAGGGAACACTGGTCTATGAATTTTAAGAAGTTGTCTGCTTCAGAAATATAATGTGCTATTTACGATGGATTTTGGCACGCTGAATTCATATATGACAATAAAACGGACTGGTTGGCTACTGTTTCTAAGATATTTAAGTTTTTACATTTTAAGTCTACATAATTATATTGTGTTGATAGTAGAGTTTTCATGATAAATCGTACACATAGGTCTTTTCATGTTTCTTTGACTGTTCATATAATAATATTTCAACTGTTTTTGTAACACATTAAAAATCATCAAAAGGTAACCCTTAGTAGCATAGTAGTAACATATCTTAAAACTAGAGCCAATCAACCATTTCAAACATCATTTTCATTCTCAGAGGCCCAAAATTATTAAATTTTGACTACATTTATTTCAGAAGCATTTTGACTGTAGACCAGTGGAATTTGTTCAAATAAAATAAAATAAATACAATGCAGAAAAGAGAACATAAAAAACAAAAACAAAAAAGATTCCAAAACAGATTCATTCTTTAAAAAAAAAAAGAAAAAAAGTGCTGTTCCATTGCAGTGTCCATCAGACCAGACACCGCCAGATTGTCCAGTGGTCCAATAGATGTTAACAGAAACATCTACTGAATTTCATGTGAATTCAGATCATGATGTTCAAGTAATTTATATATTTTATTTTAAACCCAAATTTATTATTATTATATTTTTGTTGAAACTGGAGAAATGTAATGTTTTTTAGACATTATGTTTCTTAGCAGATCAAAAGGATTGACATCATCCAACATAGGTCAGTTTTATAATTAGTGGATCTTAACTAGTTTATGTGTGAGTGTGTTTGGTGGGGGAGGGACATGCAAACATTTAAAAAGCTAGTGTTTTGGGGAATACATGAAATCTCCCATGGTCTGCTTCAAATCTATTGGTGGGTCTAAGGGTGGTCTTGGATTCTGACTGGCCACCTCACATAGGGTTCCAGTATTGTAAACTGTCCAGTGGTGGGAACAGCTAACCAAAAAGTTAGCTTTGATAATCGCTAATCAGCTAACTGAAAAGTTAACTTTTATAATGCTAAACCGATAAACCACTAAAAACTTTAGCGGAAGCTACAGCTAACTGATAACTTTCAGTACTGTCTCCAGTACACTCAGTTATTGACAGGCTGGTTTTGAGTTTAAATATCACCAATGATTCTGATTAGACTCAAAGACGATCACAAACCCAACACAACCAATGAGCCAGAGCTTCAGTCTTTGTGCGCCCTGATCACTGCTGTAAGGAAGTGTCATTTCCATTCACGGGATACAGCGGTTCAGCCGTGAGCCCGAAGTCCTCAAAAGAAAAACAGGTTTGACTTATGGTTTTGATTTATAAACCAAATTAATCCGGATAGTTTAACTACATTAATGTCAAGTCTGTCATTTATACAAAGTGAAAATATAACACATATCTTTTAGTTTTAAAATAATGCACTAATTCTGAACTTTTGAACATTAACACACACAGATGTCAAACTGCATAGTCACCAATATGTCTTCATGTCAAAACTGAAGAATATATGAGACTTATTTTGGTGAAGCATAAGTTCCAGTTTAGAATGCTATTCATGTTAGAGTCCTTGTGTGATACAAAATCAATTACACACACACAAAGCCCAACAAATCTGACTGGTAACACATCTTAAAACATAACCACCCTCGCTTTGCAAACAGCAAATATTTGAATTAACTTGTTTTTTGGTCTTATATAATATCAAATCAAATCAAATCAATTTTATTTATATAACGCCAAATCACAACAGTTACCCCAAGGTGCTTTATATTGAAAGGAAAAAGCCATACAATAATTACAGAAAAACCCCAACGGTCAAAACGACCCCGTCTGAGCAAGCACTTGGCGACAGTGGGACGGACATGGGAAGAATATATGAATGAAGTTTGACTTGATGCACAATAACTGTTGTGAACTCACTGCAGCTGTTGGATTAGCAGTTCCTCCTGGTTGAGGTACTTGAGTCTCTCCTCCTCCACTAGGAGGCGCTGTCTCTGGAGCGGGTCCTCCTGGGTGCGCATGGCATCCAACATCATGAGACTGAGCTCAGATTCCGTCTGCCTCAACAGAGACAGCACTGAGTCCTGGTTCTCCAGCTGGAAGAGGACATCACACGGTTAACTTTACCAAAGATATAACCAAAGAATGTCTTGTATGACTGAAACCATTTCTTGGTGGTGTATTGGAGAAGGCTACAGGAAGGTTCCTTTCAAAAATGGCTGTCATCCATTAAACAATTAGGCCGTCACAGGCACCATCTTGATTTTAATATCTGCACAATAACTAAAGAACGCTTTGTCTGATTGAAACCATTTCTTTGTGGTGTATTGGGGGAAGCTACAGTCAGGTTTCTATCAAAAATGACTGTTGTCCTTTACCCAATTTCACCACCACAGGCAGTATCTTTATTTTCATTTTTGCACAATAACTAAAGAACACTTAATCTGATTGAAGCCATTTTTTGGTGGTGTACAGGGGGAGGCTACAGGAAGGTTCCTATCAAAAATGGCCATCGTCCATTACGCAATATGGCTGCCACAGGTACCTTCTTGATTTTCATTTTCGTGCAATAACTAAAGAATGCCTTGTCTGATTGAAACCATTTATTGGTGGTGTATTAGGGAAGAGTGGAGTAAGGTTCCATTCAAAAAAGCCATCGTCCATTATCCAATATGGCCACTAAAGACACCATCTTAATTTTAATTTTCACACAATAACTAAAGAACACCTCATCTGATTGAAGCCATTTCTTGGTGGGATATAGAGGGAGGCAACAGGAAGGTTCCTATCAAAAAATGGCTGTTGTCCATTGCCCAATATGGCTGCCAGAGGTACCTTCTTGATTTTCATTTTCGCACAATAACTAAAGAATGCCTTGTCTGATTGAAACTATTTCTTGGTAGCATATTAGGGAAGACTAGAGTAAGGTTCCAATCAAAAATGGCCATCGTCCACTATCCAATAAGGTTTGACTGAAACCATTTCTTGGTGATGTATTGGGAGAGGGAAGAGTAAGGGTCCTTTCAAAAATGGCCATTGTCCACTATCCAATATGGCCACTACGGACACCATTTTTATTTTCATTCCTGCATTACAGGTAAAGAACACTTCATCTGATTGAAACCATTTCTTTGTGGTGTATTGGGGGAGGCTTAGGAAGTATAATTTTGAAAAAGGGGGTTAATACACCATATATCAGTTCTACAGTGGCAATCTTTTTGCATACAAATAGACTATGTGCAGATAATACATATTCTATACTATACACATCTTTAAACCACCAGTCTTTTGCTACAGAAATAATTTCCAAACTTCATTATCACCTTGACTATGACACCTTACGCCAAATTAAAATATGAGCAGGGACATATGCCACGCTTTGAGTTGCTTTTGTTTTAGCTTCGAGCATACATTTAGAAACTGTTGATACCCAACACAGATATGTACCTGCATGTTGCGCAGTTGAGACAGTTGTTTGCGCAGCGCATTGGTGTTCTGCTGCAGACCTTGAAGGTGGAGTTGCATCTGCAGGCGGGACACTGTCACCGGCTGGTTGACCGCGGAGGACGGCGGCGGCATCAGGGCCAATGGAGCTGATGGCGTCAAAGCTGTCCATCAAAATAGCCCATTTACACTCAACAAACATTCCTCACGGCTGCATTTCAGGTTCAGTTAAAGCAACATTGAAACAAAAGGCAACAAAAGGAATATTGTTGCAAAAACAAAACTTTTTATGGTGGCAAAAGGGGGGGAAATCATGTCAGCGTGGCAGGAACATGACATGGAATGGGTGGGCAATCACGAGGAACCAAATGCTGCAAGGTTCATCCCTCATGATCTCAAATATCCATCCAGCTGAAATCTATTTGACAGACTAGAAACAGAATCCTGGTTCCTCAAGGTGATTAGTGACCTTAACAATTCAGAACGACCTCCAGTACTGTTGGTTAAAAGTGGAGACTCCAGTCTGAGTCAGTGATACATGCATGAATGTCCATCACATATCCTGTGAGATGACAATCGATGGTGGGATCTGACAGCAATTAGTGAGTTAATTAACACACATCATGCAGAAAAGACAAAAGGACAGTAGGTGCAGTGGATGTAGAAGGTCTACACGCTCTTGGGTTTTTATTGATTTTTTTATTATTATTTCATCAAACTGTTTTTAAATCAAATTTCTTTATATATTAATTTTTATAGTGAAGAAAAATCTCCACACTTGCGATATAATTAAAATATATTTAACTCAAAATAATGATTTGCCCAAGTATAATTTTTGCAACCAGTTGGATTCAAATTATTCAGAGGTTGGAGACAACAACAATTCCAAGTCACTGAATATGTCCTGTAGTTTATTCAAATCAACAATTAAGAAATACAAACAGCATATACTGTATGGGAAAGTAGTGAGGAGAGCCACCAAGACACCATAACAATGGTGAAAGAGTTATAAGATTCAGTGGCTATGACCAAAAAAAAAAAAAAAAAAAATGGTAATGGACTGCATTTATATAGCGCTTTTCCATCTGCATTAGACGCTCAAAGCGCTTTACAATTATGCCTCACATTCACCCCAATGTCAGGGTGCTGCCATACAAGGCGCTCACCACACACAGGGAGCAATAGGGGATTAAAGACTTTGCCCAAGGGCCCTTAGTGATTTTCCAGTCAGGCGGGGATTTGAACCCAGGATCTTCTGGTCTCAAGCCCAACACCAAAAATAAGCATCATTTTTGTCTGGTGCTTCAAAAGTTGCAGCTTCATGGCGGAGTGAAAAAGAGAAGGTCTTTGCTATACAGTTAGTGGTCCCTCACTAATATCATTCATGCTCAGTTGAGGTTTGTGTGTGTTTTGATGGGCTGATCTGGACATATTTAGACTGTATATTGTAAAATCTGACAGGTTTGTCCAACTCAAAAACTTTGAGGCAATACCAAAAGAGTAAGCTCAAAATATTTCAAGCATCAGTAATTATTTAATTTCAGTAAAGAAACTTGGTAATTAGTATTGGGAAAAGCAAAGATGATTTTTTTTAATGTAAGTTAAACTTTCAAAAACTTATTCATTTGAGTTGAAAATCCAAAAATAAGAAGTAAGTAGATATAACTAAATGGGGGTGCAATGTTTTAGAGTGAGTGCCAGTTTATTACTAATCAATTTACATCAAGCCTAAGAGACATTCAGGAACTCAGAAATCCTGACTTTTCAAAAGATAGCTGGCTGTAAAAGTCATCATTTAGATGTGTTCTATTATGGGGTGCACACACTTTGCAATGCATTCATTTGAATTTCATATTTTTATTAAACTTAGATGAATGCAGAGACCAGTTTTGACCATGAGATTAAAATGATATGAGATCTTTCTCGTAATTAAGAGATCAGCGGTCCAATTTTTTTTATCCAGTGAATGAAATACAAGGTCTGTGAGAAAGTAACGGACCTTATTATTTTTTCAAAAACTATATGGATTTGAATCACGTGTGATTACATCAGACATGCTTGAACCCTCGTGGGCATGCAAGAGTTTTTTCACGCCTGTCAGTTTCGTCATTCGCCTGTGGGCAGTCTTTGAGTGAGGAGTCGCCCACCCTCTCGTCGATTTTTTCATGTTTAGGAATGGCTCAGAGACTGCTGCTTTGTTTGATAAAAAATTTTTTTCAAAACCTGTAAGGCACAACTGAGTGGACACCATTCGATAAATTCAGGTGGTTTTCGGTGAAAATTTTAACGGCTGATGAGAGATTTTGGAGTTTTACTGTCGCCGTAAGGACGGCCCACGGCACCTGACGGCGATCTGCGCTCCGAGGCGTCGTCGTCTCGCTGTTTCAAGCTGAAAACTTCCTAATTTCAGGCTCTGTGGACCCAAGACGTCGTGAGATAACAGAGAACTTTCAGAAGAATTCGGAATCAGGAGTTTATCCAGACATTCCACTGTTAAAGGAGATTTTGTAATGAAAGAACGTGCAGGCAGATTCGCATGTCGGGCCGGACCCGACTGCGGGGGGGTCGCCACAGGAAAAACACCTCCGCTGGAAACCTTAACAGACAAGTTGGAACATGCCCAAGCTGTTTAAACAATTTCTCAGATACTCACTTGTTGAAAGCCATCAAAAGCCGCCTGAATTTTACAAATGGTTTTCAACACGGAGGTGTTTTTCATGTCGCGGCGCAGACGGATTTGCCACGTCGTCACAGATCCAACTCGGCAAATTCGTCCGCACGTTCTTTCATTACAAAATCTCCTTTAACAGTGGAATGTCCGGGGTAAACTTCTGATGCCGGCTTCTTCTGAAACTTCTCTGTTCTCTGACGATGTCCTGGGTGAACAGAGCATTAAATTAGGATGTTTTCAGCTCGAAACAGCCAGACGGACGCCACCTCCAACTGCGCCGCGCCGATCCGCTTTGTGGGCTGTGCTGAAAGCGAAAGAAACTTCACAATCTCTCATCAGCCGTTAAACTTACATCGAAAGCCAGCTGAATTTCTCGAATAGTGTCCACACGGATATCCCTCACCAGTCCTGAAAAATTTGATAAAGCAACGCGCGCCGTCTCCCTGCAGCTTCTCAGACAAAGAGATTCCGACGGGAGGGGGAGTTCACACCTCACTCAAAGCCTGCCCACAGGCGAATGACGTCACCAACAGGCATGACAAAACTCATGCATGCGCACGAGGGTTCAAGCTTGTCTGACGTAAAAACATATGAATCAAATCCATTTATTTTTTGAAAAAAATAAAAAGGACCGCTTTTTTTATCACAGACCTCGTACACTTCCGTAGTATGGCAAGTCCTGTTTTTTCCTTTAATTTGATGTTATAAAAATAAAAATATGTAAAAGCTCAAGGCCGTGTAGATGTTCTTTATCAACTGTAGGCGATGACCAATAACATATTTAACGTTTGCTGAATTACATTTCACGGCCATGTCCCAGATTATAAGCAGGTGTGCACATAACTGGTACTCATGGTGCGTGCTCCATAAGAGGAAAGCAATGACAGATTGTAGGACAAGGGATTCCCTCTGCTGTGCATCAATGATGTTTAACACAAACAAGCACAATGAGTACCAGTTATGTGCACCCCTGATTATAAGACCAAAAAGCCGGAGGAGTCTGAAGTATGGACGCACATCACCAAAACACGCAAGCAGACCAATACGTGTTTGCCCAAAGTGAGACGTCCAACACGTGACCGCCTCAACAGAAAATCAGAAGTCTGTTTTTAACTTCGGCCAAGAAATCTGAAGTAATGGAGCGTATCTAATCATAGTTAATTAAACCCTGCATGGGAAGAGTCAAGTACAGTGAGACAGCAGCTGTTTCCAAATGTCTTTATACCACCTGACCGCTCGAAAGGACAAAAGTAACTCCAGCCACAGAATCAGACAGCAAACAGCAGAAACATATGTTTTCTTCAGGCTAAATCCTAACATGCTGAGTAGGGTTGGACAGCTCCATCAACTGTCACCAGTGCCTTGACTGACACGTTAATACTGTCCCTGTTATAACAGGATTTCCCCTGAGATCAACTTGGGAACTGGGTATTCATGAATATTTCAGCAAGAAAGTGCAAAAATGAGGGATAGCGGAGAAATGGCTGAAATCCACTGAGGCTGCAGCAGTCCAAGTCGATCTGGAAGTGGTACGGTGCTCAACTTTGTTTCCAATTTTCTCACTGAACACAGAAAAAAAGTGAATCCAAGATACTCAAATCACAAGCCGAGCACAGGCTGGGCTGGGCTGAGGCAAAGAGTCCAAACAGGCTCCGATGCTTCCAAACAAAAGGACTTTTCTAGACTTTTGCCAGTTGGTGAGGGAGAGCTGCTTGGGAAAATCAGCCAAGGTGCTTCGTAAAGTTTTAATAGTGAATAAGTAGAAATTCATTGATTATCTAATCAATGTTTTAAAAACGGTGAGATGTTACTTTAGGCATCGTGATATGCCAATTAATTAGACAATAAAGTCAAGTCTTGGAGGACATCCTGGTGCCACGTGTCATAGTGTCCACCAAACCATAGAATCTTGCCAGGTCCTGGATGGCAATCACCCAGGCAGAAACCAATCCAAAGTAACTGTAGATCTACCACAGCCAGGACAAACGTGGGCGTCCTCTTGTCCTTCTCCAGCTGCTTATATCTTCATCACTGCACCACCTATTTGCCGTAATGACACTTTACTTTGTCTTTTACGTTTTGCAGATGAGCACAAATAGAAATAATCAGTGTGACATCCGTTTGACCTTCTCCAGCTGCTCCACACTGAGGCGCCCGCATGCTGTGTCACGCACACAGAAATGCACCAAATGGCCAAAGTGATGAAGCTGAGGTTCTGTAAACCACTCGTTCGGTAAAAAAATCAATCCTGTCGTATCCAAGTCTCACAACCAGTAAGACAGGAAACAACAAGACCTTCAAGGTCCTTCATTCCTCACCGAACACCTTTGTGACCTCATGACTCCAGAAGTTCTTTCCAGGCATCCCTTGAAGACAACGGTAACGTCTGATGGCCAAGTCTAGGAAATCACCTGGCTTTTATTCTTGATCCAGAACAACCTTGAGTTTCCACACTCTACCTCACTATACCTATACCTCACTTAGCTTCTCAAGTGCTCCAATCAAAGTATCAATGGATTCCACAAAGATCACAGCATCATCTGCAAAGAACAAATGCATCTTCGACATCACCCAACCCTGATGCCAGGATGTTCTTCTGGTGGATGATATCAACTTTCCAGACATTTAGCGCGCGTGGAAACCAAACAGGCACAAAGCTATTCCCAATAAAAGATATCACAAGTATCAAAAATATCTTCTTCTAATCCGTCATTTCACTTGAGAGCAATACGTTCAAGTACAATCAGATAACATGGGAACATTCAAATCACCAAATCTGTACCACTTCAACTCTGCGCTGAACGTCGCCTCAAAGGGAATCAGGGTGCGCTCATCCATCACACAAAGCAGTTTCATCCTCACTTGTACCACTGAAGCGGTTTCATGTTTCGCACAGCAAACAGAGCTTCTGAAGGCGCCAACAAATTCTTCTGCCCTTATCTCTCCATCGCACCTCGCTGGACGCTTCTCAAAGACAGAATGATGCTTTTATTTAACACAAAATTCAATGCAACTCCAAAGACTGAGAACAAGGGGACAACGAAGGACGCCTGCAAGGAGAGAGGCATGTCCTTCACGGTGACACAGACACACAGAGGGGTGGACACGGGAACAGGTACCACACACTTTGGGAACACATAGCTACCTTTCTTTTTTTTAGATCGTCCAGCTAAAATGAGAAGCATGAGCAGCGGTTATACACAGCAGCAAAAGCCGACACACGTAAAGAAGCTTGTCAGCCGTTACAGTCGCAAATAAGTCACTTTTTAAGAAATTATGCAGGAAAAAAAAAATGAAATAGCAGCAGCTCTATGAGAAGAAGAGCCCATTTATGTGGCTATCAAACAGGCAGCAGTGGGAAGCAGTGACAGGCAGCGATAGGAAGCAGTTTGTCTTCTTTTTTGTGGGAGTGAGCACTTACTGTCAGTTCCTGAGCAGTCACTGGCTGACTCAATCTTCTCCCTAAAAGAGGCAGGTGTTAAAGTACTTATAGCCAGAACGCACTCTGCTTAGCTACTGAGAAGCTACTGATATGTGGTGTGAAAAGATATAGAAGTGTTTGCTAGTGGTTCCAAAATTGGCAGGGGCATTAAAATGAGGATAAATAAACATTAAGCCGGGAAAGACAGTGAATGTGGAAAACCATGTGTTTGGTCGCGTTGAATGTTTGTTTGTTTTTAGCAGCAATATAGAAAATCTAATAAACTGTTTGATTTTAATTAATATTGGTGGAGGGGTGGGGTATGGGCCAAGAAAGAACCCATTAGGTTTTAGGTTGAATCCAGGTAAAGAAACTGATTCTGACTTTGATCCAAAAGACTGGTCTTTGCTCATCATTCATTTTATCCTGATTACAGGGTCAATGCCATCAGGATCTACTGTAAGTTCACCAATGAGGATGGAAGGTAAGGATCGAAGATGACTGATCACCATCAAAAGTCAGCTATCAATTTTCAGGTTAGACATTAGCATCAAAGATCAGATTCAAAGCTGGGTGATGAAGATTAATTAGCAATCAGCATGAATGGCAAGCAATCAGGATCAAAGGTCGTGATGAAAATAAATAAAACATATGTGATCAACATCAAAGGTAGTCATGTTTCAAAAGATAGTAATCGGCATCAAAGTTTAGCAATTAAAATCAAAGCTTAGTGACCATGCTAAAACGTCACCAATTAAAATGAATAGTAGTGTAAGGGTGGGGCATGAACCAAGGAAGAACCCATGAAGTTTTGGGTTGAATTCAGGTCAAAAAAGGCATCCTGAGTTTGATCTGTATGACTGGTCTTTGATCCTAACTCATTTTTATCCCATTTACAGGGGCAAAGTCACACACCAGGATCTAAGTTCAGCAATGAAGATCAAAGGTAAGGAACATGATCAAAGATGATTCACACCATAAAAGGTCAGTAATCAATTTCAAAGGTTAGACATTAGGATCAAATATCAGGTTCAGAGGTGAGAAATTAGGATCAAAGCTGAGTGATGAGGATTAATCAGCAATCAGAATCAATTGTCAGCAATCAGGAACAAAGGTCATGATAAAACATGAGTGATTAACATTAAAGGCAGTAAAGCTTAAAAGGACAGGATCAAAGTTCAGCTATCTGGCTCAGGGACCATGCTCAAAGATCACCAATCAAAATTAATACACAGCAGGAAAGACTCAATGGTCAGGATAAAAAATGACTGATCAGGTTTAAAGACAAGCCATCATAATCAAATGGAAGGAACGCAAATAAATGATCAAAATCAAAGTATAGCAACCAAGATCAAAGTTCTAACAGAATTAACAGACAGGATCAAAGATGAATGATGAGAATCAAAGGACAAGATGACAGATGAGGTAAACAGGATCAAAGATTAGCATTCAGATCAAAGCTCTGTGATCAGGATAAAGAGCGGTGATTAGGGAGGAAGATGAGGATTAGGATTACGAAGTTGAGTGATCATGAACCAACATCTGAATCACAGTTTAGCAATCAGAAAGAAAGGTGAGCAATCAGGATCAAGGGTAAACAATCAGGACCAAGGGTGAGCGATCGGGACCAAGGGTGAGTGATCAGGATCAAGGGTGAGCAATCAGGACCAGGGGTGAGCGATCAGCGTCCCATGATTGTTTATTCATAGGTGTACTTTGAATCAGATCTCAGTAATAATACAGATCTGATGGACAAAAAAACTGCATTTTTGTACACAGGTGGCCCACGAAGGTTTGAAATTTGTTGTGAAGCTTAAGTTATATTAAAGAGGACTGTGGTGATTGACAGTAATTATATTTGTTAAAATAAATATAAAACTGAGTTGTCCATTTGTTCAAAAAGAGGTTGTGCAAACAGAAAAAAATAGATTTTTTTTCTTGATAATAATGTGTCCATTACAGCAATTATACTGTAATCAAGTATAAATTAAAACCAATTTATTAACTTAACGTCAATTTACAAGTCGTGCAAGAGGGAAAAGCAGCAGTGTGCAAAAGGAGGCCATAATACTGTGCTTACGTTCATGAACTCCTACAAAATGCCAGAAAAAGAAAAAAGTTGAGTGCTTGCTTAGCCGCAGTTTAGATCATTACTCCATGTAGTGGGTCATATGTATGTGCAGTGTGTGTGTGTGTGTGTGTGTGTGTGTGTCCTACGGGCTCTCTGCCTCTGGCCCCCGGCTCAGAACCCTCTGCAGCAGCCCTGTCAGGCTGGCGATCTGCTTCTCCATGGCCTCCATACGCTCCCTGCACACACACACAACACACACATTTATAACACCACCATTTCCCCACATGTGCTGTGTTTCACACAAGCAGTGGGTTAGTATCTCAAGGTTTGGTTACAGAGATCACAGAGCATTTGGCGCTCATTTCAGTTTAATGTCAAATATTTTGTAATGGCTGTTTCAAAAGTGTAGTATAAATTAAATAATTATTACAATATTATGCAATACTGTACATAGTACATAGAGCACAGATGGCACATTTCACATGCAATGTCATCACAGCCATTAGTATCTTCAGGTTAACGTTGTTTTTTGAGTTAAAATTAAATTAAAGATTTGTGTCGTGAATGCGTCATAATTGAAGAGCCTTTATAAAATGATTTGAACTGTACAGCAGAAACCAAAAACAACTTGATTTTTGTTGCATCTCAGCCGGCAGTGATTTAAATGATCATATCCAGTATATTCCATTTGTGTTCAGCACCACGGACAGCGCACCCGACCGCTTTCTCTTCTGAGCTGCTTTGAAAAACGTTAAAAATGTTCCTAGAAATCTTTCCTAACACTTAAGATAATGTCTAAGTGCACTATGATTATGGGAACTGTGGTTTGAGAAGAACAGCAAACCTCACGAGTGTTTGTGAAGTCTGTCCTACCTGGTCTCTGTCTCGTTGCCCAACAGAGGTGAGCCGAAAGGTCCGACGTTCCCCCCGTCCCCTCCAGGACTGGCCATCAAACAGAGCTGCTCGGCGGTCAGCCCTAACCCTGAGCCCTGGCCGCGGGCTTTGGGACTGTCCCCAAACACAGCAGAAGTCACAGAGTCTCTTCTCAAATTCTGCTTCCCAGGTGACCCCCGACTGGGTAGAGTTCCCGGGTAGGCATCCCTCATGTCGGTTATCTTTTGCGGGGAAGAGGGCGGTGGCATCCGCAGCCCCATGGCCAACATAGAAGCAGCATAAGCATCGTTATAAAGTGGTCCTCCTGGCCTGTAGAGGGCACCACTTTCCATCAGCTCTCCCTGCAAAGCAGCTGCTGAATAGGAGGTGAGTGTTCGAACCGACCCAGCGCCTCCTCCCCCCTCCTCACGGCGAATCAAGGAGCTGTAGGGATCCGCTCTGGCTGGGATCGGGGAGTGAGGTCCTCCTGCCAGGCTCAGCCGACCCGTATCTGGCCCAGAGAATAAGGGTCTGCGTAGATCCCCCCTCCCCCGCGATCGTCCCCCCGCAGCAGCACCATGCTCCTGGATCCACCTATTTCGTCGTCTGGCTTCACATCTCTGCGTTCCAGGATGGCGCTGGAGGAGGCGCAAAGGCCGGTTGGGTGTGATGGGGGTGGTGAAGCTGCGGCTGGTGGTGCGGAGAGGAATGGTGGGACTGGGCGTGCAGGAGCGGCAGGGAATGGGTGTGGTGGGGCGGCCCGGCGTAGGAGGACGGCCTACTGGCGCTGTAGAGGAGGCGAGTGGCGGGACGGAGAGGAATGTGGAGGCGAGGCAGAGGAGACCGAATGCTGGGAAGACAACGGCGGGTTGCTGAGGCGGCGGTTCTGGTGGAGAGTCCTGAGGTGCGTACACCATCTCCCTCTATTTAGAAGAGAACAAAAAAGACAGATTTTAAATCCTTCTCAAAAACATTGTACAGCAATTCCTAACATCCTCTTTGAGATTAGCAGGAAAAACTCAAAAATCCTCCCGTAAGTGCGTTCTAAGTGCACTTGATACTTTATTGACAAATGAAACATGCAGGGATTATCTTTGGCATCTATCCCAAATGTCACACAGAAAGGAATACAAAGCAGAAGAGTGCAGCGAAAGTGAAAATCCCCCCGTCGGAGAGAACCAGCAGAATGTAACAGATACGGCAAAAGAACACAGAGGCGGACGACGCGGTAATAACCTGGTACACAAAACTATCTGATGGAGACAGTGCAAATAGAAAAGCCAATATTTCCACATAATAACTCTTAAGACCCTGACAACAACACCTTGTGGACAGACTAATGACTCCAGTGCCATCATCCTCCAGCTGGTATCTTAGCAACAGCATCTTCTTAAACCATTCTATACCATACTGAGGACAGACACTTCACTCCACCTCCGAGACCTGCTGAAGTCACACGTCGTCCATCATGGGTAAAACCTCAACAGATTCTTCTCTTTACCCTGCTGCTGCAGCTCGGACCCCCACCACCCCCAGCCCAATGTAGAACATCTGGCAGTCAATCTTATTCTAACCAAGCTCTTTCCTCCAGTTCAGGGTTGGCTGAACCCCAGTAATCTTGGTCATGCTATTGTAGGTTGCAATCTAAAATAACTTTAGCTCCGATGTTGACTCGGCTTCAATGAGATCATGCACACATGCCCAGGCCGGTCACCTTGGTAATCAAAGAAGCAGCCGGATGTTCTGCGCACACATAACGGTCAAGGCAGGTGCACAGGGTTGACAGTAAAACGTTGGGAAGATTTCAAAGTTTGGCACCGAAAGGTGACAACCCAACAGGAGACAGACAATAGCTGACCCTCAAAACAGAATTTTATATACTCGTATATAGCAGAAGTACGTAGGCCAATAAGTGAGTGGCAGCAGGACATATGGTTCTATTTTCATTTGTGATTAATAGATAGTATTAAAAGTCTGGTCTGTGCTCTGTGTTCTCAGGACGCAGGACTACTTTTTGTCCCTAAGGTTAAAGAAAGTCAGCAGGCCACAGAGCCTTCTCTTATCATGTGCCTGTCTTGTGGAATGATCTACCTGCAGAGGAAAAAGACAAATTCCATAGAGGCATTCAAGCCTAGATGCATCTATTCTCTTTTTTGCTGTGGTGGGCACAGCTAACCAAAATTTAGCTTTGATAACTGCTAATCTGCTAATTTACAAGTTAACTTTTATAACGCTAAACTGATAACCGCTAAAAAATTTAGTGGACATTACAGCTAATGGCTAACTTTGACTCGATACACTGTCAGCTACTGATAAGCCAGCTTCGAGTTTAAGCACCGCCGAGGCTTCTGAGGAAAATCAAAGGTGATCACAAACACAAAATAAACAATGAGCCAGAGCTTCTGTCTTTCTGCCCCCAGCCCACTGCTGTAAGGAAGTGGCATTTGCGAATGTAATGTAATGTGCGAATTCTGAAGGTTTGAGCATTAACCAACACATGTGCCAAAAGGCATTATGGGAAATGAGCCTCCTCTCAATCACTGGTTGGTTGGTTTATTTATTTGTAAAAACCAACACACAAGTTATTGTAACATGTGTGCTGGTTTTTACAAATAAATGTTTATTTGCAAATATGTGCTTTTCTTCATCTGTAAAAAAAGGCATTTGCAAAACTGAAAAGTCTGTGATGTGTGATTCAACACAATGAATAGTGACCAATAATCACACGTTGGTCACTATTCACACTCCCATCCAGTAGATGGCAGTGTTCTATGCAGTTTGGGGGGAGGTGATTGAGAGGAGATACTAAAGTAACTAATGTAACTGTGGCAACACTGGTGATGGACGATCACCCAAGTACACCCTCATACTAATATAAATGAAATTGGTCAACTGGTTCTTGAGATATCACGTTAAAAAGCAAAAAAATAACAGATGGAGAGGACGGACATGCTGATGTCCGTCTGCCATCTTTTTTATCTCCCCTGGTATTTCTACAGGGGAGATAAAAAAAAGCATGTAACCTGCTGATTTTTTCACTTTCAGAACACAGAGTAAAGTAGTATATTGCGTTCACAAATCACAGGATGGTACGGCTCAATGACATGTAACATATGAGGGTGGGTTAATGTTATATATTTATATGTCAACAACAAAACTTTGAAACCTGATCTCAAATTGTCCAGAAAGTCAATAAAGGGATGCTTATCTTGAGATGATATGCGTTACAATTTGGAGCCAAGCCAAAGTCAAAAAGAACCCCAGTATGCAGGCAGCAAGGACACAAAGGTGAGTTGCAAAAAAACATGGTGTTTTAATGATCCAGGTGTATATAGCAATCCAAACAAACAAGGTGCAGGGACGGGAATACAAAAAGAGTTCAAAACAAAATACTGGGCGGAGATCTAACAGGAGGTGCAAAAGAGAAGACAAAACTAATGACCGCTGAAGACACTCTGAGACAATGAACACGGGGTATTTACAAAAATAGCGACCACAGGTGAGACCAACAAGAACACATAACATCAAACAAACAGCAACCAGACAGGGGAAAGGTGCGGGGTAAAAGGAAACAAACTGATTAACAATAGGCGCATGGAATCACGGGGGGTGGAGGAACAACAGAGACATGTGAGAACTTAAAGGAACACAAGGTGAGAGAAAACTAAACAAGCATCTAAGGGTAAGTGGAAACACAACAAATGACAAAGATCACAAAACACAACAGAACAAAAATACAAATCCAGTTACAAGATAAAAAAAACAACGTGGAACTCAAAAGAGCAAAAAGTGTAACAGGGGAAACCAACATGAAGATAAACACAAAAGGAGGTAATCAAAGAGAACGGAACAACAACCAAAAACTAAATCAAGGAACATCAAAAGTGAAGAGAGTGTGACATGAAAAACCAAAGAACACATAATGACAACTGAGGAGGACAAAAACCAGGACAGAGGACGGATGACGAGGACCAAGACTAGGGACACTAGGACACAGACAGGGGACACACAACAAGGATGACCACACAGGCAGGGGAGTGAACACAACGGTTTATAAACACACACAATCCACAGGCGTACAGGGACCCACACGGATGACAGACAGCAGAGAACACACACACACACACACACACTGAAAACCAACTATAAACAACAAACAACAATAACATATAAACTACACAGAAACAGAAACAGAAAAAGACAGGACTGAAGACAAACCCAAAAACAAAATGCACAGACAGGGCAACCACACACACACACACACACACACACACACACACACACACACACACACACACACACACACACACACACACACACACACACACACACACACACACACCAGATGTGGTCAGTAATGTGGCTTTGCCAACTTTATATTGAACCATTTGAAGACTTTTGGTGACAGGGAAAAAAAAACAAAACATTATACAAATCAGTTCCGGAACAAGCAAACACAGGAACCAACGTCTCTCCATTTGCTCTGGACAAAATATGCAGAATCTTTGCAGTCTGACACAAATTAAAAAAGACATTCTTGGCACTTTGTCATATGCAGATCAAAGGTCAAATATCACAACAACATTTTTATTATTTTTTCGCTATCACACAAACATCAAGTGGTAAAAACACACCTGTGAACGTGAGTCTAAGTAGCTGCAGAAGACTATTTGCACTACATTTTTTCCCATATGAACACTGAGAATCTGCTTCTGTGATGTAATTAGCATAGCTTATGATTTATTTTATTCTATAAGTGCAGCACTGCCACATGACTCTGCTCCCATTTCCATAATCACAGTGCAATTAGACATTATCAAAATGCAAGGTCTTGCACAGAAATTGCCAACATTGCAAAACTGAATAACAGACTCTCATTTTTTACGGCAAAGGTTTATTTTTCTCCAGCTGGAACCAAAAGCGTAAAACATAAAGCATTAGGAACCACACTAATCCCTCGTGCCATGTTTGTCTTGCTAGCAGTTTATCAATTAATTAAGATGTCATAACTCACATAATATCATAAGTTTAATCCATGTAATAAAAGGCAAGTGGCCTCTGTGTGTTTGTGTATCCGAAGCATCAACTGAAATCCACAAAAAGCTGACTTTCGTCCTTTGGTGGACTTGTGTATTTTTTCATGAGGATTCAGGTCGTGAAAACAGTGAAGTGATCGGACCAATATTTTTTGAGAAATCAGTAATTTTTGAACACAAGACTGTTTATGTTGCACTTCCACAATAAGAGCCTGTATTTCAAAATAAAAGCCTGTGAGGTTGGTATGTTTACCACTGTGTTACATCACCTTTCCTTCTAACAACACTCAATAAGCGTTTGGGAACTGAGGACACTAATTGTTGAAGCTTTGTAGGTGGAATTCTTTCCCATTCTTGCTTGATGTACAACTTCAGTTGTTCAACAGTCCAGAGTCTCCGTTGTCGTATTTTGCGCTTCATAATGCGCCACACATTTTCAATGGGTGACAGGTCTGGACTGCAGGCAGGCCAGTCTAGTACCCGCACTCTTTTACTACGAAGCCACGCTGTTGTAACGTGCATAATGTGGCTTGGCATTGTCTTGCTGAAATAAGCAGGGATGTCCCTGAAAAAGACGTTGCTTAGATGGCAGCATGTGTCGCTCCAAAACCTGGATGTACCTTTCAGTATTGATGGTGCCATCACAGATGTGTAAGTTGCCCATGCCATGGGCACTAACACACCCCCATACCATCACAGATGCTGGCTTTTGAACTTTGTGCTGGTAACAATTGGGATGGTCTTTTTCCTCTTTTGTCCGTAGGACATGACGTCCATGATTTCCAAAAACAATTTTAAATGTGGACTCATCAGACCACAGCACACTTTCTCGCTTTGCGTCTGTCCATTTCAAATGAGCTCAGGCCCAGAGAATGCGGCAGTGTTTCTGGATGTTGTTGATGTATGGCTTTCGCTTTGCATGGTAGAGTTATAACTTGCACTTGTAGTGTAGCGACGAACTGTGTTAACTGACAATGGTTTTCTGAAGTGTTCCTGAGCCTATGCGGTAAGATCCTTTACACAATGATGTCAGTTTTTAATGCAGTGCCACCATTCAATGTTGGTTTTTGGCTTGCCGCTACGTATAGAAAGTTACAAGGAGTAGAAGTGGTGAAAGTAGATGAGTTTAAATATTTGGGGTCAACTGTTCAAAGTAATGGAGAGTGTGGTAGAGAGGTGAAGAAGAGAGTGCAGGCAGGGTGGAGTGGGTGGAGAAAGGTGGCAGGAGTGATTTGTGACCGAAGAATATCAGCAAGAGTGAAGGGGAAAGTTTACAAAACAGTAGTGAGACCAGCTATGTTGTATGGTTTAGAGACAGTGGCACTAACAAAAGACAGGAGGCAGAGCTGGAGTGGCAGAGCTGAAGATGTTGAGATTCTCTTTGGGAGTGACAAGAATGGACAAGATTAGGAATGAACATATCAGAGGGACAGCTCAGGTGGGACAGTTTGGAGACAAAGTCAGAGAGGCAAGATTGAGATGGTTTGGACATGTGCAGAGGAGGGACCCAGGGTATATAGGGAGAAGGATGCTGAGGATGGAGCCACCAGGCAGGAGGAGAAGAGGGAGACCAAAGAGGAGGTTCATGGATGTGCTGAGAGAGGACATGCAGGTGGTTGGTGTGACAGAGGAAGATACAGAGGACAGGGTGAGATGGAAACGATTGATCTGCTGTGGCGACCCCTAACGGGAACAGCCGAAAGACAAAGAAGAAGAAGAAGCTTACGTGTAGAAAGTTCTCTAGATTCTCTGAATCTTCTGATTATATTATGGACTGTAGATGATGGAATCCCTAAATTCCTTGCAATTGAACGTTGAGAAATATTGTTCTTAAACTGTTGGACTATTTGTTCACGCAGCTGTTCACAAAGTGGTGATCCTCACCCCATCTTTTCTTGTGAACGGCTGAGCCTTTTGGGGATGCTCCTTTTATACCCAATCAGGACACTCGCCTGTTTCCAATTAACCTGTTCCCCTGTGGAATGTTCCAAACAGGTGTTTTTTGAGCATTCAGCAACTTTCCCAGTCTTTTGTTGCCCCTGTCCCAGCTTTTTTGAAACGTGTTGCAGGCATCCATTTCAAAATGAGCAAATATTTGCACAAAAACAAAAAAGTCTATCAGTTTGAACATTAAATCTTGTCTTTGTGGTGTTTTCAATTGAATATAGGTTGAAGAGGATTTGCAAATCATTGTATTCTGTTTTTATTTACATTTGACACAACGTCCCAACTTCATTGGAATTGGGGTTCTAGTTAAAGTAGATGATGAAATCTTCTTACCGTTATTGTTTCTGTATGGCAACGTTGCTTTTCGTCCCACACATGGATGAGTCATCAGTGATGAAGGATGTTACGTGCAGCTCATCGGAGCTTTGGTTACTGAGCTGTTCAGATATCGTCAACTGTTCAGATATTGTTACTACGCAAATGATAAAAACCATCAAGAGAACAAGCAAAACGAAATACGAATGAACTGAGGTTGTCTTCGGGATTCATTCACATTTTTCAACAGTTTGAAAATTCTGGCGAAATGCCTTCTACGGGAACGAAGCTGGACGACGGTTAAACGATGCCTCCAAAAGTCAACGTAAGTCCAGATTTCTTGTTTCGTTTGGGCTTCGGTGTCCTTCGTTAGTGCCATGTGACCGGGGCTCTACATCCTAGACAGCAGATTCAAATCTGGACATTTTCTGTTTGTGTGACCCCAGACACAGAATGAACACATTCACACTCTGGACAAAACAACAGAATTGTGTCTCAACAGTGTCTCACACAGACCAAAAAAGAAAAAAAAAGAAATCTAAAAAAAGATCTATGTGAACAGTGTCACAGTGCACGTATAAAACTTCAGTTATTTCTTTACATGGAATATTGTGCTGGTTAAGCAGCTTCAGAAAATCTTATTGGTGACAACAATTCATTGTAGAAAACTAAACACAACTGAAAACAGATTAAATTTTCAATAAAAACTTTCATAAAAACCAACAAATCTTTCTATGTCAATACTTAAAAAATATAGCATAACTGTAAACAGATTTCCCCCAAAAGTCAGCTGTTCTCCGTATATAGTACAAATGAGTTCATCTAGAACCCGTGCTTCCCACGGGTCAATGTCCTAGTATGAAGTAATGCTGCAGCCACCTGTGTGCTCACCACTTGTGCTGTCTGCCTCTGGGACTCAGTTCTCAGCTCAACTCTCTCACAGTCTATCGTGA
The DNA here is from genome assembly GCF_902500255.1 of Thalassophryne amazonica. Classification (NCBI taxonomy): domain Eukaryota; kingdom Metazoa; phylum Chordata; class Actinopteri; order Batrachoidiformes; family Batrachoididae; genus Thalassophryne; species Thalassophryne amazonica. The sequence goes on along the minus strand of NC_047120.1, from coordinate 44,794,517 downwards.
TGGTATGTTGCAGTCTATCAGCACCCAGTGAAGTCAGCATTGGTAACGCGAAAGCCTGGCACGGTTCCCAGAAGAGTGGTGCCAGTGTCAGATCACTCACTCGTAACCTCTTGTTTAATGTGAAGTGTGCCAAACTTATGCTTGTGCACATTCCGTAATGCAAACACAGAGTATCAGCATGACGTGGGAGATGGATACTGGTGTGGGTGTAACACAATTTAATTCATCAAATCTACCACAGCAAGAAAGAGAAACCTAAACTCTTGACTCATGAACCAAATATAGAGAAGATGTCAATAGAGTAGGCAGTGTTTACCCTACAGCATTATATGTCTGGCGGCCCACCAGGCCAATGAGAAGCCCCGCCAGGCCAGAAATATTATGTTAAAAACATGTCAAGTACTGCCAAACATCCATTAATTTGGATGTCAATCATCATTTCATCCTATCCATAGTGCTCACACAACCTTCTGTGAAGTACCTGTTAATTTTAGTTATTTGATAGCATGCTAATCTTGTTATTATTATTATTATTATTATTTATTATTACTATTATTATTATACAAACCTACAGCATTATAGAAGTATTATGTTAAAAATATTATGTTAAAAACTGGTGGCCATAACAGGTGCAATAATCATGCTGTGTAATCAGCATCTTGATATGCCACAGCTATGAGGTGGGATGGATTATCTCAGCAAAGGAGAGTGCTCACTAACACGGATTTAGACAGATTTGTGATATTACCGAGAAATAGGTCTTTTGTGTATATAACATGCTTTAGATCAGGGTGGGCAATCATGTGCCATGAAGGGCCAAGACACTGCAGGTTTTCCTTTCTACCAATCTCCTCAGCAGGTGATTTCATTAATGATCAGGTGTCTCAGCAGGTGATTTCAATGACGACCAGGTGTTTATGTTCAGAGGAGAAGCTCATCAGCAACCCACCTGCTGAGGTGACTGGTTGCAAGGAAAACCTGCAGTGTCTCGGCCCTCGATGCCCACCCCTGCTTTAGATCTTTGAGAAATCTTTGAAAGATGGGAGCAAAAACAAAATGTTGCATTTATATTTTTGTTCAGTGTATATCAAAGGATAGGATGTCTATAATCAACATATATCAAGGACTTGCACCAACTGTCATGACGTTGATTTCAGAATGCAGGCACCCACTCATGAAACTGGCAGTGTCTGGGTTTGTTTATCAACGGCCATAACTCTGGTAAAATTGGCCCAACTTGAACAACATGATAAGATGCGTATTACCAGCCTACAACAAGTACTTGTACAAAGTTTCACAAAATTCCTCCTAAAATGTGAGAGGAGTTGATTTCAGAATGCAGGCACCAACTTACAAAATTAATGGAGTCTAGATTTGTTAGTCAACGGCCATAACTCTGGTCAAAAGAGCCAAATTCAAACAATATGATAATATGCATATTACCAACCTACAACAAGGACTTGCACAAAGTTTCACGAAATTCCTCCTAAAAATGTGGGAGGAGTTAATTTCAGAATGCAGGCACCAACTCATGAAACTGATGGAGTCTAGATTTGTTAGTCAACAGCCATAACTCTGGTCAAAAGAGCCCAATTCAAACGATATGATAATATGCATATTACCAACCTACAACAAGGACTTGTACCAAGTTTCACGAAATTCCTCCTAAAAATGCAGTGTTGCATAAAGTAACGGAAAATCACACTTAAGTAAAAGTACAGATAGCCATTAAAAAATGACTTTGGTAGTAGTTCAAGTCACCAATTGAAATGCTACTCAAGTAAAAGTCTTAAAGTATCTAGTATTTATTGTACTTAAGAATGATAAGTAATATACAAATAAATGTACTCAAGTACTGAAAGCAAAAGTACAAGTAAATGTTAATGATCAAAAATGGACTGATTTTTTTTATATTACAAAGTTTATCTAGGCTTGTAAATGACTGGTAGTATTAGTCAAAATACTGAAAATTGTGCACATCACACAAAAACACTTCAGAAACAAGGTTTCAAAACCTAAATAAACGAGAGTAGGCTACTCACTAGTTGTTCACAGGAAACAGTTATTTTTTCTATATGTATTTATTTATTTTCATTGTTACATGGTTTTATCTTTTCTGTTGTGGTAGAGAAGCTTGAATCTTTGACTGGACTGGGTTGCTTGACGTGAGGACGTTTCGCTTCAAATCACAGAAGCTTCCTCAGCTAAAATTCTTGCTCTTGTAGTCTGACTTCTGTCTTGACTCTCTACAAGAGTGATTTGAAGCGAAACGTCCTCACGTCAAGCAACCCAGTCCAGTCAAAGATTCAAGCTTCTCTACTATGGAAACCACCTGGACAACTGAGAGCCTACACAGAAACTTTTCTGTTGTGTTTTGTTTCATTAGGTTCTTTTTGTCTCTTTCTCTAAAATTGTATTGTAACATTATTAGTCTATTATTATTGACTATTATGTAGACTATTATTGTTGTTGCTATTATTAATATATGAATAAAAATACATTTCAGAAATTACAATTTCAATCAATCAATCAATCAACATTTATTTATAAAGCGCTTTACAGCACCGACTGGTGTCCAAAGTGCTTAACATTAAAACACAAATTTACAAAATAAAACACATATAAAATAAAATTTTAAAACAACACATAAAAAAAACAGAAAAATAACAGAACATGTCACCTCCCCACTAAGTGTTAAAAGCCAGTTTAAATAAATAAGTCTTTAACTTAGATTTAAAAAGTGCTAGGTCAGGAATAGTACGTAACTCAAGAGGTAGCTCATTCCACAGTCTGGGGCCAGCTACCGCGAAAGCATGATCACCCCAGCGTTTATATCTTGACCTTGGAACATCTAAGTACAGCTGGCCAGACGCCCTTAACGTCCTACTGTAGGTGCGCAAAGTTAAAATTTCAGACAAGTAGGGAGGTGCAAGGCCATAAATAGCTTTAAAAACAAACATTAAAATTTTAAAATCAATTCTAAAACAACTGGAAGCCAGTGGAGTGAGTATAGGATGGGCGCAATATGCTCACGTCTAGAAGTGTTTGTCAAAAGACGAGCAGCAGCATTCTGCACCAACTGGAGACGCGCAAGAGACGACTGATTAATGCCCGCATAAATTTGACTCTTTTACGACAATAAACGCTGAGCCATTAATTATACAGAAAACAAATCAACACAAACGTGCTGATGCAAACAGCTTAATTTTAATTTCGTTGTACCTTGTGTATAATGACAATAAAAAGCATTCTATTCTATTAATGCTAACTTTAACATTGAAAATGCCATAGACATGCTAATGCGTTAGCATCGGTCCCGTTTTTAAGTTATAAAATACATCTATCAACTGTTTCAGAAGACCATAACAGGTCGGTTTAACATAAAAATATTAAATATTACTCACAGACATATGCTCTTCAGGGTTTTAGCTGGGAAAATTAGGATAAAGCGAAATTAAACAATGAATACATGAATCGTAGATCAAAGCACTGCTTCGACCTGCGAATCACTGCTTTGATTGGTTCAAGGTTCAAAGCAAAGCCGTGCTGCAGAAAAGTTGATTACAGACCCGCTGCAGGTCTGTAATCAATGAAGAGAAATTATCATTTTCCTGACAAACACCCCCAAGTGTGCAACTGCAAAAAAGCCTACCAGACATGCCTCATGACAAATCGGCCTGACTTCATTGCAGTCACTAGCAGGGATGGGTATTGATAAGGTTTTTCGATATCAATGCCATTATCGATTCTGCTTATCGATCCGATTCCTTATCGATTCCCTTATCGATACCTCGTGAATTTTGTACTAAAAGTAGGCTTTACAGGTTTTCTATGTATTTCCTTGAGTCTTAAAGTAAATAAATATGAAATTAGTCACTGTATCCTTGATCTCTGGACATAAATAAAATAAACAAAACTGTTTCGCTTTGAAGTTATTAATTCAGACTGAATTCTATCATTCTATCTTGACTTGTCAGAGAGCCGCGCAACGTTTGGAGCTGTGTGAACAGAACGGAGGATGATTCTCGTTTCTTTCTCGCAACAAGACAGGAGTCCCAGTTAGTAACTTTAATCCGCACAAAAGTGAATCACAACTCATATTCAGGGATGAAAGTGGTGAAAAACAAAAAAAGCTGAAACCCAAAATTACCCCCCACCACCACCTGCACGAAAATGTTTGAATTCTAGAAGCTCTGAAATGCAATCTGGGACTATTCCAGACAATAAACTGGAGTGAGTGCTGAATCCATTTAGGTGAGAAAAAAAACATACAAAAACAATACAACTTTCCTTATTCAGATTCATTCCAGTAGTATTCTGCTCTTACTAGGATGCAGCAGTTTTCTAGTTTGGCAGATAGCTCTGGAGGAAATCACTGAATTAACGTCGGAAATGTAGTGAAGTAAAAGTGAAAGTAAGCTGTATTTAAAAAACTCAAGAAAAGTACAAAGTCTCCCAAAACATACTTAAATACAGTAGTGAAGTATTTTTACTTCGTTACTATACAACACTGTAAAAATGTGAGAGGAGTTGATTTCAGAATGCAGGCACCAACTCACGAAACTGATGGAGTCTCGATTTGTTAGTCAACGGCCATAACTCTGGTCAAAAGAGCCCAATTCAAACGATATGATAATATGCGTATTACACAACGCATATACCATATGCGTATACCATGATGTTATATGGTACATATGGTACATATACCATGTCTGGGACGGATGGACAGACAGACAGACAGATGGATGGATGGAAATCGCCCCCTAGGGACCTTCGGCCATTGGGGGGATAAAACTCCAGCTGCTGTCTGCGCCAATTAAAGTTAGCAGTCAGAGCTTTCAGTAGAAGGCGTAAGACATCAGAATCTGATGGGTCACAGTCACACATCGTGACTCCTATCAGACGTTACCCTCCACCCTCAAATATATTTTTACATGTTTTTCATGTTTTTCATGAAACGCTGTGTAACTTCACACTCACTTTTGCCAGTTATGATATTTAACTTTCTTGATTGTGGCTCACCTTGTGTAAAGTTTTTTTTTAAATAATGTAATATGCAAACCACATAAAGACAGGAGACACAATGACACACACATGCACACACACACACAACCCCATACTTACCCGCAGATCTCCATTAGCAAGGTGTGGGTTGTGGTGTCCGGGGTAGGTGCCGTAGACAGGCTCTTTGCAGTAAATCTTAATGATGCAGCGGTCCTGAACATCGCGAGGGTCCTCCAGTTCATAAAAAACATTACGGGTCTCATCTTTGATCAGGAGAGCTGTGCTGGGAGTCCTGATCGCCAATAATCATCAAAAAAAAAAAGGGTTAACACTCCGGGCAAAGAGAACTTCCACACCTGTTACCAGCTAATAATCAGTGATGTGTGCTCTGTTACAGACTGAGTCAAGAAGTGTCCAATTATTAACCACATGAGGCTCCTGTAATGGGAGAATCAGCTGGACAAAATGCCATATTGAACTAATCAGGGAACTAATACTCAGTGATTCACAGATAACCAAAAAATTACTTCGATAACAGATAATCAGATAACTGAAAAGTTATCTTTGATAAAGACAAAACAATAAACCACCCAAAAATGTATCTGACGTTACAGATAACCGATAAATTCCAGTATTGTCTCTGGTACATTTGCAACTACTAACAGACTGAATTTGAGTTTTAACACCACGATCGCTTGTGGTAGCATCAAAAGCGACAACAGACCCAAACAATGAGCCCGCACTCTTTGAACATCCTGCCCCTGCTGGAAGCTCTGTTTACTACATGGCTTCCAGCACAGACGCAAGCTGAGAGCAGCTGCAAAGTCCAGCTCTCTACCAAAACACAACGCTCCGGTCAGGCGGAGGTCTTGGAAAATAAAGCAATGCTGAGTTATGGTTTGGTGTATAAATATAATTAATACTGATAAAATAACTCCATTAATGTCAATTCTGTCATTTGTACAAAGTTAAAATATAACATATATTTTTTAATGTTGAATAATGCATTAATTCTGAAGTATTGTAAAAAAACACAGACAGATCGCAAAGGATTCTGGGTAAAATGTGCCTCTTCTGCTAAACACTGATTGCTTGAGTCATTCATTATGTAAACCAACACGTTAATGTGACGTGTGTCGTGTGTTGGTGTTTACAGATAAATGTGCTTTTGTAAAATATTCCATTTTTTATTTGTAAAAACAGGCATTTTTACAGAGCCCTGGAAGTGTCATCACAAAATGTTTTGCATGTGGAGAGAATGTGCGCTCATTTGATTATATTGTGCGCTCATTTGATTATAATGTGCGTGCGTTTTTTAATGTTGTGTGCACGTTTTATTATATTGTGCACACATTTTATTATATTGTAAAACATGCACTCAATATCGTCTTGACACATAAATGTTGGCTATTCGCCCTATTGACGTTTCAAATCCCGCAAAACCTCGGAGAGTTCACCGCGCTGCGAGATCTCAGTAACATTGAGAACTGCACTGAGACGCTCTGATCACGCTACACTTTAACTGCTGCACACAACACCATTAACATTGCAACATAAAACTATTTTTATATTGTGCCTAAAACTCTCATGAATATTCTCTGGGTTTATAGACGCTGTTATTGCGTTTGTTTTATGTAAACATGCGAGAATCACAGGCTGTCTCTCCGTTATTTTCAATAGGAGCTGCTGTGAGCTAGAATCGCTTCCTGATCATGTCGTTCTGGAGGAACGTGAAGTTTGCTCTTTAATGTATTGATTATTGTTCTTTACAACACTGTTTATCCTCTTTGTTCGAGACTAATATATATGTCTGAAATTCGGTTCGCGTTTATTAAATTCCACGCAGATTAAACGTAACAGACACGGATTATTTGTTAGAATTGTTTTAGCAAGTTTTCAGGGTATCATGCAGCAGTCTCTTATTAACGTGACGAAAAGCATAAAAAAAATCACATTTTTGTAGTATAATATTCATTTACAACTATCATCGTGTTGATTCTCTATATGTTGTTTAACTGCAGCGACTCTCTGGCATGCAAGGGATTATGGGATACGTCAATAGGCCGAATGAACACTACTGGCCAGTAGATGGCAATAGAGACCTTGAGAACTTGCCAAAATAAAATTCTAGATAATCCGTGTCTGCTACATTTAAGATGCGTGGAATTTAATAAACGCAGACACAATAACAACGTCTATAAACCCAGAGAATATATTCACAAGAGTTTTAGGCACTAGAGTTTAATGCTGTTGTCCGTAGAGCCTGAACAAGAGTGTTTCAAAACTTTGAAAGAAAGAGCAGCCTCTTTAAATATTAAAAATAGATCCAAAGAACGTCTGAATTGCAAAGAACGTCTGAATTGCAAAGAATGTCTGAATTGCTCATCAACATTCATGACAGACAGTAGATATAAGCAGGGCAAAGTTACAGGACAGGGGGCTAAAACTGAAACTTCATGAATATTAATCAAACTCATGCAAAACTCATAAATATTCATCTGTGAATTTATATACCATCACCTGGACATATGAGTTGTGTATGAAATAATTACCAATTTGTCAGCTCATGGATGACAATATCACCTTCAACCAATTTTCAGCGTTACAACTCTACATGGAAAGTTTCTGAAGAAAGATGACAAGTTTGAAAATGGCACGGGTGCAACAGAATCTATGCTGCCACTAACATAGCAACTACTTTTTGGTGAATATACACTCACTGGCCACTTTATTAGGTACAACTTGCTAATATCAGGTTGGACCCCCTTTTGTCTTCAGAACTGCCTTAATTTTTGTGGCATAGATTCAACAAGGTGTTGGAAACATTCCTCAGAGATGTTGGTCCATATTGACATGATAGCATCACACAGCCACCCATTCAACCAGTCTGCCCATTCTCCTGACCTCTGACATCAACAAGGCATTTTCATCCACATAATTGCCATTCGCTGGATCTCTTTTTTGGACCATTCTGTGTAAACCCAAGAGATTGTTGTGCCTGAAAATCCCAGTAGATCAGCAGTTTCTGAAATACTCAGACTTGTGTGACACCAACAACCACCCAACATTTACAATCACTTAAATACTCTTTCTACCATTCTGATGCTCGGTTTGAACTTCAGCAAGTCATCTTCACCACGTCTAGATGCCTAAATGCATTGAGTTTCTGATTAGCTATTTGTGTTAACAAGCAATTTAATTTTACCTTTATTTAACCACATTAGTCCCATTGAGGTTGAGATCTCTTTTGCAAGGGAGATCTGGACAATTATAAAGTTTCCAGTTCACCTAACGTACATGTATTTAAATGTGGGAGGAAACCGGAGCTCCCGTAGGAAACCCACGCAAACATGGGGAGAACAATGCAAACTCCACACAGAAAGGCCACAGGTGGGAATCGAACCCATGACCTTCTTGCTGTGAGGCAACAGTGCCAACCACTAAGTCACCGTGCTGAACAGGTGCACCTAATAAAGTGGTTGGTGAGTGTAAGTTGATCCTTGAATCTGTAGCTGTGAAGGTGTATTGTCCTGTAGCTTCTTGGGTTTTGGGTTCGTATCTCCTTACACAGCTGCTTCTTCTGCACCTTTTTCTTTCTATGTGTAGGGGTCTTCTAAAGTGAGGCCAAAAAACACTGGGACCACTGTATTTATGCCTGAAGGAGAGGGTGTAGTGAAGCAGTACTCAGCTTTTTTCCTCTGAATACGGCTGTGACTGAAGCAGCAGCCCATGAGGACTCATACTGACCGAAGAACAAACTGAAGGAAACACGCACAAAGCACAAAATCAACACCAGTAAGTATGTGTCTTCACACCTACAGTTCATATGCCTTACTTTTCAGATCAGTGAGCATCTCTCCCAGCATCCTCAGCTCTTTGCTCTTCTGCTCCACGTCCTGCTCCGTCACCAGACCGTGGTTGATGGACGAGTTCCTCTGCAGTTCCTCCACTGACTTCTCAAGGTCACTGCACACAGACACAGATTGAAATGATTTGATCTTAAATTTGCTAAATAATAGTCGGATTCATCACAGTGCTCCAACATGTGACTGTGAGGCAAATGCAACCATTGAGAAACTCTGAGTTTTGGAGTCATTCAATTCAATTTAATTCCATTTATTTACTATGTAGTGCCAGATCACAACAACGTCGCCTCAAGATGTTTCACATAGGTAAGATCTAATCTTGTCAACCCCTTAAACGAGCATATACATGACAGCGGTATGGAAAAACTCCCTCTGGGGTTTTTGAGGAAGAAACCTCAAGCAGACCAGACTTAGAGGGGTGACCCACTGCTTACCCAATCTACTAATAAAAGGGAACACTGGTCTATGAATTTTAAGAAGTTGTCTGCTTCAGAATATAATGTGCTATTTACGATGGATTTTGGCACGCTGAATTCATATATGACAATAAAACGGACTGGTTGGCTACTGTTTCTAAGATATTTAAGTTTTTCATTTTAAGTCTACATAATATATTGTGTTGATAGTAGAGTTTTCATGATAAATCGTACACATAGGTCTTTTCATGTTTCTTTGACTGTTCATATAATAATATTTCAACTGTTTTTGTAACACATTAAAAATCATCAAAAGGTAACCCTTAGTAGCATAGTAGTAACATATCTTAAAACTAGAGCCAATCAACCATTTCAAACATCATTTTCATTCTCAGAGGCCCAAAATTATTAAATTTTGACTACATTTATTTCAGAAGCATTTTGACTGTAGACCAGTGGAATTTGTTCAAATAAAATAAAATAAATACAATGCAGAAAAGAACATAAAAAACAAAAACAAAAAAGATTCCAAAACAGATTCATTCTTTAAAAAAAAAAGAAAAAAAGTGCTGTTCCATTGCAGTGTCCATCAGACCAGACACCGCCAGATTGTCCAGTGGTCCAATAGATGTTAACAGAAACATCTACTGAATTTCATGTGAATTCAGATCATGATGTTCAAGTAATTTATATATTTTATTTTAAACCCAAATTTATTATTATTATATTTTTGTTGAAACTGGAGAAATGTAATGTTTTTTAGACATTATGTTTCTTAGCAGATCAAAAGGATTGACATCATCCAACATAGGTCAGTTTTATAATTAGTGGATCTTAACTAGTTTATGTGTGAGTGTGTTTGGTGGGGGAGGGACATGCAAACATTTAAAAAGCTAGTGTTTTGGGGAATACATGAAATCTCCCATGGTCTGCTTCAAATCTATTGGTGGGTCTAAGGGTGGTCTTGGATTCTGACTGGCCACCTCACATAGGGTTCCAGTATTGTAAACTGTCCAGTGGTGGGAACAGCTAACCAAAAAGTTAGCTTTGATAATCGCTAATCAGCTAACTGAAAAGTTAACTTTTATAATGCTAAACCGATAAACCACTAAAAACTTTAGCGGAAGCTACAGCTAACTGATAACTTTCAGTACTGTCTCCAGTACACTCAGTTATTGACAGGCTGGTTTTGAGTTTAAATATCACCAATGATTCTGATTAGACTCAAAGACTCACAAACCCAACACAACCAATGAGCCAGAGCTTCAGTCTTTGTGCGCCCTGATCACTGCTGTAAGGAAGTGTCATTTCCATTCACGGGATACAGCGGTTCAGCCGTGAGCCCGAAGTCCTCAAAAGAAAAACAGGTTTGACTTATGGTTTTGATTTATAAACCAAATTAATCCGGATAGTTTAACTACATTAATGTCAAGTCTGTCATTTATACAAAGTGAAAATATAACACATATCTTTTAGTTTTAAAATAATGCACTAATTCTGAACTTTTGAACATTAACACACACAGATGTCAAACTGCATAGTCACCAATATGTCTTCATGTCAAAACTGAAGAATATATGAGACTTATTTTGGTGAAGCATAAGTTCCAGTTTAGAATGCTATTCATGTTAGAGTCCTTGTGTGATACAAAATCAATTACACACACACAAAGCCCAACAAATCTGACTGGTAACACATCTTAAAACATAACCACCCTCGCTTTGCAAACAGCAAATATTTGAATTAACTTGTTTTTTGGTCTTATATAATCAAATCAAATCAAATCAATTTTATTTATATAACGCCAAATCACAACAGTTACCCCAAGGTGCTTTATATTGAAAGGAAAAAGCCATACAATAATTACAGAAAAACCCCAACGGTCAAAACGACCCCGTCTGAGCAAGCACTTGGCGACAGTGGGACGGACATGGGAAGAATATAATGAAGTTTGACTTGATGCACAATAACTGTTGTGAACTCACTGCAGCTGTTGGATTAGCAGTTCCTCCTGGTTGAGGTACTTGAGTCTCTCCTCCTCCACTAGGAGGCGCTGTCTCTGGAGCGGGTCCTCCTGGGTGCGCATGGCATCCAACATCATGAGACTGAGCTCAGATTCCGTCTGCCTCAACAGAGACAGCACTGAGTCCTGGTTCTCCAGCTGGAAGAGGACATCACACGGTTAACTTTACCAAAGATATAACCAAAGAATGTCTTGTATGACTGAAACCATTTCTTGGTGGTGTATTGGAGAAGGCTACAGGAAGGTTCCTTTCAAAAAGGCTGTCATCCATTAAACAATTAGGCCGTCACAGGCACCATCTTGATTTTAATATCTGCACAATAACTAAAGAACGCTTTGTCTGATTGAAACCATTTCTTTGTGGTGTATTGGGGGAAGCTACAGTCAGGTTTCTATCAAAAATGACTGTTGTCCTTTACCCAATTTCACCCCACAGGCAGTATCTTTATTTTCATTTTTGCACAATAACTAAAGAACACTTAATCTGATTGAAGCCATTTTTTGGTGGTGTACAGGGGGAGGCTACAGGAAGGTTCCTATCAAAAATGGCCATCGTCCATTACGCAATATGGCTGCCACAGGTACCTTCTTGATTTTCATTTTCGTGCAATAACTAAAGAATGCCTTGTCTGATTGAAACCATTTATTGGTGGTGTATTAGGGAAGAGTGGAGTAAGGTTCCATTCAAAAAAGCCATCGTCCATTATCCAATATGGCCACTAAAGACACCATCTTAATTTTAATTTTCACACAATAACTAAAGAACACCTCATCTGATTGAAGCCATTTCTTGGTGGGATATAGAGGGAGGCAACAGGAAGGTTCCTATCAAAAATGGCTGTTGTCCATTGCCCAATATGGCTGCCAGAGGTACCTTCTTGATTTTCATTTTCGCACAATAACTAAAGAATGCCTTGTCTGATTGAAACTATTTCTTGGTAGCATATTAGGGAAGACTAGAGTAAGGTTCCAATCAAAAATGGCCATCGTCCACTATCCAATAAGGTTTGACTGAAACCATTTCTTGGTGATGTATTGGGAGAGGGAAGAGTAAGGGTCCTTTCAAAAATGGCCATTGTCCACTATCCAATATGGCCACTACGGACACCATTTTTATTTTCATTCCTGCATTACAGGTAAAGAACACTTCATCTGATTGAAACCATTTCTTTGTGGTGTATTGGGGGAGGCTTAGGAAGTATAATTTTGAAAAAGGGGGTTAATACACCATATATCAGTTCTACAGTGGCAATCTTTTTGCATACAAATAGACTATGTGCAGATAATACATATTCTATACTATACACATCTTTAAACCACCAGTCTTTTGCTACAGAAATAATTTCCAAACTTCATTATCACCTTGACTATGACACCTTACGCCAAATTAAAATATGAGCAGGACATGCCACGCTTTGAGTTGCTTTTGTTTTAGCTTCGAGCATACATTTAGAAACTGTTGATACCCAACACAGATATGTACCTGCATGTTGCGCAGTTGAGACAGTTGTTTGCGCAGCGCATTGGTGTTCTGCTGCAGACCTTGAAGGTGGAGTTGCATCTGCAGGCGGGACACTGTCACCGGCTGGTTGACCGCGGAGGACGGCGGCGGCATCAGGGCCAATGGAGCTGATGGCGTCAAAGCTGTCCATCAAAATAGCCCATTTACACTCAACAAACATTCCTCACGGCTGCATTTCAGGTTCAGTTAAAGCAACATTGAAACAAAAGGCAACAAAAGGAATATTGTTGCAAAAACAAAACTTTTTATGGTGGCAAAAGGGGGGGAAATCATGTCAGCGTGGCAGGAACATGACATGGAATGGGTGGGCAATCACGAGGAACCAAATGCTGCAAGGTTCATCCCTCATGATCTCAAATATCCATCCAGCTGAAATCTATTTGACAGACTAGAAACAGAATCCTGGTTCCTCAAGGTGATTAGTGACCTTAACAATTCAGAACGACCTCCAGTACTGTTGGTTAAAAGTGGAGACTCCAGTCTGAGTCAGTGATACATGCATGAATGTCCATCACATATCCTGTGAGATGACAATCGATGGTGGGATCTGACAGCAATTAGTGAGTTAATTAACACACATCATGCAGAAAAGACAAAAGGACAGTAGGTGCAGTGGATGTAGAAGGTCTACACGCTCTTGGGTTTTTATTGATTTTTTTATTATTATTTCATCAAACTGTTTTTAAATCAAATTTCTTTATATATTAATTTTTATAGTGAAGAAAAATCTCCACACTTGCGATATAATTAAAATATATTTAACTCAAAATAATGATTTGCCCAAGTATAATTTTTGCAACCAGTTGGATTCAAATTATTCAGAGGTTGGAGACAACAACAATTCCAAGTCACTGAATATGTCCTGTAGTTTATTCAAATCAACAATTAAGAAATACAAACAGCATATACTGTATGGGAAAGTAGTGAGGAGAGCCACCAAGACACCATAACAATGGTGAAAGAGTTATAAGATTCAGTGGCTATGACCAAAAAAAAAAAAAAAAAAAATGGTAATGGACTGCATTTATATAGCGCTTTTCCATCTGCATTAGACGCTCAAAGCGCTTTACAATTATGCCTCACATTCACCCCAATGTCAGGGTGCTGCCATACAAGGCGCTCACCACACACAGGGAGCAATAGGGGATTAAAGACTTTGCCCAAGGGCCCTTAGTGATTTTCCAGTCAGGCGGGGATTTGAACCCAGGATCTTCTGGTCTCAAGCCCAACACCAAAAATAAGCATCATTTTTGTCTGGTGCTTCAAAAGTTGCAGCTTCATGGCGGAGTGAAAAAGAGAAGGTCTTTGCTATACAGTTAGTGGTCCCTCACTAATATCATTCATGCTCAGTTGAGGTTTGTGTGTGTTTTGATGGGCTGATCTGGACATATTTAGACTGTATATTGTAAAATCTGACAGGTTTGTCCAACTCAAAAACTTTGAGGCAATACCAAAAGAGTAAGCTCAAAATATTTCAAGCATCAGTAATTATTTAATTTCAGTAAAAGAAACTTGGTAATTAGTATTGGGAAAAGCAAAGATGATTTTTTTTAATGTAAGTTAAACTTTCAAAAACTTATTCATTTGAGTTGAAAATCCAAAAATAAGAAGTAAGTAGATATAACTAAATGGGGGTGCAATGTTTTAGAGTGAGTGCCAGTTTATTACTAATCAATTTACATCAAGCCTAAGAGACATTCAGGAACTCAGAAATCCTGACTTTTCAAAAGATAGCTGGCTGTAAAAGTCATCATTTAGATGTGTTCTATTATGGGGTGCACACACTTTGCAATGCATTCATTTGAATTTCATATTTTTATTAAACTTAGATGAAATGCAGAGACCAGTTTTGACCATGAGATTAAAATGATATGAGATCTTTTCTCGTAATTAAGAGATCAGCGGTCCAATTTTTTTTATCCAGTGAATGAAATACAAGGTCTGTGAGAAAAGTAACGGACCTTATTATTTTTTCAAAAACTATATGGATTTGAATCACGTGTGATTACATCAGACATGCTTGAACCCTCGTGGGCATGCAAGAGTTTTTTCACGCCTGTCAGTTTCGTCATTCGCCTGTGGGCAGTCTTTGAGTGAGGAGTCGCCCACCCTCTCGTCGATTTTTTCATTGTTTAGGAATGGCTCAGAGACTGCTGCTTTGTTTGATAAAAATTTTTTTCAAAACCTGTAAGGCACAACTGAGTGGACACCATTCGATAAATTCAGGTGGTTTTCGGTGAAAATTTTAACGGCTGATGAGAGATTTTGGAGTTTTACTGTCGCCGTAAGGACGGCCCACGGCACCTGACGGCGATCTGCGCTCCGAGGCGTCGTCGTCTCGCTGTTTCAAGCTGAAAACTTCCTAATTTCAGGCTCTGTGGACCCAAGACGTCGTGAGATAACAGAGAACTTTCAGAAGAATTCGGAATCAGGAGTTTATCCAGACATTCCACTGTTAAAGGAGATTTTGTAATGAAAGAACGTGCAGGCAGATTCGCATGTCGGGCCGGACCCGACTGCGGGGGGTCGCCACAGGAAAAACACCTCCGCTGGAAACCTTAACAGACAAGTTGGAACATGCCCAAGCTGTTAAACAATTTCTCAGATACTCACTTGTTGAAAGCCATCAAAAGCCGCCTGAATTTTACAAATGGTTTTCAACACGGAGGTGTTTTTCATGTCGCGGCGCAGACGGATTTGCCACGTCGTCACAGATCCAACTCGGCAAATTCGTCCGCACGTTCTTTCATTACAAAATCTCCTTTAACAGTGGAATGTCCGGGTAAACTTCTGATGCCGGCTTCTTCTGAAACTTCTCTGTTCTCTGACGATGTCCTGGGTGAACAGAGCATTAAATTAGGATGTTTTCAGCTCGAAACAGCCAGACGGACGCCACCTCCAACTGCGCCGCGCCGATCCGCTTTGTGGGCTGTGCTGAAAGCGAAAGAAACTTCACAATCTCTCATCAGCCGTTAAACTTTACATCGAAAGCCAGCTGAATTTCTCGAATAGTGTCCACACGGATATCCCTCACCAGTCCTGAAAAAATTTGATAAAGCAACGCGCGCCGTCTCCCTGCAGCTTCTCAGACAAAGAGATTCCGACGGGAGGGGGAGTTCACACCTCACTCAAAGCCTGCCCACAGGCGAATGACGTCACCAACAGGCATGACAAAACTCATGCATGCGCACGAGGGTTCAAGCTTGTCTGACGTAAAAACATATGAATCAAATCCATTTATTTTTTGAAAAAAATAAAAAGGACCGCTTTTTTTATCACAGACCTCGTACACTTCCGTAGTATGGCAAGTCCTGTTTTTTCCTTTAATTTGATGTTATAAAAATAAAAATATGTAAAAGCTCAAGGCCGTGTAGATGTTCTTTATCAACTGTAGGCGATGACCAATAACATATTTAACGTTTGCTGAATTACATTTCACGGCCATGTCCCAGATTATAAGCAGGTGTGCACATAACTGGTACTCATGGTGCGTGCTCCATAAGAGGAAAGCAATGACAGATTGTAGGACAAGGGATTCCCTCTGCTGTGCATCAATGATGTTTAACACAAACAAGCACAATGAGTACCAGTTATGTGCACCCCTGATTATAAGACCAAAAAGCCGGAGGAGTCTGAAGTATGGACGCACATCACCAAAACACGCAAGCAGACCAATACGTGTTTGCCCAAAGTGAGACGTCCAACACGTGACCGCCTCAACAGAAAATCAGAAGTCTGTTTTTAACTTCGGCCAAGAAATCTGAAGTAATGGAGCGTATCTAATCATAGTTAATTAAACCCTGCATGGGAAGAGTCAAGTACAGTGAGACAGCAGCTGTTTCCAAATGTCTTTATACCACCTGACCGCTCGAAAGGGACAAAAGTAACTCCAGCCACAGAATCAGACAGCAAACAGCAGAAACATATGTTTTCTTCAGCTAAATCCTAACATGCCTGAGTAGGGATTGGACAGCTCCATCACTGTCACCAGTGCCTTGACTGACACGTTAATACTGTCCCTGTTATAACAGGATTTCCCCTGAGATCAACTTGGGAACTGGGTATTCATGAATATTTCAGCAAGAAAGTGCAAAAATGAGGGATAGCGGAGAAATGGCTGAAATCCACTGAGGCTGCAGCAGTCCAAGTCGATCTGGGAAGTGGTACGGTGCCTCACTTTGTTTCCAATTTTCCTCACTGAACACAGAAAAAAAAGTGAATCAAGATACTCCAATCACAAGCCGAGCACAGGCTGGGCTGGGGCTGAGGCAAAGAGTCCAAACAGGCTCCGATGCTTCCAAACAAAAGGACTTTCTAGACTTTTGCCATTGGGTGAGGGAGGCTGCTTGGGAAAATCAGCCAAGGTGCTTCGTAAAGTTTTAATAGTGAATATAGAAATTCATTGATTATCTAATCAATGTTTTAAAAACGGTGAGATGTTACTTTAGAGGCATCGTGATATGCCAATTAATTAGACAATAAAGTCAAGTCTTGGAGGACATCCTGGTGCCAACGTGTCATAGGGTCCACCAAACCATAGAATCTTGCCAGGTCCTGGATGGCAATCACCCAGGCAGAAACCAATCCAAAGTAACTGTAGAGTCTACCACAGCCAGGACAAACGTGGCGTCCTCTTGTCCTTCTCCAGCTGCTTATATCTTCATCACTGCACCACCTATTGCCGTAATGACACTTTACTTTGTCTTTTAACGTTTTGCAGATGAGCACAAATAGAAATAATCAGTGTGACAATCCGTTTGACCTTCTCCAGCTGCTCCACACTGAGGCGCCCGCATGCTGTGTCACGCACACAGAAATGCACCAAAATGGCCAAAGTGATGAAGCTGAGGTTCTGTAAACCGACTCGTTCGGTAAAAAAATCATCCTGTCGTATCCAAGTCTCACAACCAGTAAGACAGGAAACAACAAGACCTTCAGTCCTTCATTCCTCACCGAACACCTTTGTGACCTCATGACTCCAGAGTTCTTTCCAGGCATCCCTTGAAGACAACGGTAACGTCTGATGGCCAAGTCTAGGAAATCACCTGGCTTTTATTCTTGATCCAGAACAACCTTGAGTTTCCACACTCTACCTCACTAGACCTATACCTCACTTAGCTTCTCAAGTGCTCCAATCAAAGTATCAATGATTCCACAAAGATCACAGCATCATCTGCAAAGAACAAATGCATCTTCGACATCACCCAACCCTGATGCCAGGATGTTCTTCTGGTGGATGATATCAACTTTCCAGACATTTAGCGCGACGTGGAAACAAACAGGCACAAAGCTATTCCCAATAAAAGATTCACAAGTATCAAAATATCTTCTTCTAATCCTCATTTCACTTGAGAGCAATACGTTCAAGTACAATCAGATACATGGGAACATTCAAATCACCAATCGTGTACCACTATTCAACTCTGCGCTGAACGTCGCCTCAAAGGGAATCAGGGTGCGCTCATCCATCACACAAAGCAGTTTCATCCTCACTTGTACCACTGAAGCGGTTTCATGTTTCGCACAGCAAACAGAGCTTCTGAAGGCGCCAACAAATTCTTCTGCCCTTATCTCTCCATCGCACCTCGCTGGACGCTTCTCAAAGACAGAATGATGCTTTTATTTAACACAAAAATTCAATGCAAACTCCAAGACTGAGAACAAGGGGACAACGAAGGACGCCTGCAAGGAGAGAGGCATGTCCTTCACGGTGACACAGACACACAGAGGGGTGGACACGGGAACAGGTCCACCACTTTGGGAACACATAGCTAACCTTTCTTTTTTTAGATCGTCCAGCTAAAATGAGAAGCATGAGCAGCGGTTATACACAGCAGCAAAAGCCGACACACCGTAAAGAAGCTTGTCAGACCGTTACAGTCCGCAAATAAGTCACTTTTTAAGAAATTATGCAGGAAAAAAAAATGAAATAGCAGCAGCTCTATGAGAAGAAGAGCCCATTTATGTGGCTATCAAACAGGCAGCAGTGGGAAGCAGTGACAGGCAGCGATAGGAAGCAGTTTGTCTTCTTTTTTGTGGGAGTGAGCACTTACTGTCAGTTCCTGAGCAGTCACTGGCTGACTCAATCTTCTCCCTAAAAGAAGCAGGTGTTAAAGTACTTATAGCCAGAACGCACTCTGCTTAGCTACTGAGAAGCTACTGATATGTGGTGTGAAAAGATATAGAAGTGTTTGCTAGTGGTTCCAAAATTGGCAGGGGGCATTAAAAATGAGGATAAATAAACATTAAGCCGGAAAGACAGTGAATGTGGAAAACCATGTGTTTGGTCGCGTTGAATGTTTGTTTTGTTTTTAGCAGCAATATAGAAAATCTAATAAACTGTTTGATTTTAATTAATATTGGTGGAGGGGTGGGGTATGGGCCAGAAAGAACCCATTAGGTTTTAGGTTGAATCCAGGTAAAGAAACTGATTCTGACGTTTGATCCAAAAGACTGGTCTTTGCTCATCATTCATTTTATCCTGATTACAGGGTCAATGCCATCAGGATCTACTGTAAGTTTCACCATGAGGATGGAAGTAAGGATCGAAGATGACTGATCACCATCAAAAGTCAGCTATCAATTTTCAGGTTAGACATTAGCATCAAAGATCAGATTCAAAGCTGGGTGATGAAGATTAATTAGCAATCAGCATGAATGGCAAGCAATCAGGATCAAAGGTCGTGATGAAAATAAAAAACATATGTGATCAACATCAAAGGTAGTCATGTTTCAAAAGATAGTAATCGGCATCAAAGTTTAGCAATTAAAATCAAAGCTTAGTGACCATGCTAAAACGTCACCAATTAAAATGAATAGTAGTGTAAGGGTGGGGCATGAACCAAGGAAGAACCCATGAAGTTTTGGGTTGAATTCAGGTCAAAAAAGGCATCCTGAGTTTGATCTGTATGACTGGTCTTTGATCCTAACTCATTTTTATCCCATTTACAGGGGCAAAGTCACACACCAGGATCTAAGTTCAGCAATGAAGATCAAAGGTAAGGAACATGATCAAAGATGATTCACACCATAAAAGGTCATTAATCAATTTCAAAGGTAGACATAGGATCAAATATCAGGTTCAGAGTGAGAAATTAGGGATCAAAGCTGAGTGAGTGAGGATTAATCAGCAATCAGAATCAATTGTCAGCAATCAGGAACAAAGGTCATGATAAAACATGAGTGATTAACATTAAAGGCAGTAAAGCTTAAAAGGACAGGAATCAAAGTTCAGCTATCTGGCTCAGGGACCATGCTCAAAGATCACCAATCAAAATTAATACACAGCAGGAAAGACTCAATGGTCAGGATAAAAAATGACTGATCAGGTTTAAAGACAAGCCATCATAATCAAATGGAAGGAACGCAAATAAATGATCAAAATCAAAGTATAGCAACCAAGATCAAAGTTCTAACAGAATTAACAGACAGGATCAAAGATGAATGATGAGAATCAAAGGACAAGATGACAGATGAGTAAACAGGATCAAAGATTAGCATTCAAGATCAAAGCTCTGTGATCAGGATAAAAGAGCGGTGATTAGGGAGGAAGATGAGGATTAGGATTACGAAGTTGAGTGATCATGAACCAACATCTGAATCACAGTTTAGCAATCAGAAAGAAAGGTGAGCAATCAGGATCAAGGGTAAACAATCAGGACCAAGGGTGAGCGATCGGGACCAAGGGTGAGTGATCAGGATCAAGGGTGAGCAATCAGGACCAGGGGTGAGCGATCAGCGTCCCATGATTGTTTATTCATAGGTGTACTTTGAATCAGATCTCAGTAATAATACAGATCTGATGGACAAAAAAACTGCATTTTTGTACACAGGTGGCCCACGAAGGTTTGAAATTTGTTGTGAAGCTTAAGTTATATTAAAGAGGACTGTGGTGATTGACAGTAATTATATTGTTAAAATAATATAAAACTGAGTTGTCCATTTGTTCAAAAAGAGGTTGTGCAAACAGAAAAAAATAGATTTTTTTTCTTGATAATAATGTGTCCATTACAGCAATTATACTGTAATCAAGTATAAATTAAAACCAATTTATTAACTTAACGTCAATTTACAAGTCGTGCAAGAGGGAAAAGCAGCAGTGTGCAAAAGGAGGACATAATACTGTGCTTACGTTCATGAACTCCTACAAAATGCCAGAAAAAGAAAAAAGTTGAGTGCTTGCTTAGCCGCAGTTTAGATCATTACTCCATGTAGTGGGTCATATGTATGTGCAGTGTGTGTGTGTGTGTGTGTGTGTGTGTGTCCTACGGGCTCTCTGCCTCTGGGCCCCCGGCTCAGAACCCTCTGCAGCAGCCCTGTCAGGCTGGCGATCTGCTTCTCCATGGCCTCCATACGCTCCCTGCACACACACCACAACACACACATTTATAACACCACCATTTCCCCACATGTGCTGTTTTCACACAAGCAGTGGGTTTAGTATCTCAAGGTTTGGTTACAGAATCACAGAGCATTTGGCGCTCATTTCAGTTTAATGTCAATATTTTGTAATGGCTGTTTCAAAAGTGTAGTATAAATGTAAATAATTATTACATATTATGCAATACTGTACATAGTACATAGAGCACAGATGGCACATTTCACATGCAATGTCATCACAGCCATTAGTATCTTCAGGTTAACGTTGTTGTTTGAGTTAAAATTAAATTAAAGATTTGTGTCGTGATGCGTCATAATTGAAGAGCCTTTATAAAATGATTTGAACTGTACAGCAGAAACCAAAAACAACTTGATTTTTGTTGCATCTCAGCCGGCAGTGATTTAAATGATCATATCCAGTATATTCCATTTGTGTTCAGCACCACGGACAGCGCACCCGACCGCTTTCTCTTCTGAGCTGCTTTGAAAAACGTTAAAAATGTTCCTAGAAATCTTTCCTAACACTTAAGATAATGTCTAAGTGCACTATGATTATGGGAACTGTGGTTTGAGAAGAACAGCAAACCTCACGAGTGTTTGTGAAGTCTGTCCTACCTGGTCTCTGTCTCGTTGCCCAACAGAGGTGAGCCGAAAGGTCCGACGTTCCCCCCGTCCCCTCCAGGACTGGCCATCAAACAGAGCTGCTCGGCGGTCAGCCCTAACCCTGAGCCCTGGCCGCGGGCTTTGGGACTGTCCCCAAACACAGCAGAAGTCACAGAGTCTCTTCTCAAATTCTGCTTCCCAGGTGACCCCCGACTGGGTAGAGTTCCCGGGTAGGCATCCCTCATGTCGGTTATCTTTTGCGGGGAAGAGGGCGGTGGCATCCGCAGCCCCATGGCCAACATAGAAGCAGCATAAGCATCGTTATAAAGTGGTCCTCCTGGCCTGTAGAGGGCACCACTTTCCATCAGCTCTCCCTGCAAAGCAGCTGCTGAATAGGAGGTGAGTGTTCGAACCGACCCAGCGCCTCCTCCCCCTCCTCCACGGCGAATCAAGGAGCTGTAGGGATCCGCTCTGGCTGGGATCGGGGAGTGAGGTCCTCCTGCCAGGCTCAGCCGACCCGTATCTGGCCCCAGAGAATAAGGGTCTGCGTAGATCCCCCCTCCCCCGCGATCGTCCCCCCGCAGCAGCACCATGCTCCTGGATCCACCTATTTCGTCGTCTGGCTTCACATCTCTGCGTTCCAGGATGGCGCTGGAGGAGGCGCAAAAGGCCGGTTGGGTGTGATGGGGGTGGTGAAGCTGCGGCTGGTGGTGCGGAGAGGAATGGTGGGACTGGGCGTGCAGGAGCGGCAGGGAATGGGTGTGGTGGGGCGGCCCGGCGTAGGAGGACGGCCTACTGGCGCTGTAGAGGAGGCGAGTGCGGGACGGAGAGGAATGTGGAGGCGAGGCAGAGGAGACCGAATGCTGGGAAGACAACGGCGGGTTGCTGAGGCGGCGGTCTGGTGGAGAGTCCTGAGGTGCGTACACCATCTCCCTCTATTTAGAAGAGAACAAAAAAGACAGATTTTAAATCCTTCTCAAAAACATTGTACAGCAATTCCTAACATCCTCTTTGAGATTAGCAGGAAAAACTCAAAAATCCTCCCGTAAGTGCGTTCTAAGTGCACTTGATACTTTATTGACAAATGAAACATGCAGGGATTATCTTTGGCATCTATCCCAAATGTCACACAGAAAGGAAATACAAAGCAGAAGAGTGCAGCGAAAGTGAAAATCCCCCGTCGGAGAGAACCAGCAGAATGTAACAGATACGGCAAAAGAACACAGAGGCGGACGACGCGGTAATAACCTGGTACACAAAACTATCTGATGGAGACAGTGCAAATAGAAAAGCCAATATTTCCACATAATAACTCTTAAGACCCTGACAACAACACCTTGTGGACAGACTAATGACTCCAGTGCCATCATCCTCCAGCTGGTATCTTAGCAACAGCATCTTCTTAAAACCATTCTATACCATACTGAGGACAGACACTTCACTCCACCTCCGAGACCTGCTGAAGTCACACGTCGTCCATCATGGGTAAAACCTCAACAGATTCTTCTCTTTACCCTGCTGCTGCAGCTCGGACCCCCACCACCCCCAGCCCAATGTAGAACATCTGGCAGTCAATCTTATTCTTAACCAAGCTCTTTCCTCCAGTTCCAGGGTTGGCTGAACCCCAGTAATCTTGGTCATGCTATTGTAGGTTGCAATCTAAAATAACTTTAGCTCCGATGTTGACTCGGCTTCAATGAGATCATGCACACATGCCCAGGCCGGTCACCTTGGTAATCAAAGAAGCAGCCGGATGTTCTGCGCACACATAACGGTCAAGGCAGGTGCACAGGGTTGACAGTAAAACGTTGGGAAGATTTCAAAGTTTGGCACCGAAAGGTGACAACCCAACAGGAGACAGACAATAGCTGACCCTCAAAACAGAATTTTATATACTCGTATATAGCAGAAGTACGTAGGCCAATAAGTGAGTGGCAGCAGGACATATGGTTCTATTTTCATTTGTGATTAATAGATAGTATTAAAAGTCTGGTCTGTGCTCTGTGTTCTCAGGACGCAGGACTACTTTTTGTCCCTAAGGTTAAAGAAAGTCAGCAGGCCACAGAGCCTTCTCTTATCATGTGCCTGTCTTGTGGAATGATCTACCTGCAGAGAAAAAAGACAAATTCCATAGAGGCATTCAAGCCTAGATGCATCTATTCTCTTTTTTGCTGTGGTGGGCACAGCTAACCAAAATTTAGCTTTGATAACTGCTAATCTGCTAATTTAAAAGTTAACTTTTATAACGCTAAACTGATAAACCGCTAAAAAATTTAGTGGACATTACAGCTAATGGCTAACTTTGACTCGATACACTGTCAGCTACTGATAAGCCAGCTTCGAGTTTAAGCACCGCCGAGGCTTCTGAGGAAAATCAAAGGTGATCACAAACACAAAATAAACAATGAGCCAGAGCTTCTGTCTTTCTGCCCCCAGCCCACTGCTGTAAGGAAGTGGCATTTGCGAATGTAATGTAATGTGCGAATTCTGAAGGTTTGAGCATTAACCAACACATGTGCCAAAAGGCATTATGGGAAATGAGCCTCCTCTCAATCACTGGTTGGTTGGTTTATTTATTTGTAAAAACCAACACACAAGTTATTGTAACATGTGTGCTGGTTTTTACAAATAAATGTTTATTTGCAAATATGTGCTTTTCTTCATCTGTAAAAAAAAGGCATTTGCAAAACTGAAAAGTCTGTGATGTGTGATTCAACACAATGAATAGTGACCAATAATCACACGTTGGTCACTATTCACACTCCCATCCAGTAGATGGCAGTGTTCTATGCAGTTTGGGGGGAGGTGATTGAGAGGAGATACTAAAGTAACTAATGTAACTGTGGCAACACTGGTGATGGACGATCACCCAAGTACACCCTCATACTAAATATAAATGAAATTGGTCAACTGGTTCTTGAGATATCACGTTAAAAAGCAAAAACAGATGGAGAGACGGACATGCTGATGTCCGTCTGCCATCTTTTTTATCTCCCCTGTATTTCATACAGGGGAGATAAAAAAAAAGCATGTAACCTGCTGATTTTTTCACTTTCAGAACACAGAGTAAAGTAGTATATTGAGTTCACAAATCACAGGATGGTACGGCTCAATGACATGTAACATATGAGGGTGGGTTAATGTTATATATTTTATATGTCAACAACAAAACTTTGAAACCTGATCTCAAATTGTCCAGAAAGTCAATAAAGGGATGCTTATCTTGAGATGATATGCGTTACAATTTGGAGCCAAGCCAAAGTCAAAAAGAACCCCAGTATGCAGGCAGCAAGGACACAAAGGTGAGTTGCAAAAAAACATGGTGTTTTAATGATCCAGGTGTATATAGCAATCCAAACAAACAAGGTGCAGGGACGGGAATACAAAAAGAGTTCAAAACAAAATACTGGGCGGAGATCTAACAGGAGGTGCAAAAGAGAAGACAAAACTAATGACCGCTGAAGACACTCTGAGACAATGAACACGGGGTATTTACAAAAATAGCGACCACAGGTGAGACCAACAAGAACACATAACATCAAACAAACAGCAACCAGACAGGGGAAAGGTGCGGGGTAAAAGGAAACAAACTGATTAACAATAGGCGCATGGAATCACGGGGGGTGGAGGAACAACAGAGACATGTGAGAACTTAAAGGAACACAAGGTGAGAGAAAACTAAACAAGCATCTAAGGGTAAGTGGAAACACAACAAATGACAAAGATCACAAAACACAACAGAACAAAAATACAAATCCAGTTACAAGATAAAAAAAACAACGTGGAACTCAAAAGAGCAAAAAGTGTAACAGGGGAAACCAACATGAAGATAAACACAAAAGGAGGTAATCAAAGAGAACGGAACAACAACCAAAAACTAAATCAAGGAACATCAAAAGTGAAGAGAGTGTGACATGAAAAACCAAAGAACACATAATGACAACTGAGGAGGACAAAAACCAGGACAGAGGACGGATGACGAGGACCAAGACTAGGGACACTAGGACACAGACAGGGGACACACAACAAGGATGACCAACACAGGCAGGGGAGTGAACACAACGGTTTATAAACACACACACAATCCACAGGCGTACAGGGACCCACACGGATGACAGACAGCAGAGAACACACACACACACACACACACACTGAAAACCAACTATAAACAACAAACAACAATAACATATAAACTACACAGAAACAGAAAACAGAAAAAGACAGGACTGAAGACAAACCCAAAAACAAAATGCACAGACAGGGCAACCACACACACACACACACACACACACACACACACACACACACACACACACACACACACACACACACACACACACACACACACACACACACACACACACACCAGATGTGGTCAGTAATGTGGCTTTGCCAACTTTATATTGAACCATTTGAAGACTTTTGGTGACAGGGAAAAAAAAACAAAACATTATACAAATCAGTTCCGGAACAAGCAAACACAGGAACCAACGTCTCTCCATTTGCTCTGGACAAAATATGCAGAATCTTTGCAGTCTGACACAAATTAAAAAAGACATTCTTGGCACTTTGTCATATGCAGATCAAAGGTCAAATATCACAACAACATTTTTATTATTTTTTCGCTATCACACAAACATCAAGTGGTAAAAACACACCTGTGAACGTGAGTCTAAGTAGCTGCAGAAGACTATTTGCACTACATTTTTTCCCATATGAACACTGAGAATCTGCTTCTGTGATGTAATTAGCATAGCTTATGATTTATTTTATTCTATAAGTGCAGCACTGCCACATGACTCTGCTCCCATTTCCATAATCACAGTGCAATTAGACATTATCAAAATGCAAGGTCTTGCACAGAAATTGCCAACATTGCAAAACTGAATAACAGACTCTCATTTTTTACGGCAAAGGTTTATTTTTCTCCAGCTGGAACCAAAAGCGTAAAACATAAAGCATTAGGAACCACACTAATCCCTCGTGCCATGTTTGTCTTGCTAGCAGTTTATCAATTAATTAAGATGTCATAACTCACATAATATCATAAGTTTAATCCATGTAATAAAAGGCAAGTGGCCTCTGTGTGTTTGTGTATCCGAAGCATCAACTGAAATCCACAAAAAGCTGACTTTCGTCCTTTGGTGGACTTGTGTATTTTTTCATGAGGATTCAGGTCGTGAAAACAGTGAAGTGATCGGACCAATATTTTTTGAGAAATCAGTAATTTTTGAACACAAGACTGTTTATGTTGCACTTCCACAATAAGAGCCTGTATTTCAAAATAAAAGCCTGTGAGGTTGGTATGTTTACCACTGTGTTACATCACCTTTCCTTCTAACAACACTCAATAAGCGTTTGGGAACTGAGGACACTAATTGTTGAAGCTTTGTAGGTGGAATTCTTTCCCATTCTTGCTTGATGTACAACTTCAGTTGTTCAACAGTCCAGAGTCTCCGTTGTCGTATTTTGCGCTTCATAATGCGCCACACATTTTCAATGGGTGACAGGTCTGGACTGCAGGCAGGCCAGTCTAGTACCCGCACTCTTTTACTACGAAGCCACGCTGTTGTAACGTGCATAATGTGGCTTGGCATTGTCTTGCTGAAATAAGCAGGGATGTCCCTGAAAAAGACGTTGCTTAGATGGCAGCATGTGTCGCTCCAAAACCTGGATGTACCTTTCAGTATTGATGGTGCCATCACAGATGTGTAAGTTGCCCATGCCATGGGCACTAACACACCCCCATACCATCACAGATGCTGGCTTTTGAACTTTGTGCTGGTAACAATCGGGATGGTCTTTTTCCTCTTTTGTCCGTAGGACATGACGTCCATGATTTCCAAAAACAATTTTAAATGTGGACTCATCAGACCACAGCACACTTTCTCGCTTTGCGTCTGTCCATTTCAAATGAGCTCAGGCCCAGAGAATGCGGCAGTGTTTCTGGATGTTGTTGATGTATGGCTTTCGCTTTGCATGGTAGAGTTATAACTTGCACTTGTAGTGTAGCGACGAACTGTGTTAACTGACAATGGTTTTCTGAAGTGTTCCTGAGCCTATGCGGTAAGATCCTTTACACAATGATGTCAGTTTTTAATGCAGTGCCACCATTCAATGTTGGTTTTTGGCTTTGCCGCTTACGTATAGAAAGTTACAAGGAGTAGAAGTGGTGAAAGTAGATGAGTTTAAATATTTGGGGTCAACTGTTCAAAGTAATGGAGAGTGTGGTAGAGAGGTGAAGAAGAGAGTGCAGGCAGGGTGGAGTGGGTGGAGAAAGGTGGCAGGAGTGATTTGTGACCGAAGAATATCAGCAAGAGTGAAGGGGAAAGTTTACAAAACAGTAGTGAGACCAGCTATGTTGTATGGTTTAGAGACAGTGGCACTAACAAAAAGACAGGAGGCAGAGCTGGAGGTGGCAGAGCTGAAGATGTTGAGATTCTCTTTGGGAGTGACAAGAATGGACAAGATTAGGAATGAACATATCAGAGGGACAGCTCAGGTGGGACAGTTTGGAGACAAAGTCAGAGAGGCAAGATTGAGATGGTTTGGACATGTGCAGAGGAGGGACCCAGGGTATATAGGGAGAAGGATACTGAGGATGGAGCCACCAGGCAGGAGGAGAAGAGGGAGACCAAAGAGGAGGTTCATGGATGTGCTGAGAGAGGACATGCAGGTGGTTGGTGTGACAGAGGAAGATACAGAGGACAGGGTGAGATGGAAACGATTGATCTGCTGTGGCGACCCCTAACGGGAACAGCCGAAAGACAAAGAAGAAGAAGAAGCTTACGTGTAGAAAGTTCTCTAGATTCTCTGAATCTTCTGATTATATTATGGACTGTAGATGATGGAATCCCTAAATTCCTTGCAATTGAACGTTGAGAAATATTGTTCTTAAACTGTTGGACTATTTGTTCACGCAGCTGTTCACAAAGTGGTGATCCTCACCCCATCTTTTCTTGTGAACGGCTGAGCCTTTTGGGGATGCTCCTTTTATACCCAATCAGGACACTCGCCTGTTTCCAATTAACCTGTTCCCCTGTGGAATGTTCCAAACAGGTGTTTTTTGAGCATTCAGCAACTTTCCCAGTCTTTTGTTGCCCCTGTCCCAGCTTTTTTGAAACGTGTTGCAGGCATCCATTTCAAAATGAGCAAATATTTGCACAAAAACAAAAAAGTCTATCAGTTTGAACATTAAATATCTTGTCTTTGTGGTGTTTTCAATTGAATATAGGTTGAAGAGGATTTGCAAATCATTGTATTCTGTTTTTATTTACATTTGACACAACGTCCCAACTTCATTGGAATTGGGGTTCTAGTTAAAGTAGATGATGAAATCTTCTTACCGTTATTGTTTCTGTATGGCAACGTTGCTTTTCGTCCCACACATGGATGAGTCATCAGTGATGAAGGATGTTACGTGCAGCTCATCGGAGCTTTGGTTACTGAGCTGTTCAGATATCGTCAACTGTTCAGATATTGTTACTACGCAAATGATAAAAACCATCAAGAGAACAAGCAAAACGAAATACGAATGAACTGAGGTTGTCTTCGGGATTCATTCACATTTTTCAACAGTTTGAAAATTCTGGCGAAATGCCTTCTACGGGAACGAAGCTGGACGACGGTTAAACGATGCCTCCAAAAGTCAACGTAAGTCCAGATTTCTTGTTTCGTTTGGGCTTCGGTGTCCTTCGTTAGTGCCATGTGACCGGGGCTCTACATCCTAGACAGCAGATTCAAATCTGGACATTTTCTGTTTGTGTGTGACCCCAGACACAGAATGAACACATTCACACTCTGGACAAAACAACAGAATTGTGTCTCAACAGTGTCTCACACAGACCAAAAAAGAAAAAAAAAGAAATCTAAAAAAAGATCTATGTGAACAGTGTCACAGTGCACGTATAAAACTTCAGTTATTTCTTTACATGGAATATTGTGCTGGTTAAGCAGCTTCAGAAAATCTTATTGGTGACAACAATTCATTGTAGAAAACTAAACACAACTGAAAACAGATTAAATTTTCAATAAAAACTTTCATAAAAACCAACAAATCTTTCTATGTCAATACTTAAAAAATATAGCATAACTGTAAACAGATTTCCCCCAAAAGTCAGCTGTTCTCCGTATATAGTACAAATGAGTTCATCTAGAACCCGTGCTTCCTCACGGGTCAATGTCCTAGTATGAAGTAATGCTGCAGCCACCTGTGTGCTCACCACTTGTGCTGTCTGCCTCTGGGACTCAGTTCTCAGCTCAACTCTCTCACAGTCTATCGTGATGGTATGTTGCAGTCTATCAGCACCCAGTGAAGTCAGCATTGGTAACGCGAAAGCCTGGCACGGTTCCCAGAAGAGTGGTGCCAGTGTCAGATCACTCACTCGTAACCTCTTGTTTAATGTGAAGTGTGCCAAACTTATGCTTGTGCACATTCCGTAATGCAAACACAGAGTATCAGCATGACGTGGGAGATGGATACTGGTGTGGGTGTAACACAATTTAATTCATCAAATCTACCACAGCAAGAAAGAGAAACCTAAACTCTTGACTCATGAACCAAATATAGAGAAGATGTCAATAGAGTAGGCAGTGTTTACCCTACAGCATTATATGTCTGGCGGCCCACCAGGCCAATGAGAAGCCCCGCCAGGCCAGAAATATTATGTTAAAAACATGTCAAGTACTGCCAAACATCCATTAATTTGGATGTCAATCATCATTTCATCCTATCCATAGTGCTCACACAACCTTCTGTGAAGTACCTGTTAATTTTAGTTATTTGATAGCATGCTAATCTTGTTATTATTATTATTATTATTATTATTATTATTACTATTATTATTATTACAAACCTACAGCATTATAGAAGTATTATGTTAAAAATATTATGTTAAAAACTGGTGGCCATAACAGGTGCAATAATCATGCTGTGTAATCAGCATCTTGATATGCCACAGCTATGAGGTGGGATGGATTATCTCAGCAAAGGAGAAGTGCTCACTAACACGGATTTAGACAGATTTGTGATATTACCGAGAAATAGGTCTTTTGTGTATATAACATGCTTTAGATCAGGGGTGGGCAATCATGTGCCATGAAGGGCCAAGACACTGCAGGTTTTCCTTTCTACCAATCTCCTCAGCAGGTGATTTCATTAATGATCAGGTGTCTCAGCAGGTGATTTCAATGACGACCAGGTGTTTATGTTCAGAGGAGAAGCTCATCAGCAACCCACCTGCTGAGGTGACTGGTTGCAAGGAAAACCTGCAGTGTCTCGGCCCTCGATGCCCACCCCTGCTTTAGATCTTTGAGAAATCTTTGAAAGATGGGAGCAAAAACAAAAATGTTGCATTTATATTTTTGTTCAGTGTATATCAAAGGATAGGATGTCTATAATCAACATATATCAAGGACTTGCACCAACTGTCATGACGTTGATTTCAGAATGCAGGCACCCACTCATGAAACTGGCAGTGTCTGGGTTTGTTTATCAACGGCCATAACTCTGGTAAAATTGGCCCAACTTGAACAACATGATAAGATGCGTATTACCAGCCTACAACAAGTACTTGTACAAAGTTTCACAAAATTCCTCCTAAAATGTGAGAGGAGTTGATTTCAGAATGCAGGCACCAACTTACAAAATTAATGGAGTCTAGATTTGTTAGTCAACGGCCATAACTCTGGTCAAAAGAGCCAAATTCAAACAATATGATAATATGCATATTACCAACCTACAACAAGGACTTGCACAAAGTTTCACGAAATTCCTCCTAAAAATGTGGGAGGAGTTAATTTCAGAATGCAGGCACCAACTCATGAAACTGATGGAGTCTAGATTTGTTAGTCAACAGCCATAACTCTGGTCAAAAGAGCCCAATTCAAACGATATGATAATATGCATATTACCAACCTACAACAAGGACTTGTACCAAGTTTCACGAAATTCCTCCTAAAAATGCAGTGTTGCATAAAGTAACGGAAAATCACACTTAAGTAAAAGTACAGATAGCCATTAAAAAATGACTTTGGTAGTAGTTCAAGTCACCAATTGAAATGCTACTCAAGTAAAAGTCTTAAAGTATCTAGTATTTATTGTACTTAAGAATGATAAGTAATATACAAATAAATGTACTCAAGTACTGAAAGCAAAAGTACAAGTAAATGTTAATGATCAAAAATGGACTGATTTTTTTTATATTACAAAGTTTATCTAGGCTTGTAAATGACTGGTAGTATTAGTCAAAATACTGAAAATTGTGCACATCACACAAAAACACTTCAGAAACAAGGTTTCAAAACCTAAATAAACGAGAGTAGGCTACTCACTAGTTGTTCACAGGAAACAGTTATTTATTTCTATATGTATTTATTTATTTTCATTGTTACATGGTTTTATCTTTTCTGTTGTGGTAGAGAAGCTTGAATCTTTGACTGGACTGGGTTGCTTGACGTGAGGACGTTTCGCTTCAAATCACAGAAGCTTCCTCAGCTAAAATTCTTGCTCTTGTAGTCTGACTTCTGTCTTGACTCTCTACAAGAGTGATTTGAAGCGAAACGTCCTCACGTCAAGCAACCCAGTCCAGTCAAAGATTCAAGCTTCTCTACTATGGAAACCACCTGGACAACTGAGAGCCTACACAGAAACTTTTCTGTTGTGTTTTGTTTCATTAGGTTCTTTTTGTCTCTTTCTCTAAAATTGTATTGTAACATTATTAGTCTATTATTATTGACTATTATGTAGACTATTATTGTTGTTGCTATTATTAATATATGAATAAAAATACATTTCAGAAATTACAATTTCAATCAATCAATCAATCAACATTTATTTATAAAGCGCTTTACAGCACCGACTGGTGTCCAAAGTGCTTAACATTAAAAACACAAATTTACAAAATAAAACACATATAAAATAAAATTTTAAAACAACACATAAAAAAAAAACAGAAAAATAACAGAACATGTCACCTCCCCACTAAGTGTTAAAAGCCAGTTTAAATAAATAAGTCTTTAACTTAGATTTAAAAAGTGCTAGGTCAGGAATAGTACGTAACTCAAGAGGTAGCTCATTCCACAGTCTGGGGCCAGCTACCGCGAAAGCATGATCACCCCAGCGTTTATATCTTGACCTTGGAACATCTAAGTAAAGCTGGCCAGACGCCCTTAACGTCCTACTGTAGGTGCGCAAAGTTAAAATTTCAGACAAGTAGGGAGGTGCAAGGCCATAAATAGCTTTAAAAACAAACATTAAAATTTTAAAATCAATTCTAAAACGAACTGGAAGCCAGTGGAGTGAGTATAGGATGGGCGCAATATGCTCACGTCTAGAAGTGTTTGTCAAAAGACGAGCAGCAGCATTCTGCACCAACTGGAGACGCGCAAGAGACGACTGATTAATGCCCGCATAAATTTGACTCTTTTACGACAATAAACGCTGAGCCATTAATTATACAGAAAACAAATCAACACAAACGTGCTGATGCAAACAGCTTAATTTTAATTTCGTTGTACCTTGTGTATAATGACAATAAAAAGCATTCTATTCTATTAATGCTAACTTTAACATTGAAAATGCCATAGACATGCTAATGCGTTAGCATCGGTCCCGTTTTTAAGTTATAAAATACATCTATCAACTGTTTCAGAAGACCATAACAGGTCGGTTTAACATAAAAATATTAAATATTACTCACAGACATATGCTCTTCAGGGTTTTAGCTGGGAAAAATTAGGATAAAGCGAAATTAAACAATGAATACATGAATCGTAGATCAAAGCACTGCTTCGACCTGCGAATCACTGCTTTGATTGGTTCAAGGTTCAAAGCAAAGCCGTGCTGCAGAAAAGTTGATTACAGACCCGCTGCAGGTCTGTAATCAATGAAGAGAAATTATCATTTTCCTGACAAACACCCCCAAGTGTGCAACTGCAAAAAAGCCTACCAGACATGCCTCATGACAAATCGGCCTGACTTCATTGCAGTCACTAGCAGGGATGGGTATTGATAAGGTTTTATCGATATCAATGCCATTATCGATTCTGCTTATCGATCCGATTCCTTATCGATTCCCTTATCGATACCTCGTGAATTTTGTACTAAAAGTAGGCTTTACAGGTTTTCTATGTATTTCCTTGAGTCTTAAAGTAAATAAATATGAAATTAGTCACTGTATCCTTGATCTCTGGACATAAATAAAAATAAACAAAACTGTTTCGCTTTGAAGTTATTAATTCAGACTGAATTCTATCATTCTATCTTGACTTGTCAGAGAGCCGCGCAACGTTTGGAGCTGTGTGAACAGAACGGAGGATGATTCTCGTTTCTTTCTCGCAACAAGACAGGAGTCCCAGTTAGTAACTTTAATCCGCACAAAAGTGAATCACAACTCATATTCAGGGATGAAAGTGGTGAAAAACAAAAAAAGCTGAAACCCAAAATTACCCCCCACCACCACCTGCACGAAAATGTTTGAATTCTAGAAGCTCTGAAATGCAATCTGGGACTATTCCAGACAATAAACTGGAGTGAGTGCTGAATCCATTTAGGTGAGAAAAAAAACATACAAAAACAATACAACTTTCCTTATTCAGATTCATTCCAGTAGTATTCTGCTCTTACTAGGATGCAGCAGTTTTCTAGTTTGGCAGATAGCTCTGGAGGAAATCACTGAATTAACGTCGGAAATGTAGTGAAGTAAAAGTGAAAGTAAGCTGTATTTAAAAAACTCAAGAAAAGTACAAAGTCTCCCAAAACATACTTAAATACAGTAGTGAAGTATTTTTACTTCGTTACTATACAACACTGTAAAAATGTGAGAGGAGTTGATTTCAGAATGCAGGCACCAACTCACGAAACTGATGGAGTCTCGATTTGTTAGTCAACGGCCATAACTCTGGTCAAAAGAGCCCAATTCAAACGATATGATAATATGCGTATTACACAACGCATATACCATATGCGTATACCATGATGTTATATGGTACATATGGTACATATACCATGTCTGGGACGGATGGACAGACAGACAGACAGATGGATGGATGGAAATCGCCCCCTAGGGACCTTCGGCCATTGGGGGGATAAAACTCCAGCTGCTGTCTGCGCCAATTAAAGTTAGCAGTCAGAGCTTTCAGTAGAAGGCGTAAGACATCAGAATCTGATGGGTCACAGTCACACATCGTGACTCCTATCAGACGTTACCCTCCACCCTCAAATATATTTTTACATGTTTTTCATGTTTTTCATGAAACGCTGTGTAACTTCACACTCACTTTTGCCAGTTATGATATTTAACTTTCTTGATTGTGGCTCACCTTGTGTAAAGTTTTTTTTTAAATAATGTAATATGCAAACCACATAAAGACAGGAGACACAATGACACACACACATGCACACACACACACAACCCCATACTTACCCGCAGATCTCCATTAGCAAGGTGTGGGTTGTGGTGTCCGGGGTAGGTGCCGTAGACAGGCTCTTTGCAGTAAATCTTAATGATGCAGCGGTCCTGAACATCGCGAGGGTCCTCCAGTTCATAAAAAACATTACGGGTCTCATCTTTGATCAGGAGAGCTGTGCTGGGAGTCCTGATCGCCAATAATCATCAAAAAAAAAAAAGGGTTAACACTCCGGGCAAAGAGAACTTCCACACCTGTTACCAGCTAATAATCAGTGATGTGTGCTCTGTTACAGACTGAGTCAAGAAGTGTCCAATTATTAACCACATGAGGCTCCTGTAATGGGAGAATCAGCTGGACAAAATGCCATATTGAACTAATCAGGGAACTAATACTCAGTGATTCACAGATAACCAAAAAATTACTTCGATAACAGATAATCAGATAACTGAAAAGTTATCTTTGATAAAGACAAAACAATAAACCACCCAAAAATGTATCTGACGTTACAGATAACCGATAAATTCCAGTATTGTCTCTGGTACATTTGCAACTACTAACAGACTGAATTTGAGTTTTAACACCACGATCGCTTGTGGTAGCATCAAAAGCGACAACAGACCCAAACAATGAGCCCGCACTCTTTGAACATCCTGCCCCCTGCTGGAAGCTCTTGTTTACTACATGGCTTCCAGCACAGACGCAAGCTGAGAGCAGCTGCAAAGTCCAGCTCTCTACCAAAACACAACGCTCCGGTCAGGCGGAGGTCTTGGAAAATAAAGCAATGCTGAGTTATGGTTTGGTGTATAAATATAATTAATACTGATAAAATAACTCCATTAATGTCAATTCTGTCATTTGTACAAAGTTAAAATATAACATATATTTTTTAATGTTGAATAATGCATTAATTCTGAAGTATTGTAAAAAAACACAGACAGATCGCAAAGGATTCTGGGTAAAATGTGCCTCTTCTGCTAAACACTGATTGCTTGAGTCATTCATTATGTAAACCAACACGTTAATGTGACGTGTGTCGTGTGTTGGTGTTTACAGATAAATGTGCTTTTGTAAAATATTCCATTTTTTATTTGTAAAAACAGGCATTTTTACAGAGCCCTGGAAGTGTCATCACAAAATGTTTTGCATGTGGAGAGAATGTGCGCTCATTTGATTATATTGTGCGCTCATTTGATTATAATGTGCGTGCGTTTTTTAATGTTGTGTGCACGTTTTATTATATTGTGCACACATTTTATTATATTGTAAAACATGCACTCAATATCGTCTTGACACATAAATGTTGGCTATTCGCCCTATTGACGTTTCAAATCCCGCAAAACCTCGGAGAGTTCACCGCGCTGCGAGATCTCAGTAACATTGAGAACTGCACTGAGACGCTCTGATCACGCTACACTTTAACTGCTGCACACAACACCATTAACATTGCAACATAAAACTATTTTTATATTGTGCCTAAAACTCTCATGAATATATTCTCTGGGTTTATAGACGCTGTTATTGCGTTTGTTTTATGTAAACATGCGAGAATCACAGGCTGTCTCTCCGTTATTTTCAATAGGAGCTGCTGTGAGCTAGAATCGCTTCCTGATCATGTCGTTCTGGAGGAACGTGAAGTTTGCTCTTTAATGTATTGATTATTGTTCTTTACAACACTGTTTATCCTCTTTGTTCGAGACTAATATATATATGTCTGAAATTCGGTTCGCGTTTATTAAATTCCACGCAGATTAAACGTAACAGACACGGATTATTTGTTAGAATTGTTTTAGCAAGTTTTCAGGGTATCATGCAGCAGTCTCTTATTAACGTGACGAAAAGCATAAAAAAAATCACATTTTTGTAGTATAATATTCATTTACAACTATCATCGTGTTGATTCTCTATATGTTGTTTAACTGCAGCGACTCTCTGGCATGCAAGGGATTATGGGATACGTCAATAGGCCGAATGAACACTACTGGCCAGTAGATGGCAATAGAGACCTTGAGAACTTGCCAAAATAAAATTCTAGATAATCCGTGTCTGCTACATTTAAGATGCGTGGAATTTAATAAACGCAGACACAATAACAACGTCTATAAACCCAGAGAATATATTCACAAGAGTTTTAGGCACTAGAGTTTAATGCTGTTGTCCGTAGAGCCTGAACAAGAGTGTTTCAAATGCATTTCTCATGTTGTGAACGTACTGAGATTACCCTATCCTACCCATAATGCACTGCTGGGCACAGCATATAGCCACACTAAAACCTTAAAAATTACCGCATTACTTTAAAACTAAAACATATATCTGATATTTTCACTTTATAAAGCTTCAGTCATGACATTAATTTAAATAACTTGTCTGAAATTAGTTTGGTTAAAAGTTGAACCATAAGTTAAAAATGTATGCCTCTGGATGACTTGGGTGATATTGCCCACATATCAGTATGGGGTAAAAAAAAAAAAGAGTTTTGGGGGGGACCAGGTCTCCTTTGCCTGCAGATGATAGAGCGGTTTCTTCATAAAGCAGCTCTTCTCTGTTTTGCAGAGAGTAGAACTACACATCAGCTACGAAACATTTAAGAGGTAGGTGCTCAACTGATTTTAAGTTTTATAAATATTTGTAGCTGTTCAGCTTTATTATCGGTCTAAATATTATCGGACAAAAATTTATCGCAAGATACTTAGTCCAATAATGGTTTTTAAAGTTATCTAAAAAGATAATCCGATAATGAAAACATTATCTTCGATAAGTATCGGTTATCGGATTATCAGAACTGTGCCCACCACTGCATATATCCATTTGCTAAATTACTTCATCCTTAGTAATATGGAATCATATATAGATATATATGCACCAAGTGACCCTAAATTATACTCCTCAGTGGGTACATGTATGCTGTAAGTATCAAGTGTCTCCCTTATGTTTTATGGAAATGCTGTGTTAACAAGAAAATGTATTAACATGCAAATATATGCATCTATCAAATACTCAGACATAAACTTTACTTGTACTTTTATCAAATAACCCAAAAATATAATTAGCTCATGTACTCAGAGGGTACCTATAGTGTAAGTATCAAGCGTCTACTATATATTGTGTTCAAAACAATACAGTACATACATACACTTGCAGTCATGACAACATGCATGTTGTGTGAAACAGGCCATCGACTCATGAGTGCATAAACTGACAAGCATGCTCTTATTGTGACAGGGTAGGAAGTGTTTCTTTTAATCGCAAGCATACCTGAGCATGGCCATGGTGAGCCTCTGAGGGAACATGTGCACAATCAGGGCCCTCAGGGTGTCCAGGCTGGTCAGCTCATGGGTTAGGTGCACCCTGCGGGTCTCCTCCCCCAGCTGGAGAAACAAGATACCTGTTGGGGCGGGGGGAGGGGGGTGTTAAGATTGAGAGAAGATGACAATCATTAAGGAGCAATGGCACAATTTTCAGTTAAAGATATTTAGACTTTTTAGACTTTGTATTAAATCTGTATGACTATAAACAGGCACATAATTAAAATATATAGTTTGCATTTAGGGCAGCGTGATGGCTTAGTGGTTACCACTGCTGCCTCACAGCGAGAAGGTCATGGGTTCGATTCCCACCTGTGGCCTTTCTGTATGGAGTTTGCATGTTCTCCCTGTGTTTGCGTGGGTTCCCTCCGGGTGTTCCGGCTTCCTCCCACATCCAAAGACATGCAGGTTAGGTGGACTGGAAACTTTAAATATGTCTATATGTGGCCCTGTGACAGACTGGCATCCTCTCCAGGGTGTAGCCCGCCTTGCTCTCTATGACTGCTGGGATAGGCTCCAGCCCCCCGTGTCCCTTAATTGGGCTAAGGGGTTGAAGGTGAGTGAGTGAGTGAGTTTGCATTTAAATTTCTGACATTTATTATGTGCATTTATTTGAATATAAATCAAATGTGCAAATAAACCGCAAGCTGCATTTGAAGATTATGAATATAAATAAAAATCTGCAGACAGACGACGCTCCTAACGCCCATAAATCCATGAGGTCGCTGCATCTTATTACTCGACCACAGATAAATTCAAACTTCAAGTCCAAAATCCGTATTGCATGAATTCAGCTTTGAACTCAGACGGCATCAGCCCACAGACTACACGTGATATATATATTTATTTTTTTGGGAGTCCAACCTGGTGCTCGTAACTTGGCTTGGCTGGATGAGCGAGCCAGAGGCAGACTCTGGCGAAGTCGGTTCATCCGGTTGAAGCCGATGGGCATGTCAGGCTCTGACATGGTCTCCAGGTTTTCGGCCGATGCAAAGGATACCCTGTTGGCCTGATCGCCAAGAGCCGGCTGTGTAGGGCTGAGTCGTGTCACGCGTGGGGTGCGAGTCTGTAAAACACAGCATAGAGTTATAGCCAACAAATATTTGGGCAATGCAATATTTTGCTCTTTTGGCTATTCATCACAGCATATTATAGCTGAAATCAGCCAATAAACACGAGTTTAGAGTGGCTGCATTAATATGACTATAGCTACATCCACATTGGCAAAACTCTTAACTCGTTTTTAGGGACTGTCATGTTCTGGTTTTCTCTTTCACTACCTGTTTTTGCAGCGTCATCCCTTGTCTCTTCATTTGCTTCACTTCTGTCTTAGAGTAAACCTTGTTTGCTATTTTAATAATGACTTCCCTCATGTACGTAAGCTCATATATCTATAGGTTCCACCGTAGATTATCAGTGTTATTATTCTCCTTGCGATTCTTCATTGCCAATGAATATTTGAACCTATTTATCCAAAGCCAGTCTCATTACAAAAAGTACATTAATCTATTGGTTTGTGACAGGGGCATGAAAAAGGGGTGCTTTTTGTGATGGGCACAAATTCATTTTGTGACGGGGTCACGAAATTTGGGGTGATGGGGTCTGGGGGGCTATGGTTAGGGGAAGGTAAGCACTAACGCTATGGTTATGGTTAGAGTTAAGAGAAGGGGAAGGTTATAAATAGTAAAATAAAAACAACCGTGCCACGAAAATGGGGTGTTTTTCGTGACGGGGGCTCTAATTCATTTTGTGATGGGGCCACGAAATGTGGGGTGACTGGGGGGGTCTGAGAGGGTTATGGATAGGGTTAGGGGAGGGTAGACACTAATGCTATGGTTAGAGTTAGGAGAAGGGGAAGATTATAAATAGCAAAATAAAAAGCAGTGCTACGAAAATGGGGTGCTTTTCTTGACGGGGGCTCTAATTCCTTTTTTTGACAAGGCCATGAAATGTGGGGTGACTGTGGGGTCTGAGGGGGTTATGGTTAAGGTTAGGGGAGGATAGACACTAATGCTATGGTTAGAGTTAGGAGAAGGGGAAGATTATGAATAGCAAAATAAAAAGCAGTGCTATGAAAATGGGGTGCTTTTTGTGACGGGTCTCTAATTTGTTTTGTGACGGAGCCACGAAATGTGGGGTGACTGGGGGTTCTGGGGGGTTATGGTTAGGGTTAGGGGAGGGTAGACACTAGCGCTATGGTTAGAGTTAGGAGAAGGGCAAGATTATAAATTGTAAAATAAAAACAACCGTGCCACGAAAATGGGGTGTTTTTGTGACGGGGTCTCTAATTCGTTTTGTGATGGGGCCACGAAATGTTGGGTGACTGCGGGGTCTGAGGGGGTTATGGATAGGGTTAGGGGAGGGTAGACACTAATGCTATGGTTAAGAGTTCGGAGAAGGGGAAGATTCTAAATAGCAAAATAAAAAGCAGTCCTACGAAAATGTGGTGCTTTTCGTGACGGGGGCTCTAATTCCTTTTGTGACGAGGCCACAAAATGTGGGGTGACTGTGGGGTCTGAGGGGGTTATGGCTAGGGATAGGGGAGGGTAGACAATAATGCTATGGTTAGAGTTAGGAGAAGGGGAAGATTATAAATAGCAAAATAAAAAGCAGTGCTACGAAAATGGGGTGCTTTTTGTGGCGAGGCTCTAATTCGTTTTGTAACTGAGCCATGAAATGTGGGGTGATTGGGGTTCTGGGGAGTTACGGTTAGGGTTAGGGGAGGGTAGACACTACCGCTATGGTTAGAGTTAGGAGAAGGGGAAGATTATAAATAGTAAAATAAAAACAACCGTGCCACGAA
This sequence comes from Thalassophryne amazonica, assembly GCF_902500255.1. Classification (NCBI taxonomy): domain Eukaryota; kingdom Metazoa; phylum Chordata; class Actinopteri; order Batrachoidiformes; family Batrachoididae; genus Thalassophryne; species Thalassophryne amazonica. The sequence continues at coordinate 44,753,189 of NC_047120.1, read as the reverse complement.
AATGGGGTGTTTTTCGTGACGGGGACTCTAATTCGTTTTGTGATGGGGCCACGAAATGTGGGGTGATTGGGGGTCTGGGGCAGTTATGGTTTGGGTTGGGGAGGGTAGACACTAGCGCTATGGTTAGAGTTAGGAGAAGAGGAAGATTATAAATAGCAAAATAAAAAAGCAGTGCTACAAAAATGGGGTGCTTTACGTGACAGGGCACACAAAAAAAACGTGAGAATGGGCTGATTTATCCTCATCTTTCTTGCCAGTCTTTGGTGGATTAGACTGCCTGAACTATGAGCTGATCTTACCACCTGTTTCTAGACATGGCCTCTACCTTCACCCTTTGAACACTGTTGCTACGCTGACTGGACTCATCTTTTGAGTTTTGACCACTTTGTATTCTGGAACCACCTCTAATAAATCCCTCATGGACACCTCTGCTACACTCCCCAATTCATTATGTTTGACCTTTGCCCATTTAAGAACTCCCATGAAAGAACTTTGGAAAGCCAGTCTGTTCTCTGCACTGAGGTCACCAATACGAGCCATTCTCAAGTCATCAATGTGCAAGTCCCAAGTCAAGTCTCAAGTCAGCTTGCAAACAATTGGTGGCTATTATTGACTTGAGACTCAACTTGGGACTTGCTGATTCATGACTTGAGAATGACTCGATGGTGACTTCATCCCACCTGTGCATTACAGGGACCAAAGGTAACTGGTAATCGGATTTCCCTGCAGTTCACACTATGTAATGGAAGTCTCGGCTAGGCCACTTTGAAGAACTGAGTGATCGTGCAAAAAGGAGGCAAGCGAGGGATGCCACCAAGCAAATTGGGTGCAAGTGGAGGGACTGTGCATATAAAATCTTTTAGTTGTCACTTCACAAGTTACAGTTTTATGGGAAAGAAATCAGACAGAAACTGGGTGAGACACCGCACACATGCCAAATAACCCATGTTCAGCCACTTGCAGTACAGCAGGCCACGCCCAGGTTATTATTTGCTTTCAACTCCAATATGCTGCGATAGAATGGTAAAACCAGAAAAAAAAACTTTTTCAAAGTACATATATTTGTATATGTGCTGTATAGAAATCAATGTAATGACAGCAAAATGACAAATACGCACATATACAAAGGCGGAAAGTGGTTTGGGGAAATCAATGTGAACAAACAAAGCAGTTACTATAAAAGCACAAGCAAACAGTGTTGACATCTTTCTCTGTCAACTGAATCTGAACAAAGCAGAAACTGAATGCTGAGATAAAATTAGAGTGCCACGGACAGACAGAGCAGCACGGAACAAACTATATAAGCCATGAATTGTCCACCTGCATAAATCACGATGGACAAAAATGCATTTGAACAAAGGCTGGTTACATTTTTCAAAAGAGAAAAGGAGCCGGCGCGAGCAGCAGTTACGGCAGAGAACAGAGATAAAATAAATGGATGTTTCTCTGCAGAAAGTGCACCAGCCTCGAGCAGCCGTTAGCAGCAAACTTCAACTGTTCTGCAAAGAATTAAAGAGAGGAAAGACAGTAATGGAAACAGTAAAAGTGAATCTTGACAGTCTTCTTTTTTTTTTTTTTTTTGGTGCTGTAGATCACTGAGACTTCACTGGTCCAATTTGAAGCCAGTGGTGAGAAGGACCTCTCATTATGGCACAAGCAGGAGCTGCTAGAGCAGGTTGGTTTTAATGAATCCTTACTGACAGATATTTTCCAGCCCAAAGAATACAGTAATGAGCTCCCACAGCGTGATGTGACGCCGCCTTCGCCTGCCTCACGCATCTGCGGTCGTTCCGAGCAAACACTACAAAATGGGTGCTGTTTGATTTCCTCGAGTTACAACAAGCCCGTGAACAAAAATATACACATAAATGTATCAGAAACGTGTAACATTCGCATTAGCGCATGTATGAATCAAGTAGAGTTTAGGATAACATGCACTGCAGGCGTACAGTGCATCCGAAAAGTATTCACAGTGCTCCACTTTTTCCACATTTTGTTATGTTACAGCCTTATTCCAAAATGGATGAAATTGATTTTCCCCTCAAAATTCTACACACAATACCCCATAATGACAACATGAAAAAAGTTTGTTTTTATTTTTGCTAATTTATTAGAAATTTTAAAAAATTACTAAGAAATCACACGTACTTAAGTATTCACACCCTTTTCCATGAAGCTCAAAATTGAGGTGAGGTGCATCCTGCTTCCACTGATCATCCTTAAGATGTTTCTACAGCTTACTTGATGTCCATCTGGGTTAAATTGAGTTGACTGGACATGATTTGGAAAGGCACACTCTTGCCTACATATAAGGCCCCATAGTTGACAGTAGGGATGGGACCAATCCGATCCCAGATCGGTATCGGGTTCCGATATCAACGTAATTCATGTATCGGAAAATACCAATTCAATCCACGACATTTTCTGATACCGGAGAAGAGCCACTGTGAATCCTCTCAGCTGCTGTTGTTTGTTCTGTGCTTGTTCACTGCCGTCGGGAGGGGCGAGGTTTTCTGGATCCGGGCTGTTTGAGAGAGCTCTCTTCTGCAGTTAGCAGCTAATTTCTGCCCGGCTCTCAGCTTCAAGTTGTCTGTTCACTGAGCACGGATTTTCCGAAAAATTAACTGTGTGCTAAATGTGAGCTAAAATTTGTGCTAAAAAGTTAGCCGCATCACTGTCCCGAGGCTGTAAAACGCCAGCTCAGCGTGCAGCCGAGGAGGACAGCAAACAGAGATTCTGTCCACTGAAAGGGAAAAAGTCTCCATTAAAATCCTGCGCGTGAGCATCGATGATATTTATTTTGCAGTCGAAAGGCTTCGTGTTTACAAAAAGTTAGAAGTTTACGCAGCACTGAAATAGCAAGAGAGGAAGAACAAGACAGAGAGCGAGAGAGAGAGAGAGCGAGACAGAGGGAGAGAGAAAGCAAGAGAGAGAGAGAAAGGGAGAGAGAGAAAGGGAGAGAGAGAAAGGGAGAGAGACAGAGAGTGCTGTCTTTTCTCTTTAAGTCTATAAAAATAAGGCTATAAAAGTTTATAAAAAATAACAGTACTTAATTCTTTCACCAAAACATCAAATCTAGGCTTTCATCTTAGATACACCTTCTGGCAAATTGTACCTCAACTTTCAGGTCTCCTTTGTAAGAAAATCCTCATATAAAATCAACAATAACTACGACTGCAAGCAGTCATATATGGGTCCTCCTGTCCGCGCCACCACCTTCTTGGGCCAACGCGTACCCTTGTGGCCAGATGTGTGCAGGTGCATACTGAGGCTGACGTTCATCACACAGTTCAAGTTTCAAGTAAATCAAACATGAAGGAGTTATGACATGTTGATGGGTCATCCACTAGGCGGCGCTCAGAGAACAAACAGAAGGGGCAGAAGCTTCCGATAACTTTTGATCAGTATAGTCTCTGGATGACCTGAAAGAAATTTTAAGTGCACTGGACAAAATCCCGAGGAGGAGTTTGTTCAAATATAACGTGTGGAAATCACACCAAAAAGACATGAAAATTCAAAATGGCCGACTTCCTCTTTGGAGTAGACCAATGGTGCAAGAGACTTTTTTGTACATCTATGCAAGTCACATGTGTACCAATTTTCATCTCCCTACTCCAAAAAAACCCTATGGGGAGGGGTTTTTGAAAGTTGCAAGGGGACGCTATTGAGGCATTTTGCCCCGCCCATGGGCGACGCCCCTATGAATTGTAAGAGGCTGTTGTGCTTGACCTGTGTATCAATTTTCATGATGATATGACAAAAATAAAACTGTCAAAAGGAAGAACGTAATTTCATGGCAAAGGGTCAATATTCGGCACGCCGCCACACGGACGCCGTTACTCGTAACTTCACGGCGATCATCGCCTATGTTCACCAACATGTTCTGCATGTTTTAGAAGTGGAATGAAGTTGATGGGGTTAACTATGTTAAAGTAAAAATAGGTTTACTTTAACATAGTAAAAATATGTTAAAGTAAAAATAGGACATTTCCTGTTACCACCGGGGGGCGCTATGGCAGAGGTGGGAAGTTAATATATGCAGATGTTCAGGGCGGAGTCCTCATCATGTCCAGCACGTTTGAAGTATCTACGATGTAGTATGTGGGCGTGAGATCCGTTCGAAGTGAAACGGCGTGCTCCGAAAAGCTCGCCAAAGTTTGACGAACCCTAGCAGCCACGCCTTTTGACCTACAGAAATTCTTTTGATAACTTGGTGGAAATGGCCAAAAATGACAAAAATTACCTCAAAATCTAAACTTAAAATCAAAATGGCCGACTTCCTCTCAACATTTCACCATGATGTCAAGAGACTTTTTTGTGCATCCCAGCATGGTAAATATGTGTACTGAATTTCATGAGGCTATGATTTAAAAAAAAAACCCAAGGCGGACAGTTTTTTGAAAAATTCTAGGGGGCGCTATTTTGCTGTGACCATGTGCACGACCCCCAAAATATCGAATTTCGGATCCGACCGAACGACTTTGCAAAGTTTGGTGAGTTTTGGCAAAGTCACATTCATAGGTGGCCATCTTTAATTTTTAAAATCAGCTTAAAATGAGAGTTTTTCTATATCTCATCTTCTAGATGGCCTGAGAACTTGGTTCCATTGACTTAATGCACATTTTCAGGGCCAATGAAGCCAGTGGTGCTAATTACAGAAATGGTGCTAATTACAAAAGTGTACATGTGGGCAAAATCACATTCATAGGTGGCCATCTTAAATTTTTAAAATCAGCTTAAAATGAGAGTTTTTCTACATCTCGGCTTCTCGATGGCCTGAGAGCTTGGTTCCATTGGCTTAATGCACATTTTCAGGGCCAATGAATCCAAGGATGCCAATTACAGAAATGGTGCTAATTACAAAAATGTACATGTGGGCAAAGTCACAGTCATAGGTGGCCATCTTATGTTTTTAAAATCAGCTTCTGACAGTGTTTGTTTTACACTGGTGATTTTACTGTGTGGCAATTTGAATCAATTTGACTGGCTGACTGCTCAATTCTGATTGGTTCAAAAATGCGCAGTTTTCAAATCTCCACAAAATTCCTAATTAATTAGATGATGATGGATGATGGATCAACAAATGTTGAATAAATGTCGATGTTGTGACTTAGATACATATGAAATGTAACATAAAATGTCAGTATAATAAATACACTACTGTACAACTGTGACTGATCAAGAAGCCTGATTTGGCTCAAAAATCCTTTCTACAGGGTTGTGTGTATAATGTAACTGCGTTATTTGAGTTTTACAACATAACTGCTGTTAAATACTTGATTGTTTTATTTATTTATTTTGTGTATGGGGGATGTTTGTTTACTTTTTTGTTTTTTCAGTTGTCTGACTTAGCAAAAAACACAAGCTCTCTCATAGATCACATTCATGACACACCTCAGTTTTAAGCCATAACTTTCCTTTTTCTTTTGTGGCTAAATTTATATAAATCCTTTCTGCTGGATTGTGTGATTATGTTACGTCGCTGTAACAGTTCAAAATAACAGTTTACTTCTTTAATTTACTGCTCTTTCTGTGCGGAAATGGCCTGTCTCACTGTAACTGACAGCCTCACCTGTTTCACATCCATCAGCAAATCAGCCTCCACTAACCATCCAGCAGGTGGCAGACATGTCTATAAGATATTACATAGGCAAAACAAAGTTTTGCATTTTTGATGGATCTAGAGCATCAAAGTTCACCAGATACAAAACAGTTTGTCCTCATTATATTTTGATTTATTGTGTCAACAGACTGAAGGAGGAGGACACATTCATAGTGGGCGATTTTAACATCCACACAGATGCTGAGAATGACAGCCTCAACACTGCATTTAATCTATTATTAGACTCTATCGGCTTTGCTCAAAAAGTAAATGAGTCCACCCACCACTTTAATCATATTTTAGATCTTGTTCTGACTTATGGTATGGAAATAGAAGACTTAACAGTATTCCCTGAAAACTCCCTTTTGTCTGATCATTTTTTAATAACATTTACATTTACCCTGATGGACTACCCTGCAGTGGGGAATAAGTTTCATTACACTAGAAGTCTTTCAGAAAGCGCTGTAACTAGGTTTAAGGATATGATTCCTTCTTTATGTTCTCTAATGCCATATACCAACACAGTGCAGAGTAGCTACCTAAACTCTGTAAGTGAGATAGAGTATCTTGTCAATAGTTTTACATCCTCATTGAAGACAACTTTGGATGCTGTAGCTCCTCTGAAAAAGAGAGCTTTAAATCAGAAGTGTCTGACTCCGTGGTATAACTCACAAACTCGTAGCTTAAAGCAGATAACCCGTAAGTTGGAGAGGAAATGGCGTCTCACTAATTTAGAAGATCTTCACTTAGCCTGGAAAAAGAGTTTGTTGCTCTATAAGAAAGCCCTTCGTGAAGCTAGGACATCTTTCTACTCATCACTAATTGAAGAAAATAAGAACAACCCCAGGTTTCTTTTCAGCACTGTAGCCAGGCTGACAAAGAGTCAGAGCTCTATTGAGCTGAGTATTCCATTAACTTTAACTAGTAATGACTTCATGACTTTCTTTGCTAACAAAATTTTGACTATTAGAGAAAAAATTACTCATAACCATCCCAAAGATGTATCGTTATCTTTGGCTGCTTTCAGTGATGCCGGTATTTGGTTAGACTCTTTCTCTCCGATTGTTCTGTCTGAGTTATTTTCATTAGTTACTTCATCCAAACCATCAACATGCTTATTAGACCCCATTCCTGCCAGGCTGCTCAAGGAAGTCCTACCATTATTTAATGCTTCAATCTTAAATATGATCAATCTATCTTTGTTAGTTGGTTATGTACCACAGGCCTTTAAGGTGGCAGTAATTAAACCATTACTTAAAAAGCCATCACTTGACCCAGCTATCTTAGCTAATTATAGGCCAATCTCCAACCTTCCTTTTCTCTCAAAGATTCTTGAGAGGGTAGTTGTAAAACAGCTAACTGATCACCTGCAGAGGAATGGTCTATTGAAGAGTTTCAGTCAGGTTTTAGAATTCATCATAGTACAGAAACAGCATTAGTGAAGGTTACAAATGATCTTCTTATGGCTTCGGACAGTGGACTTATCTCTGTGCTTGTTCTGTTGGACCTCAGTGCTGCTTTTGATACTGTTGACCATAAAATTTTATTACAGAGATTAGAGCATGTCATAGGTATTAAAGGCATTGCGCTGCGGTGGTTTGAATCATATTTGTCTAATAGATTACAGTTTGTTCATGTAAATGGGGAATCTTCTTCACAGACTAAAGTTAATTATGGAGTTCCACAAGGTTCTGTGCTAGGACCAATTTTATTCACTTTATACATGCTTCCCTTGGGCAGTATTATTAGACGGTATTGCTTAAATTTTCATTGTTACGCAGATGATACCCAGCTTTATCTATCCATGAAGCCAGAGGATACGCACCAATTAGCTAAACTGCAGGATTGTCTTACAGACATAAAGACATGGATGACCTCTAATTTCCTGCTTTTAAACTCAGATAAAACTGAAGTTATTGTACTTGGCCCCACAAATCTTAGAAGCATGGTGTCTAACCAGATCGTTACTCTGGATGGCATTTCCCTGATCTCTCGTAATACTGTGAGAAATCTTGGAGTTATTTTTGATCAGGATATGTCATTCAAAGCACATATTAAACAAATATGTAGGACTGCCTTTTTGCATTTACGCAATATCTCTAAAATCAGAAAGGTCTTGTCTCAGAGTGATGCTGAAAAACTAATTCATGCATTTATTTCCTCTAGGCTGGACTATTGTAATTCATTATTATCAGGTTGTCCTAAAAGTTCCCTAAAAAGCCTTCAGTTGGTTCAGAATGCTGCAGCTAGAGTACTGACGGGGACTAGCAGGAGAGAGCATATCTCACCCGTGTTGGCCTCCCTTCATTGGCTTCCTGTTAATGCTAGAATAGAATTTAAAATTCTTCTTCTTACTTATAAGGTTTTGAATAATCAGGTCCCATCTTATCTTAGGGACCTCGTAGTACCATATTACCCCATTAGAGCGCTTCGCTCTCAGACTGCGGGCTTACTTGTAGTTCCTAGGGTTTGTAAGAGTAGAATGGGAGGCAGAGCCTTCAGCTTTCAGGCTCCTCTCCTGTGGAACCAGCTCCCAATTCAGATCAGGGAGACAGATACCCTCTCTACTTTTAAGATTAGGCTTAAAACTTTCCTTTTCGCTAAGGCTTATAGTTAGGGCTGGATCGGGTGACCCTGGACCATCCCTTGGTTATGTTGCTTTAGACGTAGACTGTGTTTCATAATTATTGTATGGCCTTGCCTTGCAATGTGGAGCGCCTTGGGGCAACTGTTTGTTGTGATTTGGCGCTATACAAGAAAAAAGTTGATTGATTGATTGATTCATTAATATAGCTATATCTAATTTGCATATTAATTAGATCATGGGGTCAGTGAGTGCAAAATCATATTTTGACTTATAGAGACTATATTAAATGAGTTTGGGATACAAAATACTGACATGCAGATGCAGAATTTTACCCAGTGTTGGGTGAGGGTTGCCCATTCACAGCCTCTTGTTATTGTACCTCTTTGTAAAATAACACAGCGATATTATGTTAGTAATAGCACCATTCCTGGAGGCAACAGCAACAGATGATCTCTTATGACCACCATCCTCTATAAGATGACACAACGTAAAAAGAGAATAACACATTACACATTATTGGGGTTTTATTCTGCTAAAAGGAAACCACCTGGTTGTCTTGGCAGATTGCACTGACATGTCAATAAGTGATTCTGGCCACATGCTTGAACACCACGGCCATCACTCAGCGAGCAGGCAGCACTGCGGCAGGCAGCCTCCTAAGCCTTTTAGTGCAAGAACACACTCGTGCTATTCTCAGACGCAGATTGGGGAATAGCGATTTTCCACCAAGCATCGTATCACCAGCCGAACAGCAGAAGGGCCACAAAAGGAGGTGGTTGGCTGAGTTAGAGTTGAGCTAGCTCAGTGGGACAAATATGGAAGGGTTAGTCTAAGGATGCTTTTATAGAAAAAACCCTGCTCACATCCTCTATGCACAAAGCTCAGATCGGCTATTTGAAAAGTGCACAGGCTTCCTGATGTGACACAAATTTTTTGCTAAAACAAAAACAACAACAATAGCAACAACAAAAAACCCTTTTCTAAACAGTACTGATATTTGCAGATGACGCTTTCTATTATATATTATAGTCTGTAAAACTGAAAAGTGCTCAGAAGAAACAGGATTGTCAGTATTCTCAAATATACACCAGAATATACAGTCAGGTCCATATGTATTTGGACATTTACCTACATGGGTCCTGAGGCACACAAGTACCCATGGTTATTGCTACATTCTGTAGTGTGAACAGATGAGAATTTGCGGTTCCCTGGATGGGTTGCTTGTCCGTCACTGGTTGCTTCCTCAGCTATGGCTAGTTCCTGTCTACAGCTGGGTGTACTGGAACAATGCCGATTATGTGTCTTGTCCAACGATACAGACCGGTAGCACGAACAGGAATGGAACCCAGGTCTATTTACTGGCAACCCAACTCCTATCACACTGACCTACCTGCTCTGCACTGTACAATGGAGTATGCACAAATATACAACACCAAAGTCTTATCATCAGTGGAAGTGAAGGCATTACATACTCATTGCACTGGAGCACTGTAGAACTTCTTCCTATTTATTTGTACATCAGTAGGTTATCACCTTTTTAAATGAGATTTCTAGCAAATGGCCATTACTCAGGTGTAGTCTGCTTACCTGCCGTTCTATTGTACAGTGTAATGGTATTGTACAGTAAGGTATAGTCTTGTACTGTAAGGCATGGTATTGTATGGTAAGGTATGATATTGTATGGTACTTTATCATTAGGATGGATGACAGCCAGCCTCCCAAGTAGATCTTCTACTCCCAGCTGAGTGAAGGAAAATGGTCCAGAGGAGGGCAGAAGACATGTTGCAAGGACCTCCTGAAGCACAACCTCAAGAACTGCTCCATCAACTGAAAAATCTAGAAAGAACAAGGGAGGGACCGAGCTAGCTGGCGCACAGTGACCCATACAGGGGTGGAAGTCTTCAAAAAATACAAACAACACAGAGGAGAAGTGGAGAAACAGGAAGGAGCAAGAGCACGATCTTCACTAGCAGAAGTTTCCCACAGCAACCACGTGCAGTGTCTGTCAGAAACAGTGTGCATCAAGACTGGACCTGTTCTGTCATCTCCGCGTCCACCATCTTATCCTGGAATTGATTAAGAGATAATCTTCCTCACCACCAAGGGACCGCCACAACAAATACTATGGTATTGTATGGTAAGGTGGGATATTGCATCATCAAGTATGGTATTGTATGGTAAGGTGTGGTATTGCACCACAAAGTATGGTATTTTACAATAAGGTATGGTATTGTATGGTAATGTATAGTTTTGTACAATAACATATGGTATTGTACTGTAAAGTATGGTGTTGTCCGGAAAACTGTGGTATTGTACAATATGGTATTATATTACACCCAAATAGATCCTTGTCATTTGAATAGTGGATTGTATGTCCCATGACATTCATCAAATTCAGTGTCATGACACAAGAAAGTTAAATCCAGTAGCCAAAGTGTTCACAGGGGCATCTTCGCCAAACGTTCCAACTTTTACCTCATGTAAATATTCTTACCATTGCACTCAAAAACATTTGTTAATTGTATTATTGTACTGTAAGGTATGGTACTGTGTGGTAAGGTATAGTATTGCACAATATGATATTGTATGGTAAGGTATGGTATAGTATTGGATCATAATGTTTAGTAATGTACTGTAAGGTATGGTATTGTATGGCAAGATATGGTTCTGTACGCTAAGGTGTATTATTGCACAATAGATTATTGTAAGGAAGATATGGTATGGTATGCATTATAATACATGGTATTGTATGGTAAGATATGGCATAGAATTCAGTTCAATTTATTTTATTTGTATAGCACACAATGACAACAATGCTGCAATGCTGCCTTACGGCACTTCACACAAGTAAGGTCTTGCCCTACCAACCCCCCTGACCAAGCACACAGGTGGCAGTGCTTCAGTATTGCACGATAATGTATGGAATTGTATGGTAAAGTATGGTATGGTGTTGCACAATAATGTATGGTATTGTGTGGTAAGGTATGGTATGGTATTGCATGAAAATGTATGGTATGGTATTGCAGAATAATATATGGTATTGTGTGGTAAGGTATGGTATGGCATTGCATGACAATGTATGGTATTGTATTTTATGGTTAGGTATGGTATTGCACGGTAAGGTATGGTCTTGTAGGGTAAGGTGTGGTTTTGTATGCTATGGTATGGGTTGTATGGTATGGTATGGTAAGGTGTGGTATTGTTTGGTATGGTGTGGCATTGTGTGATATGGCGTTATATGGTATGGTGTGGTATTGTGTGGTATGGTATAGTGCTATGTGGTATGGTGCTGTATGGTATGGTGTGGTATTGTATAACATTGCATGGTATTGTATGGTATAGTGTTATATGGTATGGTATAGTATTGTGTGGTATGGTATGGTATGGTATGGTATGATATTGTATGGCATGGTGTTATATGGTGTGGTATGGTATTGTGTGGCATGGTATGGTGCGATATTGTATGGTATGGTGTTATATGGTGTGGTATGGTATTGTGTGGCATGGTATGATATGGTATGGTGTTATATGGTGTGTTATGGTATTGTGTGGTATGGTATGGTATGGTGCGATATTGTATGGTATGGTATGGCGTTATATGGTGTAGTATGGTATTGCGTGGTATGGTATGGTGCGATATTGTATGGTATGGTATGGTGTTATATGGTGTGGTATGGTATTGTGTGGTATGGTATGGTGTTGTTTTTGTGTTATATGGTATGGTATTGTGTAGTATGGTATGGTGTGGTGTTATATGGTATGGTATGGTGCGATATTGTATGGTATGGTGTTATATGGTGTGGTATGGTATTGTGTGATATGGTATGATATTGTATGGTATAGTGTTATATGGTGTGGTATGGTATTGTGTGGTATGGTATGGTGCGATATTGTATGGTATGGTGTTATATGGTGTGGTATTGTATGGTATGGTGTGATATTGTGTGGTATGGTGTTATATAACAATCCTGTGTGATCCCCTCTTGCTTGCCTCTACTGGTGGTTGGCTCTCACTGCGGTATTGTATCACTTCCTGTTCCGGAGCACAGCGGTGTTTTTCTGTATCTGTTAGCTGTTTAATCTGCGCAGTTAGATTGATCTAGTTATCTAGATTACGATTTGTTTCCCAGTGTAATCTTTACGTGCCTTAACTAAAGCACTCCTTCTGCTGAATCACCTCTAAATTATTTACACATTATTCACTTTGCGTGTTTTTAGGAATCTGCTAGCTTAGCGTAGCTACTAGCTCTTAGCCGATTTAGCATGGCGGCTTCTCCTGTCTCTCCCGCACTTTTCTGCTCTGGGTGTGAAATGTTTAGTTATTCCTCGGCCTCCTTTAGCAGTAACGGTACTTGTAATAAGTGTAGCTTATTCGTAGCTTTGGAGGCCAGGCTGGGCGAATTGGAGACTCGGCTCCGCACCGTGGAAAATTCTACAGCTAGCCAGGCCCCTGTAGTCGGTGCGGACCAAGGTAGCTTAGCCACCGTTAGTTACCCCCTGGCAGATCCCGAGCAGCCGGGAAAGCAGGCTGACTGGGTGACTGTGAGGAGGAAGCGTAGCCCTAAACAGAAGCCCTGTGTACACCGCCAACCCGTTCACATCTCTAACCGTTTTTCCCCACTCGACGACACACCCGCCGAGGATCAAACTCTGGTTATTGGCGACTCTGTTTTGCGAAATGTGAAGTTAGCGACACCAGTAACCATAGTCAATTGTCTTCCGGGGGCCAGAGCATGCGACATTGAAGGAAATTTGAAACTGCTGGCTAAGGCTAAGCGTAAATTTGGTAAGATTGTAATTCACGTCGGCAGTAATGACACCCGGTTACGCCAATCGGAGGTCACTAAAATTAACATTAAATCTGTGTGTAACTTTGCAAAAACAATGTCGGACTCTGTAGTTTTCTCTGGGCCCCTCCCCAATCAGACCGGGAGTGACATGTTTAGCCGCATGTTCTCCTTGAATTGCTGGCTGTCTGAGTGGTGTCCAAAAAATGAGGTGGGCTTCATAGATAATTGGCAAAGCTTCTGGGGAAAACCTGGTCTTGTTAGGAGAGACGGCATCCATCCCACTTTGGATGGAGCAGCTCTCATTTCTAGAAATCTGGCCAATTTTCTTAAATCCTCCAAACCATGACTATCCAGGGTTGGGACCAGGAAGCAGAGTTGTTGTCTTACACACCTCTCTGCAGCTTCTCTCCCCCTGCCATCCCCTCATTACCCCATCCCCGTAGAGACGGTGCCTGCTCCCAGACTACCAATAACCAGCAAAAATCTATTTAAGCATAAAAATTCAAAAAGAAAAAATAATATAGCACCTTCAACTGCACCACAGACTAAAACAGTTAAATGTGGTCTATTAAACATTAGGTCTCTCTCTTCTAAGTCCCTGTTGGTAAATGATATAATAATTGATCAACATATTGATTTATTCTGCCTTACAGAAACCTGGTTACAGCAGGATGAATATGTTAGTTTAAATGAGTCAACACCCCCGAGTCACACTAACTGCCAGAATGCTCGTAGCACGGGCCGGGGCGTAGGATTAGCAGCAATCTTCCATTCCAGCTTATTAATTAATCAAAAACCCAGACAGAGCTTTAATTCATTTGAAAGCTTGACTCTTAGTCTTGTCCATCCAAATTGGAAGTCCCAAAAATCAGTTTTATTTATTATTATCTATCGTCCACCTGGTCGTTACTGTGAGTTTCTCTGTGAATTTTCAGACCTTTTGTCTGATTTAGTGCTTAGCTCAGATAAGATAATTATAGTGGGCGATTTTAACATCCATACAGATGCTGAGAATGACAGCCTCAACACTGCATTTAATCTATTATTAGACTCTATTGGCTTTGCTCAAAAAGTAAATGAGTCCACCCACCACTTTAATCATATCTTAGATCTTGTTCTGACTTATGGTATGGAAATAGAAGACTTAACAGTATTCCCTGAAAACTCCCTTCTGTCTGATCATTTCTTAATAACATTTACATTTACTCTGATGGACTACCCAGCAGTGGGGAATAAGTTTCATTACACTAGAAGTCTTTCAGAAAGCGCTGTAACTAGGTTTAAGGATATGATTCCTTCTTTATGTTCTCTAATGCCATATACCAACACAGTGCAGAGTAGCTACCTAAACTCTGTAAGTGAGATAGAGTATCTCGTCAATAGTTTTACATCCTCTTTGAAGACAACTTTGGATGCTGTAGCTCCTCTAAAAAAGAGAGCTTTAAATCAGAAGTGCCTGACTCCGTGGTATAACTCACAAACTCGTAGCTTAAAGCAGATAACCCGTAAGTTGGAGAGGAAATGGCGTCTCACTAATTTAGAAGATCTTCACTTAGCCTGGAAAAAGAGTCTGTTGCTCTATAAAAAAGCCCTCCGTAAAGCTAGGACATCTTTCTACTCATCACTAATTGAAGAAAATAAGAACAACCCCAGGTTTCTTTTCAGCACTGTAGCCAGGCTGACAAAGAGTCAGAGCTCTATTGAGCTGAGTATTCCATTAACTTTAGCTAGTAATGACTTCATGACTTTCTTTGCTAACAAAATTTTAACTATTAGAGAAATAATTACTCATAACCATCCCAAAGATGTATCGTTATCTTTGGCTGCTTTCAGTGATGCCGGTATTTGGTTAGACTCTTTCTCTCCGATTGTTCTGTCTGAGTTATTTTCATTAGTTACTTCATCCAAACCATCAACATATTTATTAGACCCCATTCCTACCAGGCTGCTCAAGGAAGCCCTACCATTATTTAATGCTTCGATCTTAAATATGATCAATCTATCTTTGTTAGTTGGCTATGTACCACAGGCTTTTAAGGTGGCAGTAATTAAACCATTACTTAAAAAGCCATCACTTGACCTAGCTATCTTAGCTAATTATAGGCCAATCTCCAACCTTCCTTTTCTCTCAAAAATTCTTGAAAGGGTAGTTGTAAAACAGCTAACTGATCATCTGCAGAGGAATGGTCTATTTGAAGAGTTTCAGTCAGGTTTTAGAATTCATCATAGTACAGAAACAGCATTAGTGAAGGTTACAAATGATCTTCTTATGGCCTCGGACAGTGGACTCATCTCTGTGCTTGTTCTGTTAGACCTCAGTGCTGCTTTTGATACTGTTGACCATAAAATTTTATTACAGAGATTAGAGCATGCCATAGGTATTAAAGGCACTGCGCTGCGGTGGTTTGAATCATATTTATCTAATAGATTACAATTTGTTCATGTAAATGGGGAATCTTCTTCACAGACTAAAGTTAATTATGGAGTTCCACAAGGTTCTGTGCTAGGACCAATTTTATTCACTTTATACATGCTTCCCTTAGGCAGTATTATTAGACGGTATTGCTTAAATTTTCATTGTTACGCAGATGATACCCAGCTTTATCTATCCATGAAGCCAGAGGACACACACCAATTAGCTAAACTGCAGGATTGTCTTACAGACATAAAGACATGGATGACCTCTAATTTCCTGCTTTTAAACTCAGATAAACTGAAGTTATTGTACTTGGCCCCACAAATCTTAGAAACATGGTGTCTAACCAGATCCTTACTCTGGATGGCATTACCCTGACCTCTAGTAATACTGTGAGAAATCTTGGAGTCATTTTTGATCAGGATATGTCATTCAAAGCGCATATTAAACAAATATGTAGGACTGCTTTTTTGCATTTACGCAATATCTCTAAAATCAGAAAGGTCTTGTCTCAGAGTGATGCTGAAAAACTAATTCATGCATTTATTTCCTCTAGGCTGGACTATAGTAATTCATTATTATCAGGTTGTCCTAAAAGTTCCCTAAAAAGCCTTCAGTTAATTCAAAATGCTGCAGCTAGAGTACTGACGGGGACTAGAAGGAGAGAGCTCATCTCACCCATATTGGCCTCTCTTCATTGGCTTCCTGTTAATTCTAGAATAGAATTTAAAATTCTTCTTCTTACTTATAAGGTTTTGAATAATCAGGTCCCATCTTATCTTAGGGACCTCGTAGTACCATATCACCCCAATAGAGCGCTTCGCTCTCAGACTGCAGGCTTACTTGTAGTTCCTAGGGTTTGTAAGAGTAGAATGGGAGGCAGAGCCTTCAGCTTTCAGGCTCCTCTCCTGTGGAACCAGCTCCCAATTCAGATCAGGGAGACAGACACCCTCTCTACTTTTAAGATTAGGCTTAAAACTTTCCTTTTTGCTAAAGCTTATAGTTAGGGCTGGATCAGGTGACCCTGAACCATCCCTTAGTTATGCTGCTATAGACGTAGACTGCTGGGGGTTCCCATGATGCACTGTTTCTTTCTCTTTTTGCTCTGTATGCACCACTCTGCATTTAATCATTAGTGATCGATCTCTGCTCCCCTCCACAGCATGTCTTTTTCCTGGTTCTCTCCCTCAGCCTCAACCAGTCCCAGCAGAAGACTGCCCCTCCCTGAGCCTGGTTCTGCTGGAGGTTTCTTCCTGTTAAAAGGGAGTTTTTCCTTCCCACTGTAGCCAAGTGCTTGCTCACAGGGGGTCGTTTTGACCGTTGGGGTTTTACATAATTATTGTATGGCCTTGCCTTACAATATAAAGCGCCTTGGGGCAACTGTTTGTTGTGATTTGGCGCTATATAAAAAAATTGATTGATTGATTGATATGGTATGGTATTGTATGGTATGGTGTGATATTGTATGGTATGGTGTTATATGGTATGGTATTGTATGGTATGGTGTGATATTGTATGGTATGGTATGGTAAGGCGTGGTATTGTTTAGTATGGTGTGGCATTGTGTGATATGGTATGGTGTGGTATGGTATGGTATGGTATGGTATGGTATGGTATTGTGTGGTATGGCGTTATATGGTATGGTGTGGTATTGTGTGGTATGGTGTTATGTGGTATGGTGCTGTATGGTATGGTATGGTGCTGTATGGTATGGTGTGGTATTGTATTGTATAACATTGCATGGTATTGTATGATATGGTGTTATATGGTAAGGTATGGTGCTCTATGGTATGATATTGTATGGTATAGTGTTATATGGTATGGTATAGTATTGTGTGGTATGGTATGATATTGTATGGTATGGTGTTATATGTTGTGGTATGGTATTGTGTGGCATGGTATGGTGCGATATTGTATGGTATGGTGTTATATGGTGTGGTATGGTATTGTGTGGCATGGTATGGTGCGATATTGTATGGTATGGTGTTATATGGTGTGGTATGGTATTGTGTGGCATGGTATGGTATGGTGTTATATGGTATGGTATGGCATGGCATGGTATGGTATTGTATGCTATGGTGTGGTGTTGTTTTTGTATTATATGGTATGGTATTGTATGGTAAGGTGTGATATTAATACAATAACATGCTTTTGGAGGGCGGTATGCATTTTCAGAGGCCCGACGTTCACGCCCAGTCAAACGGAGGGAGTCAGAAAATGCATACCGCACGACAACAGCATGTTATTTGCATTATTATCACTTTTTACTGAGATACACAACAGGTAATGCGTACATAAAAAGTTGGCTCACTTAACTTTTGTCATTTCGGTGTCTGGCACGTGCGCTGCTCTCCAAATTCGACAGTGCGTCCTCATCAAGCTGGCTGCTTTAGCTGCTGTTCATTGTTGTACTATCCATGAGAAAATCATCGAGAATATCCATATTGCGACAACACACATTTCTTGCCTTTTCATCTTTTCCTCTGCGGACAGTTTTTTTTTTTTTTTTTCCTCTGTGGATAGTTCTTGGGCTCCGCGCTATGATGTAATTTGTTTACGCACAGCGGGCGGGTATAGCCAGGTAGCATTGATGTAAATCTACGATACCGGCCCAGCAACGCCCCGGTAAAGTGATAATAATATCAGTTATTAAGTTGTTCACCAATGAATATGGCTTTATACACCCTCAAGAATGGTTTGCTGAAGGGTGTATAAAGCCATATTCATTGGTAAACAACTTGATAACGATTTTATCATATACCTATAAATGATAAATGTTGTATGGTTTTCTGAAGGGTGTATAAAGCCATATTCATTGGTAAACAACTTGATAACGATTTTATCATATACCTATAAATGTTAAATGTTGTATGGTTTTCTGAAGGGTGTATAAAGCCATATTCATTGGTAAACAACTTGATAACGATTTTATCATATACCTATAAATGATAAATGTTGTATGGTTTTCTGAAGGGTGTATAAAGCCATATTCATTGGTAAACAACTTGATAACGATTTTATCATATACCTATAAATGTTAAATGTTGTATGGTTTTCTGAAGGGTGTATAAAGCCATATTCATTGGTGAACAAGTTGATAACGATTTTATCATATACCTATAAATGTTAAATGTTGTATGGTTTTCTGAAGGGTGTAAAAAGCCATCACGTGCCATGATGCCACAACATATGTATGGATTGGCTGATTACCAAGGCGACATTCATTTTGTAGGTTTTACTTGGGTGGTATGAAAAATATTACCGGTCTGTGAAAAATATCACAAGGGTGTATTGCTATTTATTCTTTAGTGTTTTATACAATCATATTGGCGTATCATTTATAGGTATATGATAATGTATGGTATGGTGCGGTGTGGTATGATATTGTATGGTATGGTGTTATATGGTATGGTATGGTGTGGTGTGGTAAGGTAAGGTGTGGTATTGTATGACATTGAACTGTACATTCCAAAAACACAGTAATGGCAATGACCAAAACTAAAACTCGCGTTGCTCTTTTCTGTCTTTTTGTTGTGTTTAGTCATACAAGTTTCAGTGTCGGCTGCCGTGAATACTCTCTGTGACGTAAATGAGTAATTGGGATGTTGAGACAATGTTAACAGGGTCCCATTTAGCCGTCTAAACCAACAGTGTGCAAAGATCTTCAAAATGCACAAGAGACACATTAATATTTGTATAAGTAAGCGAGTGAGCAATGAAAGCAAGAGAATTATGCTGCACTCCGTTATGTTACCGACACTGTCAGCCGTAACGGCGGGAGCAGCTAATGTTTGATTTTGTGTTTCTCACCGCGGACAAGCAGACAATCCGCTGTGTCTCTTTTACTTCAGGACATAGGGGACTCTGTAATATAAGGACACTCGAACGGCATTCGCAGTTGCCATGAACACTGCAGAGTCCTTGCATGGATGCATGTGTGTCTTATATATATATATATATATATATATATATATATATATATATATATATATCTATATATATATATATATATATATATATATATATATATATATATATATATATATATATACAGTATGTGTGTGTGTGTGTGTGTGTGTGTGTGTGTGTGTGTGTGTGTGTGTGTGTGTGTGTGTGTGTGTGCATGCATCCAAATGTGTTGTTATAGTGAGCGTATCGGCCACATTTGGATGTGCGTTTACAGAACTGGTGAAGCAGAGAAACATCAAAGCGGACCAGTGGGAGACTGTTAAACACACACGCACGCCCAAACAAGCACAGCAACGCCGTGCTGCAGGGGTTTCTATTGCATCAGAAGAGGAGACAAGATTCCCCGTCTCCATGAGACGGAGGCGCGAGATCGCCGGTTGTGTATGACCTGCAGAGCAGCAATAAAGGGGGACTGGAACAAAAATGGCAGATGGTCACAAGCTTCACCAGATGAGAGAAAAACCAGTGAGATCCTGCTAATGTACATAACAAATAATGTAATAATGTGAGAAGATTAGGACAGTTAAAGAATAGGACATGATCAAAGATGAATGATCATAATGAAGGATCAGAATCAAAGATGGGTGATCAAGAATAATGATCAGGATCACAGATCAGCAATCACAAACAATGGATCAGAGGTTGGCAATAATAATCAAAGGTTAGAAATCAGAAGCAAAAAAAAAAAAAAATCAAATGTCAGCAGTCAGGATCAAAGATGGGGAAGTGGTCAAAGAGGAATGATCACAATCAAAGATGAAGGATCAAGAATAATTTTCAGGATCACAGATTATCAGTCAGAAACAGGATCAGAGGACATCAATCAGAATCAAAGGTCAGCAATCAGGTTCAAACAATAGGAAATGGTCATGATGAATGATAATAACAAAAGATTTGGATCAAAGTTGACTGACCAAAAATAAGGATCACAGATCAGCAGTCAGAAACAATAGCTGAAAGGTTTTCACTCGGGACCAAAGGTTAGAAATTAGAAACAAAGGAACAAAGGTGAGCAATTAGGATCAAAGATGAGGAACTGGTCAAAGATTAATGATCACAAACAAACCTCAGGATCAAAGGTGAAGGAACAAGAATAAAGTTCAGGATCACAGATTATCAGTCAGAAACAAAAGATTAAAGGTTGGCAATCAGAATCAAAGGCCAGAAACAAAGGAACAAAGGTGAGCAATTAGGATCAAAGATGAGGAACTGGTCAAAGATTAATGATCACAATCAAACCTCAGGATCAAAGGTGAAGGAACAAGAATAAAGTTCAGGATCACAGATTATCAGTCAGAAACAAAAGATTAAAGGTCAGCAATCAGAATCAAAGGCCAGCATCTGGATCAAAGTAAAGGAAATGCTCAAAGATGAATGATTACAATAAAAAAAAATTAAGAACAAAGATCAGAACTATGATCACAGGTCAGCAATCACAGACAAAGGATCAAAGGTAAGTATCAGGATCCCATGATTGTGTAGTCTTAGGTCTAATTTGGTCCACATCCAGATAACGATCTACATCTGCTGGACTAAAACATATTTTCTGGCATGATATGGGTGATTCACTAGAGTGGACTACAGAAAGGTATGTGCTCTACTGAGTGCCCTTCGATTTATGGATTGGGCATTACGTAGTAGGCATTATCAGAGCATGAACTATCTACCGCCTAATTGACTCGTAACCTCAAGTCTGGCCCTGTGTGTACGCAGACTGACGTGGATCTTTGCTGGGTGTATTCCTTGTAGAGCGACTTAACCATGTTTGGGGGGGAATACACAGAGTGACTCTAAAATCTCACCAGATGCTGTCTGACAAAGTCTCTGCAATAATCCAGTCAATCTGTACAGTAAAAACTAGAGTGTTACATTTCAGAGGCTGTGCTCGGTTCAGCTGAGTATTGCTGCAAGAGACTCAAATGTTCAAACCACAGTATTCATAACAACCAGATGCAACAAAAAGTGACTGAACATAATTACTTTCCTGGACGTAGCAACAGTCACTCACATGCCTAATATAGCACACTACAGCTTGCCCATGTTTTCAAGCTGTTTTAACGAGGTTAATTAGTTGACACCCAAATTTAAATGGCATTCTTCTCACATTCCAAAACAACAGAATAGAAAGAGCAAACACTTCGTGCCCCGAAGACGCCTGCTGTGAAAACTCTAATTTATTGTAGCATAATGGGAACTACAATTCTCAGATTGAAAACAACAATGTACCTGGTGCAGCTTCAAACGACAATTTAATCAATTAATCATTTTATAATGCGTCAAATCACAGCAAAAGCCATCTCAAGGCGCCTCACACAGAACAATTCAATATAAAAATTAAATAAATAATTATAAATGAATAAAAAATTCAAATACATAATTAAAAACAGAAGTGAAAGAATAAAACAGATAAAAAATAAAAACTATTCATAAGAAAGAGAATAAAAATGGGTTTTAAGTCTACACTTAAAAATGTCCAGACTCCGACTGCCTCACAGTCGCAGGAAGACTGTTCCACAGGGTGGGTGCACAATGAGAAAAGGCTCTTTGACCCACTGACTTCTTCTTCACCCTGGGAACACAGAGAAGTCCCGCATCCTGCGACCACAAAGCCCGGGCTGGCACGTAAAGTTCCACCAGATCAGCCAGATAAGATGGCGCCAGTCCATGAACAACTTTATAACGCAATAACAAAACCTTAAAATCTGCTCTCACAGAGACGGAGTCAGTGTAAAGATGCCAAAATGGGTGTGATATGTTCAGACCTTCTGCTACGTGTCAAAAGTCTGGCAGCAGTGTTCTGAACCAGCTGAAGACCCCTAATGCTGGACTATGGTAACCCTGAAAATAAAACATTACAATAATCCAGTCTAGAAGAAACAACGATGTGATGATCACTGGACCACTGGACTGCACTTACTCCTTCTGGGTAACACTTGGAGTTAATTTTTCCAATGCTTGGCAAAATTTGTAATAATAATAATAATAATACTAATACCGTTGAAGAGTTTTATGATGTGATATTGAGTTTGTTTTGTATCCAAATGCTCAAAATTGTTACTTATGAATTTCATATTGATATTTATACTCTCACATTCATATTCATAACTCATGACTATATATTAATATCTCATGGTCACATAAAAAGGATCTCACTGCAATGTATTAATAACTCACAGCCACATTTTACTAATTCAGGCCAATGCATTAATAACTCATGGTCATACATTAACAAATTGTGGTGGTGTATTAATAACTTGTGTCTATACTTTAATGACTATTGGCCACTTATTAATACCTACATTAATAACCTGTGGCAACACACTATTAACTCATAACCATGAAATAATAATAATGACTAATGTGGACATGTAATATTAGCGTGTAGCCACACATTAATAACCCGTAGCCATGCAATGTTAACTTGAGCCCACACAATAATAAATCAAGGCCATGTAACATCAATGTATGGCCACACAATAATAACACCTGGCTGTGTAATATTAACTAATTTCCACACATTGATAACTCATGGCCATGCAGCCTTAACTTGCGGCCTCACAATAATAACTCATGGCCACATGTTATTAACCCCTGGCCGTGCAATGTTAACTCATTTCCACACACTGATAACTCTTGGCCATGCAGTATTAACTCGTGGCCACACAATAATAACTTAAGGCCATGCAACATTAACTCGTGGCCACGCAATAATAACTCAAGGGCATGCAGTATTAACTTGTTGCCACACAATAATAACTCATGGCCATGCAATGTTAACTCATGGCCACACATTATTAACCGCTGGCTGTGCAATGTTAACTCATTTCCACACACTGATAACTCTTGGCCATGCAGTATTAACTTGTGGCCACACAATAATAACTCTGTTGTGAAAGTGTCATGACACGGACCCACAACAGGGGGCGGTAATGAACGGACAATGGATAAGCCAAAAAGTAACAATTTAATGTTGTGAATCGCACAACGACGTACAGACAATAACAATATGGTGGACTGTCAATTATACACAAAGTGACGTGTGGGCAGGCTCGACGATAGAAGACGCCTGGCGAGAGAAGAGCCGGATCCCACACAGCTTCCACCACCAACGGAGCTGAAGAACACCGGAGCCGCCAAGCCCTGCGCCCCAGGTGGCCGCTGTCTTCAGCAGTCAGACCCAGTACTGCTGGCAGAGAACAGAGACAGTCCTGATGAGTGTGAGTTCGCACACTCAGTAATCCCACAGTCTGTATACAGTTAGGAGGGAGCACCTCCACCTCCAATCACACACTCGTACAGCTCCTGTCTAACCACTTATCTGGTTGGGGTGTGAAGCGAAGCCGTCGCTGATCACACCAAACGCCAATCCCACAGATAAGGCAACACCCACAGGAAAACAGCTGCAAAGAAGTTCAGACTATTAGTCAGTGTTAAGTACAGCAGAGAATGTTACCTGAATGGTAGCTGATTTCTCGGCGAGGAGGTGGAGTTGCAGTCCGGCCTTTATGGTGATGGTGATGAGATGAATGAGTGACAGCTGGTGCTGATGATGAGTGACAGCTGTCACTCCCAGTGGCTCCGGCGCCCTCTTGTGCTTGAAGCCCGCACTCCAAGCAGGGCGCCATCTGGTGGTGGTGGGCCAGCAGTACCTCCTCTTCAGCGGCCCACACAACAAACTCAAGGACATGCAACATTAACTTGTTGCTGCACATTATTAACCCCTGGCAATGCAATGTTAACTCTTTTCCACCCACTAACTCTTCGCCATGCAATATTACCATGTGGCCACACAATAATAACTCTTTGCCATACAGTATTAACTCTTGGTCACAAATTAATAACTCCTGGAGATGTAATATTACTTTGTGACCATAGTGTAATAGCTCAATGCCCTATATTAATAACTCATGAAATAGCAACTTGTGGCCATCCATTAATAGCTGCTGGCTGTGCAATATTAACTCATATAAACACACTGATAACTCTTAGCTAAATAATATTAATTTGTGGCCACACAATAATAACTCATGGCCATGCAACATTTTATTAACACATTTTTAACCCCTGGCCATGCAAAGTTAACTCATTTCCACACACTGATAACTCTTTTCCATGTACTATTAACTCGTAGCCACACATGAATAACTTCTGGATGTGTAATATTACTTTGTGACCATACAGTAATAGTTCATTGCCATATATTAATAACTAATGTTATGTGTGGCCATCCATTAATAGCTCCTGGCCATTCCAAATGAAATTGTAACATGCATGAACAATGTCTGGCCCACAAAAAAGTAAAACAATGAAAATTCCTTTACAGAACAACCTGTAAATTTTACAGCTTAAAACTGCTGTAATTTGCCAAAGAAAACAAACAAACAAACAAAAACACTGTAAACCAGCCTTTTTCTTTTAAATTAACAAAATTCTCAATTATTTGTTTTTGTTTTGTTTTTTTTACAGTGCATATATTAATAACTTGTGTCTATGCATTAATAGCCCATGGCCACACATTAATAATTCATGGCCATGTACTAATTGTTTGCAGCCCACCAAACTGGTTCTCATGAATTTTAAAGTTATTTGATTTATTGATGAAAAATCCTGAAACTTATTTGAAATACAATGGGCACATTGCTTCCATGCTATGCACAATTATTTCCACAAAGTCCAGAAGATTAATGTTCTGGACACTGCAGCAGGTGTGATCAGAAATGCGACATGTGAAATATAGTGGTGTTTGTATTGCAATTTTGTAAGCAATTTTAAAATGCACTTTAAGGCCTATTTTAAGATTATGATCATTTAAAATGCATTATATTTCACATTTTATTCCTCAATTTGCCAATTTTTACAGCTAAGCTCTTTCATTATTTTGTTAAAGACATCCGAATGTTTGATGTTTTACTATGAAATTGATGTTTCTAGCTGGGAAAAGACAGAAATCATATTAAAAGGTAAAGTTGGTGAGAAACTTGCTTTATAAAGGGCACGAACAACTTTGATTTAAATTGGTGTCAGAGCAGCACATGTGGGCAGTTTGACAGACATCCTCATGGCTCACAGATCTCAGAGGAATGCCATGTGTTTGCCACAGTGAGGGCCACATTTGGCTCATATTGACAAATCTCATATATTGTCAGTCTCCAGGAAAATTGCACAATACAGCAAAAACAGCAACAGACGACATCAGTATCACCTTAAAGATAAATGCTATGCTAAAATACCCTCGGCCGTATGAGCATTCTCTTCTTTATAATTTGCTGTTGTTTAATTAATTATTAAGATCCTATTGTCTTACGTACAATTTGTACATGTTCAACAAATCCCTCTATCAATCAATCATTCAATCACAAACAATATTTACATTTTAACGGTGTCTGCAGGCGGGCATGTATGTGCGTGTACATGAACTTTTGACAAGAGTGGAAGTTAGCTTTGAGTTAGCGGATGTTAGCGTGCATGCTGACGTCCGCAAAATGTCTTGTAAATTACACCAGAGGTGTTATCAGGTTACAAAAGCAGCATTTTCTGTTTTAGAAGTGGTTATTTCTCGCTAGCTTTTACATAATATATGACAAAGAGGTTATATTTACACATAAACAAAACAGAGTTTGCAGCTAGCTAGATCAGCCTGTGACGTCACCACGCTAACGTCTGCGAAATGTCTGGTAAATCACTTCAGATTTGTTATCAGGTTCTAAAAACAGTGTTTTCATTTTTTGAAGTGGTTATTTCTCACTAGCTTTTACATAATATATGACAAAGAGGTTATATTTACACATAAACAAAATGGAGTTTGCAGCTAGCTAGACCAGCGTGTGACTTCACCAGCTAACATGTGCCAAATGTCTGGTAAATCACTTCATAGGTGTTATCAGGTTCTAAAAACAGTGTTTTCATTTTTTGAAGTGGTTATTTCTCACTAGCTTTTACATAATATATGGCAAAGAGGTTATATTTACACATAAACAAAACGGAGTTTGCAGCTAGCTATACCAGCCTGTGACATCCCCACGCTAACATGCGTGAAATGCCTGGTAAATCACTTCAGAGGTGTTATCAGGTTCCAAAAAACAGTGTTTTCAATTTTTAGAAGTGTGTATGTCTTGCTAGCATTTACATAATATATGACAGAGAGGTTATATTTACACATAAACAAAATGGAGTTTGCAGCTAGCTAGACCAGCGTGTGACTTCACCAGCTAACATGTGCCAAATGTCTGGTAAATCACTTCATAGGTGTTATCAGGTTCTAAAAACAGTGTTTTCATTTTTTGAAGTGGTTATTTCTCACTAGCTTTTACATAATATATGGCAAAGAGGTTATATTTACACATAAACAAAACGGAGTTTGCAGCTAGCTAGACCAGCCTGTGACATCCCCACGCTAACATGCGTGAAATGCCTGGTAAATCACTTCAGAGGTGTTATCAGGTTCCAAAAAACAGTGTTTTCAATTTTTAGAAGTGTGTATGTCTTGCTAGCATTTACATAATATATGACAGAGAGGTTATATGTACACACAGAGTTTGCAGCTAGCTAGACGAGCCACTGATGTCACAGTGCTGCTCTACTCTAATTGTCTGTCACACCTGCCACTCCAAAAAAAAAAAAAAAAAAAACTGAATGAAACAGAATGTGACTTTTTAACCTCTTAAAATACCTCTTGAAATAGGTCAAGGTCAGCCATCTTTGAACTTGCCTGGGGTCTGTGTCACAAGAATTTTCCCTGTGAATTCAAAGACTCTGACAGTAATAGGACTGGAGTTATGCGGAACACAGACAGACAGACGGATGGATGCAAAGTCTTCGCAATACCCGATGGCCATATTTGATGGCCTCGGATAAAAGAAAAACCTGCACCTTTGAAAAATGACGAATTCCTCTTTTACAGGCTTTTCTGCTACTTCGGGTTGGATTGCTGCAAAGCTCTCCTTCAGATAATCAAATAATTATCCAGGCAGGTGTAACCGTCCCCACGCTCAAAAGCAGTGACAGTTGAAAGTAATGCAGAATAACTTAGCACTCTGTTAGGCTTCAGGCTGTTTCCCTGCACAGTCGATCAGTCTGTGCTCGCCGTGGTCAAAGAAATTTCATTGCTTGCTAAAATACCAAAGTTCGACCTAAAACCGTGCACCAGTGAGAAAGGACAAAAAGGCAAGCAGGCATGCAAAGACACACAAAGGAAAGCTATCCTATTAGAGACCAATCCACACAGAGGCGCAGATTTATGCCGAAGCACAAACACAATATCGGTACTGACCTTGAAGCTCCAGTAGTTTGGCTGCTGCTGAGGGGAAGAAAAACAAAGAAGAAAGGAAAAAGTGAGGTTATAATCGAAATAAAAGCAGCGACATTTTCTCACGTAGAGGCTGAAGAAAAAGAACAGCCTGGAAGAAAGAGAAGTGACAGCAGCAGAGGAAAACGCCACAAAGTGCGACTAATAAAGTGCGAGAGGTTTAATGGCACATTAATTTACTCCACGAATGATGCATGCACCCAAATGTTTGCTGCAACACAAATAGGAAAGCTTAAATAAATAAACTAACAAATCTGAAAAAAATTAAGACATTTTGTGCATTCGACCTGCTGAGAAAATGATGAGCTAATTATTGTGATGATACCCAGATTAATTTGCGTTGTCCTTCACTGCTGCCATAATAGAACTTTAATTGCTTCTAATTGCTTCTCAGGAATTAATCAAATGTTTACAATGACTTCACACACACTTTAATGGTGCAAACCAAACCTCACTCTCTTTGGAGATGCACAGTTGGCTGGCTTGGACTAAAGAATTCCAAAAACACAAACACTTTCTCATCCAGTTAGTAGCC
This sequence comes from Thalassophryne amazonica, assembly GCF_902500255.1. Taxonomy (NCBI): domain Eukaryota; kingdom Metazoa; phylum Chordata; class Actinopteri; order Batrachoidiformes; family Batrachoididae; genus Thalassophryne; species Thalassophryne amazonica. The sequence continues at coordinate 44,724,985 of NC_047120.1, read as the reverse complement.
AAACGTTGGTACAAAGTTCCATTGATTGTTTCAGATTTTGCTGTAGAAGTTCATATTTTGAATTTTATCTTCAAATTGGGTACCCTAAACAGTTTTAAAGATTCCCAAGAGGCAGTACCTCAACTGATGAAGAAGCAGGACAATAACAGTTGACCTATGACCAGAGCAGCAACCAATCTGAATTACACTGGTGAAAAAAAAAACAGTTTTTTATTATTATTTCGGTAGCTGGAATATCATAAAATACTTGAAAATAAGAGAAACTAAGGGTGGCATCTTTCTAGGCTACAACTGTTGGTGAATGACACTCGTGAAGGAGTTCCCTGAAATTGATGACACATTTTTGCTTTTATATGATCGGAGTGGAACTGCACTTCTGGAAGTGCCCGAGCAAATCCAGCAGCCTCCAGCAGTTAACCCGGCTACAACCTGCTGTCGCCCACTGATCAGTCCCACCTAAAAACTGGTCAGCCCTGCCTTCACAGCGCATGCGTCATTTCGGGGAGTCAGCCACGGTTCACTGATTATCAACTTGTTTCCACATAAATTCAGCATTATTTCATAATAAAAGATGGGGGACCGATCAGAGCGCCACAGCTGCACCTACATCATTTCAGAGCATCAGCAACAACTCACCGATTACCGCCTCGTTTCTGCTTAAAACTGACTTTAGAATGATTAAAGATGTTTTAGCTTGTCATCTGATTGGTTAATAATCGCATTATTCCCTTTGATCATTTTGGGTGTAGAGAGTCAGACTCAAAAAGTCAGACTCAGATGTGGTCCCAAATGACGCATGTGCAGTGAAGGCAGGACAGACCAATTTTTAGGGGGGGACCCTTCGGTTGGTGACAGCGGCATGCAGGCAGGGACAGCGGGCTGGATGGGTCCTGTCCAGCAGCAGAGGATGCGGACAAGGCATGGATTTATTCTGTTTTTTTTGTTGTTGCTGTTGGTTTGTTTTTTGAAAGACCACAGTGCAAATTTAGTGCTTTATTGTGTTAACCTCTGCAATTTTACATACTGTATTGTTGAGATGCAGTGGGCTGTCACTCTGGTCATCATATTTCCTCCGCTAGCCAGTTTTTTTATTTATTATTTACAGGGCTTTACCTGCCATGGCTACAGTCTGAGGCATTTCCACAGCCTCTTTTCACATAATAAGAGCAGCATAGCAGCATAATAGCAGCCCACAGCCATCCTAAGCTCTTTTGTGTCGTCATGTCAGTGTGATTCCAAGTGAAAATTGTCGCTAATTCATATGTTTTATTGCTAATTTGTATCTCCCCAAGAGTTGCAGCCCAGTGAGACACTACCCTAATTGTCACTGTTGTCAGTGTCTAATGTTACTTTACACTAGACATGTAAACTCACAATCTAGTTTTAAAATTTGGATATTTTATGTCATGTTAAAATACAGGGGGAAAACTTTTGGGGAAAAAACCCCATAAAATTACAAGTGTACTGTATGACAGTGTTGTTAAACTCTTTTGAAAGAAAGAAAGAAAGAAAGAAAGAAAGAAAGAAAGAAAGAAAGAAAGAAAGAAAGAAAGAAAGAAAGAAAGAAAGAAAGAAAGAAAGAAAGAAAGAAAGAAAGAAAGAAAGAAAGAGACTTTGTCTTTAAGTAAACTTTGGTAAGTTTATTTGAATTTTACATATCTTTATTTGCTCCGAAATATTGAATGATTGCCTTGGATGACTTTGGCTGGTATGGTACCAATTCCATCTGTGTCAATGTGTGTGTGTGAAGTGCACATATGTCATAAAAAAGGACTGGAATCTGTTGAATTCTGAGTGCATATTTGTATTTATGATATTTTTTGCTCAGCTGGTAGTCATGTGAGTAAATGTGGCTCGCTGTTTTGATTTTTCTCTTGTTTCTTTGGCAATGACAATGATTTTGTCACAAATAGTCTATTTGTGATGCTGCATCATGTGATACTGTGTCTAATTGTGGATTTAGGATAGCTGTGAAGGCCTATAAATAAAACACACAGCCAGGAACTTAATATGATACAACTTTATAGTAAACATAGATATCAAGAGATAACTTAAAAATAGATATAAAAGGTTGAGGCAAGAACTATCCCATAGATACTGAGGGAATGCAGACAGAGGAAATATGGACCTCATGATGTTGTAGGTACACCAACTCTTTAACTAAAAGTTCTATATTTCTACAAGTGTGACATCCATTTTTGTCACACAATATGTCTTCTTTAAGGAATTTAACACAAAGGTTTGACACTGTTCATATTAAATTGCTGTACTTTTCTCATAGAAACTGTTGGGTTTGTTTTGTATTAACTGTTTTTATATTGTGCCTCACTACAGCCAAAATCAGCAAATTATCTTAAAACTAGACATCTTACATCATATATCGTATCTGTCACATTTGTTTGTAGTAGTGTTGACTGAATCTGACACTGTTAAATAATCAATACATAAATAATTCATGTGTAATAAATGCCTGGTTGAGCTCAGAATATTAATGTTTGTCATCACTGGTACACAATATTACCCACTCAAGGGATTTCTGCTTCACAAAAAACACACTTCTCATTACGCTGGACTGAAGATTGATGAATGCAATGACCAAGAAACCACTGATGTCCATGAAATACATTTTCGGACAATGCTGGCCCCACACCACCACTGCGACTGTGTCTTGTACAGTGAAAAAAGAGAACAGAACCAACTTAACTGAACACAGTTGAACAAACTAAGTTGTTAGAACTTACGTTAATAAGTTAAGTTACTAAATTAAGTTCAAACAATGTAATTAATTCAAATGTTACCAAATGAAACAACTTTTTAAGTTGGTTCTTTTTTCAGTGTAAGATCAACTCTGACTTACAAACTTAAGTTCAATCAACAATTCATTCAGGTGTTACCAACTGAAACAACTTTTTAAGTTGGTTCTTTTTTCAGTGTAAGTCTAGTTAGAATTGATCAGCAATCTGATCAACTCTAACTTACAAACGTAAGTTCAAACAACGAAATTCATTCAGATGTTACCAACTGAAACAACTTTTTAAGTTGATTCTTTTTTCAGTGTAAGAGGGCGTCGGAGCAACAGAGAGTGACAGCTGTCAACAGCACCAGCTGTCACTCATTCCACCATCACCATAAGAGTCGGATTGCAACTCCACCTCCCCACCGAGAAATCAGCTACCACTCAGGTAACCTTCTCTGCGATTCATATTGAGACTAAAAACATTGTTCTGTGTGCAGCCGTGTTCCTGCGGGCTCTGTCGGAGGCTGGATTGGCGGACAGTGAGAGGGCGACGTTCTTCGCCTCTCACTCCATCCAGGAAAGAGACCAACAGGAGCTGCACGGGTGAAATTGTTTCTGGAGGTGGAGGTTCTCCCTCCCGGAGGAACTGAGTACGGAGAGATTACTGGGTGTGTATCCACACACCCACCATTAACTATTTCTGTTTCTGCCAGCAGTACCAGGTCTGACAGCTGGAGACGATGGCCACCTGGGACCCAGGACTTGGCGGCTCCGGTGTTCTTCAGATCCGTTGGGGGTGGAAGCCGTGTGGGATCCGGCTCTTCTCTGGACAGACGTCTTCTATCCTCGAGCCTGCCCACACGTCACCTTGTGTATGATTGACTCTACTCCTCAACTGCAATTGTCTGTATTCCGTTGTGCAATTCACAACATTAAATTGTTACTTTTTGGCTTAATCCATTGTCCGTTCATTACCGCCCCCTGTTGTGGGTCCGTGTCACTACACTTTCACAACAACGACAACTGTGGCCATTATGTTATACAGCTTTTCTAGTTCTTCTTTCAGCCTCTGGTGCTATTTTATCTTCTCATGTTTTTTTCTTTAGGCACAACTGTCCTTTTCTGCTCCTTGTCATTCTTTTTGGAACTTGAAGTGCCACAGCTCCCTAGTTCTGTTCTCAACCACCTTCAGTGGGTGTTCCCCACATGGATGTGCTACCCCAGCTGCTTGGCTATGCCTCTCAGTGTCTGCTATCCCAGCATGCATCTTGCAGTCTGCCACTATGCGCTGGACTGCCTCAGGGGCATCTTTGCACAGCCTGCATCTCGGGTCCTGTCTGCTATGGTGGACCTCTGCCTCTGTGGACCTGCTCAGGATCTTATAATCCATTATTACATGCCCCTGATCATAAATCATCTTAATGAAGTTTTGTGTTCCATCCGTGATGTAGTTTAAGAGCTGCAAAGTTAAATAAAACCAGCTTGTTATCGACCCATACAAATAGAAGTCGTCACGTCAAAAGCTGGAAGACTGAAGAGCGTGTAACAGATGGTGACAATTTGATGAACTTCAACTAGTAAATTACTTTACAGTAATTTTAAAACTTTCACAGTAATAAAAGACATCAATTATCAGTAATCCCAAATCATGAATGAGTCCAATGAGTCCAAAAGACACTTGGGCTTTTTATTTTTTCAAGATAGATTTCATTACATTTCATTTCAATGAAGATAAAGTCATGCTTGTGCTGTGAAATTAATTGTTAATTGTAGGCATTTGTTTTGTAATATCTGTATTTCTAAATCACAAATGACACCTCATAAAGCTCCACACCAATACAGACTTATCACTCTGGTTTAAAATGTTGCAGCACAGAAATGAGAAGCACATACAGATTTTGTCTTATAAACTACTGACGTGATATAATGTGTATCCCCTGATATTTTTCCCTTGTTACACTAAAACGTACAAATAAAAATTGATACATTGATTTAAGTGCAATTCATTTTGTCAGCAGACTCCACAATATTCTGTTAGGTTAGTTACAGGCAAAAAAATATTAAGATTGTTGAACTAAGTTAAAATACTTTAAAGATACTGTGTGTCAGATTTAGGGGCACTTAATGGCAGAAATGGAATACTGAATCCATAAAAAAATCTATACATTAATGTCAATGAATTGTTATACACATTAATAATAATAATAATAATAATAATAATAATAATAATATAGGCGTTCTAGGAATTACTAAAATAGAAACAACAAGAGCAATCTGAGATTTCTGATGTCCGCCAAGGGTAGACGAGGACTCAAAATAACAGATATATGATTCACATTGTGACCTGGACTTCACCTGGATCCGGATTCCACAAAAGAATGCAATAATTGCACACTGATCCAGAATGACCCAATGGATCAAGATGTTGCAATCTGATATTTAATTCACAAGCTGAAACAAAATAGTGTCTTCCTGATCTTGGTTTTACATGATGATGTCGTATTCGTGAAGTAGTTTTGACGTAATCCTTAAAAGTCTACAAAATGAAATCCTTATCCAGAATCCGGGTCCAGATCCAAATCAACTCCAAAATTTAATGGAGTCTTCCAAGGCCTAACACCAATGCGTGATGAAAATTTGGTGAAAGTCTGTTAAGTAGTTTGGCGTAATCCTCAAAATCTGACAAAGTGAAGCATAGAAATTGAAATCCTGATCTAGAATCCAGATCCAGATCACTTCCAAAATTCAGTGGAGTATTCCATGACCTGATATCTATCTGTGGTGAAAATTTGGTGAAAGTCTGTTAAGTAGTTTTGATGTAATCCTCAAAATCTGACAAAGTGAAGCGAAGAAATTTAAATCCTGATCTCGAATCCAGATCCGGATTACCTCCAAAAAGTCAGTGGGGTATTCCATGACCTGATATCTATCTGTGGTGAAAATTTGGTGAGAATCGGTGAAGTAGTTTTGACGTAATCTTTAAAAGCTTATATAAAGTAAAATCTTGAGCCAGAATCTGGATCTGGTGTCGCAGACTGAATGGTCCCCCCTAAAAATCAGTCCACCCTGCCTTCACTGTGCATGCGTCATTAGCCGCGGTTCACTGATTAACACCTCGTTTCTGCTTCAAACTGCACTCCAGTCATCATCTATCTCAGCAACAGATATCTGAAGCTTTTGTACAACAATCATTTCCACATAAATTTAGCATTATTTCATCATCAAAGACAGAGGAATGGATCAGAGCGCTGTGGCTACATGAGCTGCTAGCTGATGCGTTCACTGTGCGTCGGCAGTTCAAAGCGTTGCCTAGTATCACCTTATTTCTGCTTAAAACAGCCTCATTTCTGCTTAAAACTGACTTTAGAATGATACAAGAGGTTTTACCTTTATCATCTGATGGTTAATAATCCCATTAATCCATTTGATCGCTTTGGGTCTGTCTTAGATGAGCTGCTCAGCTCTGAAATGACGCACGCACAGTAGAGGCATGGCAGACCAATTTTTAGGGGGGACCGTTCGGTCTGCGACACAGGATCACCTCCAAAATTCAGTGGAGTCTTCCATGACCAAATATCTATCTGTAGTGAAACGTTCGTCAAAATCAGTGCTGTAGTTTTGACGTAATCCTGCTAACAGACAGGCAGGCAGACAAATACATAAATGGTGATAATTTTATTACATCCTTGGCGGTTGTACAGTAATAACTGCTTTTGTTTTTCATGCTTTTCAATAACAAAGAATATCTGCAATAACAACGGCATTAATGCTGAATGTGAGTGTAGGTGGAGACGCTCTGACAGCTTGGAATATGGTCATTCTTTGAATAGTGGGAACAAACCCAAAATGAAGAAGTGTCTTTTGAAAACAAGACAAAAGAAAAGAAAAGCAAACTTCAATGGCCCAAATTTTATTAATTCCAAATAGGGGGGGCACTTTATCAGTTTTAATAAGCAGACCTGGCAACACTGTCATCAACATGACGAGGTGGTTGTGCATATTTGACCAGTCATGACTTATCTTGTGGCAGACTCATTTCTCTGCACACAAATCAGTTATCACCTGTAAGAAACTGATGCTGAAAATGTAATTTTGAAAAAATGTCATTTTTCAGATTGGTTTTTGGGGGAGCTCCTGAAATTGTTACAGTTCCAACAAGCCCTGCCCTGCAGCAGACAAACAAACAAACAAACATACATGTCCACAGTCTCTTTCTGCCTCACGTCAAGGCTAAAAACTTCATATTTGAGCAGCTGTTCTGAAAGCAGTCTGAACCCCGATAATGTCTCTGGTCTCCTGGAAACTGCTCAGCAGTGACTTCTAAATACAAATTCAGCTCACATTGTTTTTGTAATCTTGCGTAGAAGAAGCAGGACAGGCAAAAAAAAAAAAAAAGGAAAGGAAATAGGAGCAGCCTTTGGGCTACTTTGACCCATATTTTAGAGGTCTGCGTGGCGTGTAGGCCTGTCGCCAAACACCACCCAATCGAGTGCCACAAAGCCTCAGTCAATGTGAAATACATCAGAATCACCAAAAAAAACAAAAAAAAAAAACAACAGCGATGCTTCATTTGTTACTTCCAACTGAGAAATACAATAAAATTCGAAACTGCTACCAGTGTTTCTCATCCATCTGCCTTCCTCACTAAAATGACATCTTGATGCTTATTTTATTTTGTGCAGCTCACAATGCAGCCTGCTGACAAAATATTTTTCAGCTTACAAAGGATGGATCGCCCTACAGAGAGACATAATAAGAAATAACTCATCTTAGTGGGTCCAATATGAAAAGTAGAAGGACTGTATAATTAAAATGTTCTTTCTGTTGATTAAAATGAATGCAGTCTTTAGCTGTGTTGTTTTGCACCACTCTCTCTCTCTCTCTCTCTCTCTCGCTTGCTCTCTTTCACTGAGATGGTCATATATATATATATATATATATATATATATATATATATGTGTGTGTGTGTGTATGTATGTATGTATACAGTGTATATATATATATAAAAAGTAGCACTCACCTGAGCATTTACAAGGTTTTGCTGCTTTATTACATCAAAGAAAAGTTTTGAAAAAGACAGCAACTGATGCAGATATTTTAAAAATAATCTTGTTTGATCTCAGAGTTAAAAATTCTCTACAGCATGATCAAAATGAAATGAAAATCTAAAATAGTGGATTGTAGTCACCCATTTAATACAACCCCAATTCCAGTGAAGTTGGGACGTTGTGTAAAATGTAAATAAAAACAGAATACAATGATTTGCAAATCCTCTTCAACCTATATTCAAATGAATACACCACAAAGACAAGATATTTAATGTTCAAACTGATAAACTTTAATGTTTTTGTGCAAGTATTTGCTCATTTTGACATGGATGCCTGCAACACATTTCAAAAACGCTGAGACAGTGGTATGTTTACCACTGTGTTACATCACCTTTCCTTCTAACAACACTCAATAAGCGTTTGGGAACTGAGGACACTAATTGTGAGTGTCATGATTGGGTATAACAGGAGCCGTTCACAAGCAAAGATGTGGCGAGGATCACCACTTTGTGAACAACTGTGTGAAAAAACAGTCCAACAGTTTAAGAACAGGAATTTAGGGATTCCATCATCTACAGTCCATAATATAATCAGAAGATTTAGAGAATCTGGAGAACTTTCTATATGTAAGCGGCAAGGCGAAAACCAACATTGAATGCCCGTGACCTTTGATCCCTCAGGCGGCACCGCATTAAAAACCAACTTCATTGTGTAAAGGATCTTACCGCGTGGGCTCAGGAACATAAAAACATTGTCAGTTAACACAGTTCGTCGCGACATCTACAGGTGCAAGTTAAAACTCTACCATGCAAAGGGAAAGCCATACATCAACAACATCCAGAAATGATGCCACCTTCTCTGGGCCAGAGCTCATCTGAAATGGACAGACGCAAAGTGGAAAAGTGTGCTGTGGTCTGATGAGTCCAAATTGTTTTTGGAAATCATGGATATTGTGTCCTCCGGACAAAAGAGGAAAAAGACCATCCAGGTTGATACCAGCGACATTAGCTGGTATCAAGAGTGCAGGTACTAGACTGGCCTGCCTGCAGTCCAGACTTGTCGCCCATTGAAAATGTGTGGCGCATTATGAAGCACAAAATACGACAACGGAGACCCCGGACTGTTGAACAACTGAAGTCGTACATCAAGCAAGAATGGGAAAGAATTCCACCTACAAAGCTTCAACAATTAGTGTCCTCAGTTCCCAAATGCTTACTGAGTGTTGTTAGAAGGAAAGGTGATGTAACACAGTGGTAAATATACCACTGTCCCAGCTTTTTGGAAATGTGTTGCAGGCATCCATTTCAAAATGAGCAAATATTTGCACAAAAACAATAAAGTTTATCAGTTTGAACATTAAATATCTTGTCTTTGTGGTGTATTCAATTGAATATAAGTTGAAGAGGATTTGCAAATCATTGTATTCTGTTTTTATTTATATTTTACACAATGTCCCAACTTCATTGGAATTGGGATTGTAATTAGACACATACAGTATCATATTACATTCAGTTGTTGTTTTTTATGTTTGTTTGTGTTAGAAAAGAGGATGAATGCAAAACTATTTCAAAACTGGAGTTCAGAAAACCAGTAACTGAGATATGGAAACAATGTAGCACATTATGGTCATTCAATAATTTCAAATTTTCATTCTATGTTCTCAATTCTTCATTCTATATTTTCAGATTTCATTCCATATTCTCAGGTTTCATTCCATTTTTTCAGATTTCATTTCATATTCTCAGATTTCATTCCATATTCTGAGGTTTCATTCAGTATTCTTGGGTTTCATTTCATATTCTCAGATAGCATTCCATATTCTAAGGTTTTGTTCCATATTTCCTAATTTCATTCCATATTCCAAGGTTTCATACCATATTCTTACATTTCATTCCGTATTCTCTGGTTTCTTTCCATATTTCCTAATTTCATTCCATGTTCCAAGTTTTCATACCATATTCTCACATTTCATTCCGTATTCTCGGGTTTCGTTCCATATTTCCTAATTTCATTCTATATTCCAAGGTTTCATACCATATTCTCACATTTCAGTCCGTATTCTCGGGTTTTGTTCCATATTTCCAAATTTCATTGCATATTCCAACGTTTCATACCATATTCTCACATTTCAGTCCGTATTCTCGGGTTTTGTTCCATATTTCCAAATTTCATTGCATATTCCAACGTTTCATACCATATTCTCACATTTCAGTCCGCATTCTCAGGTTTCATTCCATATTTCCAAATTTCACTCCATATTCCAAGGTTTCATACCATATTCTTACATTTCAGTCTGTATTCTCAGGTTTCATTCCATATTTCCAAATTTCATTCCATATTCTCAGGTTTTATACGGTACCATATTACATTCACAGTTGTTTTTTAATGTTTGTTTTAGAAAAGAAGATGAATGCAAAAAATATTTCAAAATTGGAGTTGAGTAAAACTAGTCACTGAGATATGGAAACAATGTAGCACATTATGGTAATTCAATAGTTTAAAATTTTCATTCTATGTTCCCAAATCTTCATTCCATATTTTCAGATTTCATTCCATATTTTCAGATTTCATTCTGTATTCTCAGGTTTCATTCCACATTCCCAAATTTCATTCTATATTCTAAGGTTTCATACCATATTCTCACATTTCAGTCCGTATTCTCAGGTTTCGTTCTATATTTCCAAATTCCATTCCATATTTTCAGATTTCATTCCATATTGTCAGGACTCATTCCATATTTTCAGATTTCATTCAATGCTCTGAAGATCATTCTATTTTCTCAACCATTCATTCTATATTGTCGTACTTCCATTTCATTTTCTCAGGTTCCATTCCATATTGTCAGGTTTCATTCCATATTCTCAGATTACATTCCATTTGCTTAGATTCCATGCCATATTGTCAATCTTACATTCTATATTCTCATACTTCCATTTCGTATGCTCAGGTTTCAGTCCACACTGCCAAATTTCATTCCATATTCTCAGGTCTCATTCCATATTTGCAGATTTTATCTGACATTCTCGAGTTTCATTCAACATTCTTATGTTTCATTTCATATTCTCAGATTCCATTCCATATTATCAGGACTCATTCCATATTCCCAGGCTCCATTCCATTTGCTTAGATCCCATGTTATATTGTCAACCTTACATTCTACATTCTCATACTTCCATTTCTTTTTCTCAGATTTCATTCCATATCGATAAGCTTCATTCCACATTGTCAGGTTACATTCCATATCCTCAGATTGCATTCCATTTGCTCAGATTCCATACCATATTGTCAACATTCCATTCTATATTCTCAAACTTCCATTCTATTTTCTCAGATTTCATTCCATATGCTCAGATTTCATGCCATATTGTCCAACCATTCATTCTATATTCTCATATATCCATTTCATTTTTCCAGATTTCATTCCATATTCAAAAATGGAGTGGCTGTGGAAGAAGGAGGCAAGTAAGTGACGCCACCAAGATTCCTATGGCATCTCTGAAGGAGTTATAGACATCTGTGGCTCTCTTTGGAGAAACTGTGCATCGGGCACCTTTCTTCTGTTGCATCGCCACCAAGTACAGCTTCATGGTGGAATAGAACACAGCAGTGCATTCATATAAGAAAACAGATCAAATCTGGGCTTGAATCTCCCATGTGCATTCTGGCAAACCAAACTGCATCTCTTTTGAAAACTCATACTTTCATTGTGAGGGGAACATAAACTCCTGGGGAAGGTCTGACTGGAAAATCCTTAAGGGTCCTTGGGCAAGGTCCTTAATCCCCTAGTTGCTCCCGGTGTGTAGCGAGCACCTTGTAAGGCAGCACCCTGACATCAAGATGAATGTGAGGCATCATTGTAAAGCACTTTGAGCGTCTGATGCAGATGGAAAAGCCCTATATCAATGCAGTCCATTTACCATTTACAACATTTTGACCATGCAATGTGCATCTCTGGGCAAGATCCGGCAACAAGAGGGTGCCCACATTTCACCTGGCTTTGATGGACAGATGGGTACTTTCAGGAGGTGAGGATGGACCGGCTGTCTGACTGGCTGGTTGCCATCCAGGACACAGGGCTGTGCTATTATGCAACGGATGCTGTGATGCACAACAACCCCATTACACTTCCTGATCTGACCTGACCTGACCCGAGACTGGCAGATATGAAATCTGTGTCAGTCTTAGATGATGGTGAGTTTCTTTACAGCTAATGTCATTCATGATACAATTTAAAATAGTCATAAAAATGTAATAATATCACCTGCAGTGTATGCACGCTGTAGGTCATGATTAAATGCAAGGACGTGTGAATAACTCCACTTGTTTTAAAGCAAGATTTTTCTCATACATTGTACTTGTCAACAGCTGGAGGTGAACTTCTCTTTTTCCTAAAATTTTGCATTGACACACTGAATTTTGAAAATACTTTTAAACGCATGACTCGACTGGCTGAACTCACATTACGGTTTATTCACCTTCGTCTGGCATGCCAAAAACTTGGCGCCAAGTCACTCCTCAAATAATTTAACGCACCTACAGTGATATTTTTTGGAACATAAAACCTGTTTCATCCGACACAAACAGCCCCCCTGTGCACCGTGACTCACTGATTACCACCTGCAATATTTCTCAATCACTTGAGCCCAAATCCCGAGGCGCACATATGCACAGAGACAGCCGGGGCTTAAAAGAGGAGTGAAGGAAGAACGACGTGCACGCCTGACCCGCATGCCAAGTAGCCATCTTTGCACCCACCCTCTTTATTTTTTTGTCCCGCCGCTCCTGCCCCCTCCTCCCACCCTGTTTTCCTTCCTCTCTCCAGCCTGCACAGCAGCACACGTGCATTTGCCCAGTCATGCACTACTACAGTGTTGGCTTGCACACATGCATGTGCACACCCGGTGCATCGCCCTCCTCCTGAGTCAGATACTGCGGCATCACAGCCACACCTGGCCAACACCTGCCTGCCGACCTTCCTTTAAATGCACAAGTTGTGTGCATTTTAGCAACGCAACACACGGAAAATGATACACACACACACACACACACACACACAGGCAGCCATCGCTTTCTCTTTTTTTCTGCGTGAGCTTTATCCTGTTCCATCATGCAGCAGCAGCAGCATCATTCCACATCTCCACACAGCTGTGAGAAAACAGATGCGAGCATGGGTTTCGAGAGTTACCGTGGCTACTTAATGAGCACGTCGGCCGCCCGGTGCATCCTCCTGCTCCTCATGCCTCCCTCTTCCTCCTCCCCCCCTCCATCATTTTTTTTTTTTTTTTGCACCGTCTTTCCCGCGCCCAGATCTGCTAGATTCCCCCCCCACCCCACACCCCTGACTTGCCGGTACCCGTAGTAGCGCCTAGGAAGCAGTGAGCATCTTGCTCCTTCTTCCCTTCATCTTCCTCCCTCTCTCTCTCTGTCTGTCACTCCCTCTATCCTCCTCGTCTCCTGACAAAAATAATGCAGCAGCTTCCCTCCCAATCGTCTTCTCTCTCTCTCTCTCTCTCTCTCTCTCTCTCTCTCTCACTCGGTACAGCGTGTGCTTATCGCCGAGCCAACCATATGATATCACTCACTTGCCTTATATGGGAAATGGTGGGTTGCCATGACGACTGCAGACTCCACCTGTTTCACCGGCTCCTCGTCTCAGTGCACCTTTTTTTATTTTCCTCTGGAGATAGATGGTCTGCTGTGAGCGCCAAACACACACGGCACATGGCAAGCAAAGAGCGGGCAGAGGAGAAGAGGGAATTAGAGGAGTGTGATGGAGAAGAAGAGCGCAGACAGACCTGATGGATGGGTTTTGAGATTCAGAGGGACCAAAATGCAGGGATGGAGAGGAGTCATTTCTGTTGTGATAACCTTTCACAGGTATCAAGTCAGAGTATTTGGTGACTGAAAGAGAGGGTGTAAAGAGTAACGCTAACTGATACGATGGAGACTTTCAAGCATAAATTCACTTTTTTAATCCATTTTATATTAAATTAACATCGATTAAATGTATCAGAGGGCTGATCACACCCTGTTTGCTCAACATACCATAATATGTGTGTCATGGCATTTCTGAACTATGTATGACTTCATCATGTGACTTCATTCTGAAGTTATTCACATTAATCAATCACAAATATTTTGATGACCAATAAGTGCTTTTGGTAACCCATCTATGTTTCTGGGTTGTTATACAAAGAAAAAAAAAACAAGGTATTTTATGGACCACGTTTTCATAGCTGTCAACATTTGAATTTACCAATGCGGGACACCCACGTGTGGCTGTGAGTGCCAATGGCATGAAGCGTAACTAGGGGGTCCGTGGGCGTGCCCGGACCCACACAACTGCGGGACTAATGGGTGTCCCACACACTGTCATGCAGGGACACGGGGTGAAATACGGGGACTGGCCTACCCAAAGCAGGATGCTTGGCAGCTCTGCATTTTCCTTGACCTTGGGCTTTGACCTTTCACCAAACAATAACAAAATCTGATATCTATCCAAGTAATATTCCCACCCAATTGGATACATCTGGGCTTCTTGGTTTTTGAGATATACAACCCTAACCCTAACCCTAATCCATCAAATGTGAAAATCCATCAAATCCATCAAATGTGAAAAGGTCATTCTCTATCAGAAGCCACATTAGTACTTTTGTATGGTAACTTAAAATCACCCATTTTGGCATCGTTGTCACTACGCGACTTTCTCTCACTCTGAGCTGACATCGCCATTATTGACATCTGTGTAGCAGATGGGTCAGGCGGTCAGGGCATACAGTAATACATGAAATGTGAAACGGCTGAATATTTTGCGACTTTACACTCGACATTATACAGTCTGAAATCTCACACGATTAACCAATCACATTTGCGGAAAAAAAAATGTAATTGGATTAGAATCAGGTTTGATTGCTAACAATGTTTCAATATAATATGTTATATTAAAAAAGGGAACTTCTGTAATAGTTCACATTCTACCAGTTTTTTTCCCCGTTGTTGAGTCTTTTAGGTAACAGTCACTGCAAAGTGATCATTAGTGACCCGGCGAGTGGGTCGTAAAAAATGCCTTCACCGTGCATCTGAGGCTTCGCGGGCATCTCGCCGCGTAATGTGCTTGTGTGAGTTTCCAAGCCAACCAATATGCTGTCATTATCTCCCAGGAAGAAAATGTTCACATGCGGAAAGAAAGCACTCAGAGAGCTCACGTCTCCCCCGAGGCTGCATCAGCTTCTTTTTATTCCCGCCCCGCCCAACCATACATACGGGAAAATGTTAAGACATTTTTACATTTGGGTCTACATCAAAACCCCCTGACAAAAATCATCAGGGGATATATGTGGAAGTGGTGTGATTGATGAGACAGCTGCACCAAAAAAAAAAAAAAAAAAAAAATCTCAAAATAGCAAAACTGTAAATATGTGTATATGTGTGTGCACGTGTACGTGCATGCATGTGTTCATGCGTGTGTGTGGTACAAAATGATAAAACAGTCTGTTCCTTTGCCCACATTCTGCTAAAATTCAGTGGAAAAAAATGGAGATTTTTAAACCATGGTAACGTATATAAGAGAAAAGAGGAAAAAATAGCTGGAAAAACCTAAAGAAGTGGATGCAGTTCAGTCAAATGCAGTTTTTAAAAAGGTTTTATTTACTCCTAATAAATGATTTTTACTGTATATCCTGGACCGGTTTCTGGAACAATGTTAAAAAGAGGTTTGGAAATATTCTGCAGCAGTGTTTTGACTGGTAACTAATTTACAGTAAAGATGAATTTTTCAATTTTATTTGCTAAGAGGAACAACGTACATTAATGAACATTTTCTTTTTAAAATAAATAAAAATAAAAACGTAAATGCACACAACTGCAGCCATAGGTTGATTTCCGTTGTCAGCCCCCATGCCAGATGATACAGGTAAATTCCTCACAAAGGTTTTTCTTTTCTTTCTTTCTTACTTTCTTTCTTTCTTTTTTGATGAAAGATTCTGGCACCATCCCAAGCCACACATTCTATCTATTGCTTTATTCTGGTTTTACTTCTCTGTTCTGCTGTACAGTATATTTTGACCTGAATTTGCTGATGGAGTGGAAATCATGTTTCTCCCCAATGATGCAAATTTTTTAGCTGGGCGAAGTAGAATCGGGGGTGTCACCAGGGATTTTGGATCCCATGAAAAGAAATCTTACTGGGCAACCCCGCATATTATTTTGTCAGTATTATAATTGTATTACGGGCCACTCTGGGCCCCTGTCAATCATGGGCTCCTAGAATCCTTCTCTTTATTCTCCCCTTTTCGGCACCCCTGAGTGGAATGATGAGCACATGACATGTCCAGTGTTCACAAGGCAGACAAACTACATCACTACTGTAATCAAAACTGTTTGTAATTTCCAATAATTTATCCATCATCCACTAACCATCCAACAGGTGGCAGCATGTCTACAGGACAATGCACATGGCAAAACAAAGTTGCTCTTTCCATTAGTGGGGTCCATCTAATTCCACCAAATGCCACACGCTTTGTTCTCATTATATGGAGTTTGTCCACCTGAGTGCACAAAATTGTGGGAGGGAACATGCAAATAGGTGAGGTTTGTAAACGCAAGGTCAAAAGTCAATTTAGCATGTGCTGATAGCCCCTGGATTTGCACCTTTGAAAGTTTGGTCTCCTCGTACACAGAATTAAAAAAAAGAAAGATAATTCATGGTAAGCATCGGGCATATTTAAAGAATTACTGGTTTACTTCGTGCTTGTTTCTTCACGAATAAATGTTTCCAAACATAACAGATGCACTGTACTATTCTGTGCTGAGCACAAAGTATAATTTGTTTCAACTCATGATCATTACTGTCACTGAAGTGCTACAAGGTGTGACAGAAACACACATGCATATAACATGTAAAGTGCACACAGACAACTATGTGCATAGCTACCTGTACGCACAGTTGTCTGTGTGCATTCCACCAGCAGTACGAGGCATAATGATTAACCAGTTTGCTTAAATAGGAGACTTTTTTAAATTACCAGCACATGAACAGGCTCACTTATGTGGCAGACTTCAAGCGTACTGACTGAATTTTATTCTGTACTTAAGGGTATTAACAAGCAGAAAGTCTTTAGGTACATACTGCTGATACTGCTGTCTATGTTACCTTACCACTAGAGGTGGGCGATACCAGGAATTTTGGTATTGATCCGATACCAAGTAAATACAGGCCCAGTATCACTGATATCGATACCGATACAGATACTTTTTCATATTTAAGCTTCATAGATCCAAAGGATCCAAAAGACCTAGGGTAGAATTTCGCCAAACATTGTACGTGACAACAAAATACTTTATTATCACAATCAACATTTTTGTTTAAAAAAATCATTCAACACAACTTAAAACAAAATCTCCTGAGGTAGAGGGCTGACAAACCACAATACGACAAAATTAACACACCACAACAAAACTGGCTGGCGCCGCTGAGTCACATGATGGCGCAACAACAAAAGACCAGAGGGGAGAGGGTGCGCTGCTCAGTGTTGTGTGACACAGCGCAGCGCTGCTCTTACATACAGAGAGTAGACTTTGATGAATCTGCGTGCGCAGCAGTCAGTGCATGCAGGAGAGAAAAAAGCTTGAGTATCGATCTTTTTACACGAAGATCATTCAATATCAATACCAGCATTGGTATCGATATTATCGATATTAGGATCGATCCGCCCACCTCTAGTTACCACCTGTTATCAACTGTGCATTTAGTCTTTGCAAATCACTTGCAAATCTGTCTCCAAACCAACATTATTTTCTGGGATCTTAGTAAATCAGGCTGATATGTCTCTAAAACCTTCAATGAAGCTCGGTTTTGTCTGTTTAGAATCAAAAATTCCTTTGGATGACTGGTATTCATTGGCTCAGAAGTGGATGGTATTTTTGAGGAACCTGACGTACCTTGTGTTACTTCTTTTGAAAGGTGCAGCACACTGATATCTGACTATACGAGGTCTATTAGAAAAGTATCCGACCTTATTATTTTTTTCAAAAACTATATGGATTTGACTGTGGCGCCGGGCCATGAGCGGCTGCGTGCCGACGCACAAATCAGTCCGCACGTCTTTCATTACAAAATCTCCTTTAACAGTGGAATGTCCGGATAAACTGCTGATCCCGACCTCTTCTGAAACTTCTCTGTTCTCTCACGACGTCATGGGTCAACAGAGGCTAAAATTTGGAAGTTTTCAGGTCGAAACAGGCTGACGACGGCGGCTCGGAGCGTGGCGCGCCCTCCGGCTCCGTGGGTTGTCCTTAAAGCGACAGTAACACTCCATAATCTCTCATCAGCCCTTAAAATTTTCACCGAAAACCAGCTGAATTTCTCAAATGGTGTCCACTCGGATGTGCCTTACAGTTTCTGAAAAAATTTTGATCAAGCAAAGCGGCAGTCTCTGAGCCATTCCTAAACAATGAAAAAATAGACAGGAGGGGTGGACCACTCCTCACTCAAAGCCTGCCCACAGGCGAATGACGCAACCGACAGGCGTGAAAAAACTCACGCATGTCCATAAGGGTTCAAGCTTGTCTGATGTAATCGTACGTGATTCAAATCCATATAGGTTTTGAAAAAAATAAAAAGGTCGGTTTCTTTTCTAATAGACCACGTAAATACCTGCCATCGCTCCATGTGTTATAAGGATGGAGGTCTCTGTGTTTGTCTTACAGGCACACTTTGCTCCAGGACACAGTACCTTCAAGCCCTAAAGAGGAGTTTGGCTAAATATTTCCTACTTTGTAAATTTTCATGCAAATCATGACACAGTTGAGGGAAACAGATATGATGTTGATCATAGGGAGTATTCATGAAGCTGTCAATCACACAAGACTTACATCAATATTGATTGATTAAGTTATATTGCCCGTGCCGCCATGTTGTTCATTTCAGATAACTAGACGTGAGATGTGTGCTGTCAAATACCTGCCGTCCTCCAGCAGGAGAGCCATGGGACAGCGACACACTGCAGGAGCTGTTTGAGAATTTGTTCTTCTGGAGGTCCATGAGGGCGTCTCGCTGGCGCTCTATATCAGCCTTGTGGATGCTGTTCAGCGCCTCCAGGCTCTTGGCAGCCACGGTGTTGTGCCGGCGGTCCAGGGAGGAGGACGTGAACCCCCCGTTGCTGTTGTCCGGGAACCGCCGGACCATACGGCTGCTGCTGGCAGCCAGTGTGTGATAATCCCGCGGGACCTCAGCATCACCGGCAGATATCATGGGAGCCTTTCTCTTCTCTCGACCTGCAGCAGTGACAGTGTAGGAACAAGGCAGAGGGCAGAAAGCCAAAAAGTTAACCATGAGATAGCAAGTTATGTTACTCGTCACATCATTTCAAATGCTCAGAGGAGCACCTTAAGAGTGCAAGAGTTTTGATCCAATTTGGACCAAACTTGGTGAAATGAGTGAGGTTTAGCCAAGAACAAAATGATTTGATTGGGATGAAAATTGTTAAAAAGTTACAATGACAAGCCAAGGTCAAGTTTGGGCCCAATGCTTCGAAGGGAGATTTAGAATGGATACTTTGAGGAATTGCATAAGATTAAATGTTAGCATGAAGTTATACCTAACCTTCATACAACCCAATCTTGTGCCAAGTTCATGACGGCCTCACAAAAAGTCTTTTAATCTATTAATTCTTGGTACCAACATGAAATATATTCAATTTTCATGATGGTATCATAAAATTTTGGGTGACCACGGGGGTGGGGGGACATTTCCAGTACGAAAATGTAGTACATTTAGAGATGGTATCAGGAAAAAAAAAGTAAGACCAGGTTGCCTTTATATTGTCACATGACCAGACCTTGAGGAACTCTGGAAGATCAACGACAAGGCCATAAGTACGAATAAGTACTCTTTGAATCGAAAATCGATTCTGAATCAAATCGTCACCCCAAGAATCAGAATCGAACTGAATCGTGAGTTGTTGTACGATTCACATCCCTAATGGTTTGGGGCGGGGACGTCATGTTCTTGTGTTAATTTGACAATTTACATTTACTTTACATTTTATTCTCTCTCTGCTTTATACAGCCTTGTAACTCTCTCTCTCTTGCTCTGTCTGCCTGGATATGAAGTGTATTGATACTCTATGTGATTTATATATATTATCATTTTCTGATATATAACTTTTTATATATATGTATGAATTATATTGATGCTCTACATATGATTTATATATATTATAATTTTCTCTGATATATTGATTATACTGATACTCTATATATGCTTTATATATATATATATATATATATATATATATATATATATATATATATATATATATATATATATATATATATACACTCAACAAAAATATAAGCGCAACATTTTTGGTTTCGCTCCCATTTTGTATGAGATGAACTCAAAGATCTAAAACTTTTTCCACATACACAATATCACCATTTCCCTCAAATATTGTTCACAAACCAGTCTAAATCTGTGATAGTGAGCACTTCTCCTTTGCTGAGATAATCCATCCCACCTCACAGGTGTGCCATATCAAGATGCTGATTAGACACCGTGATTAGTGCACAGGTGTGCCTTAGACTGTCCACAATAAAAGGCCACTCTGAAAGGTTCAGTTTTGTTTTATTGGGGGGATACCAGTCAGTATCTGGTGTGACCACCATTTGCCTCATGCAGTGCAACACATCTCCTTCGCATAGAGTTGATCAGGTTGTCAATTGTGGCCTGTGGAATGTTGGTCCACACCTCTTCAATGGCTGTGCGAAGTTGCTGGATATTGGCAGGAACTGGTACACGCTGTTGTATACGCCGGTCCAGAGCATCCCAAACATGCTCAATGGGTGACATGTCCGGTGAGTATGCCGGCCATGCAAGAACTGGGACATTTTCAGCTTCCAAGAATTGTGTACAGATCCTTGCAACATGGGGCCGTGCATTATCCTGCTGCAACATGAGGTGATGTTCTTGGATGTATGGCACAACAATGGGCCTCAGGATCTCGTCACGGTATCTCTGTGCATTCAAAATGCCATCAATAAAATGCACCTGTGTTCTTTGTCCATAACAGACGCCTGCCCATACCATAACCCCACCGCCACCATGGGCCACTCGATCCACAACATTGACATCAGAAAACCGCTCACCCACATGACGCCACACACGCTGTCTGCCATCTGCCCTGAACAGTGTGAACCGGGATTCATCCGTGAAGAGAACACCTCTCCAACGTGCCAAACGCCAGCGAATGTGAGCATTTACCCACTCAAGTCGGTTACGATGACGAACTGGAGTCAGGTCAAGACCCCGATGAGGACGACGAACATGCAGATGAGCTTCCCTGAGACGGTTTCTGACAGTTTGTGCAGAAATTCTTTGGTTATGCAAACCGACTGTTTCAGCAGCTGTCCGAGTGGCTGGTCTCAGACGATCTTGGAGGTGAACATGCTGGATGTGGAGGTCCTGGGCTGGTGTGGTTACACGGAGGTGGTTTTGTGCCGCGCCATGAACGGCTCCGTGGCGCATCACTCCGCTTCTCTTTCCATGAAAAAAACTCCTGTAACAGTGGAATGTGCCGAAAAAGTACTGATGTCCATGTCTCCTGCCATTTTTGTGTAAGTCAGACAACGTCCCGGATCAACAAAGCTTCACGTTGGAAATGATCTGGTTGATTCAGCCTGTCGATCGGCGCTCGGAGTGCGGCGCACTCTCAGCAGCTGTGGGCGGTCTTTAAACCAGCTGGAGCACTCCTTAATCTGTGTAATCCCCATAAAATCATCCCTGAAAGCCATCTGAATTTTCTGAATGGTGTCCACCTGGAGGTCTCTCACAGTTTCTGGAAAACAATTGATGCAGCAAAGCTCCAAATCGTTCAGACATTTTATTCGCAATAAAAATCCGACGAGAGGGGTGGACCACTGCTCACACAAAGCCTGCTCACAGACGAATGACGCAACCAACAGGCGTGAAAAAACTCACGCATGCGCACGAAGGTTCAAGCTTGGCTGATGCAATCACACGTGATTCAAATCCATATGGTTTTTGAAGAAAATAAAAAGGTCGGATACTTTTCTAACAGACTTCATATATATATATATATATATATATATATATATATATATATATATATATA
This sequence comes from Thalassophryne amazonica, assembly GCF_902500255.1. Taxonomy (NCBI): domain Eukaryota; kingdom Metazoa; phylum Chordata; class Actinopteri; order Batrachoidiformes; family Batrachoididae; genus Thalassophryne; species Thalassophryne amazonica. The sequence continues at coordinate 44,703,068 of NC_047120.1, read as the reverse complement.
TATATATATATATATAGCCTAATATATTGTCTCTTCAAATTACTAAAATAGTAGACTTTATCAGACACTCAAAGTGCTTTACAATAATGCCTCACATTCACCCCGATGTCAGGCTGCTGCCATGCAAGGCGCTCACTACACACTGGGAGCGAATAGGGGATTAAGGACCTTGCCCAAGGGCCCTTAGTAATTTTCCGGTCAGGCTGGAGTTTGAACCAAGGACCCTCTGGCCTCAAGCCCAACACTTATATCATATATTAGTGTGTGTCTTTGTATATATGTATAATGTGTGTGTTTACAGTGTTTGCAAAATACCTGTCTACAGACTAGGCTACATCAGAATATTCTGTTACTGTTAATCCCAATATGAATATTAAAATATGACAAACCATTTGTCCTGTATCATAGCTACATGTATGACATTTGCAGAAAAAAATCATGAAAATCAGTTTAGTATTCAGAGAGTTACGATGGATTAAATGCGCTGCAACGCCAAACAGCACTGAGTGGAGCAGGTCGGATGAACGGACTAAGACGGCGGCCCCACAGCTCGTCAGCGCCAATAGGCGGCAGCGGTCGATGCGGCGTCTACTCTTTATAAGGTCTATGGAGTCAGTACTAAAAGTTAGCAGTTAGCGGTAACTTCTGCAAGAAATTTTAGCAGCTTATCGGTTTAGCTTTGCAGTTAGCAGTGTAATGTTATTGAAGCTAATTTTTTGGTTAGCTGTGCCCACCACTGGTCACAAGGAGTGGAGGCGGTGTAGGAGCATCGTTTTTAAGGAAAGACAAAATTTGCTTCACTGTTTTTACCTTTAGCATTTGGATGTGCAATGTTTGTTGGCACCATTTTCATTTTCTGACAACAAAATCCCTCATTTCAATGCAGGCATAAATTCTCTGATGACGTTTTCTTAAAAGCAAATAACTGCTGCTTCCATAACTTTGACCAGCTTCGACTCCAGAGGTGTTTTATTGGGGGTCTAGGTGGGTGCATTATTGAAAAAAATGTGCAAATATGCTTTTTAAAATTGATGTCAAGTGCATATTGTATATGAAGGTACTTCAAAAAGTTCTCGACCTTACCCAGAAATCATCACAGGAGATTGTTCTTGTATTATTTGTGAACATCGTCTCACTTAACTTCAGTGCACTTGGTCCACTGATGTTCTTCATGGAAGAAGGTCACATCTTGAGCTTCCAGATATTTTTGTTTCCGGGTGAGGTCGTGAACTTTTTTGAAGTACCCTTGTACATGTTATTCAGTCATACATAAAAAATGCAACACATAAAACTAACAATACTAAATGCTCTTTAAAGGCAGAGGTGGTGGCCAAGTGAAGAGTGTGCATGTTTTCAGTGCAGAAGATTCCCGTTCCCAGTTCAAACCTCACCCTTGCCATCCACATTCCTTCATGTAATGCGTTGCGTCAGGAAGGGTAAGTGTAAAAATTGTGCCAAATCAACATGCAGATCCACCTTGGATTTGCTGTAGCAACCTTGAGCCAAAAACAAGGAGGGAACCGAAGGGACTTACTTTTACTAAATGTTAATCAAAAATAATGATCAACTTTTGGACTGGACACAAAAGAAATTTATGAAAACCTACAGACAGAATAGAAAAGGTAGATCAAAAGTACTTAATTTTGTTGTAGCTGATGTAATTTCCATAAAATGTGCCATTTTGTATATATTAGCATATGGCTGGAACATTGACCTTTTCCTCTGACCTCGATTGCAACTGATCCTAAACAAAATTAAACCACCTTTTCCCATCCATCGGCACAATATTCCTGCCAACTTTGACCAAAATCAGATTGGGCGTTCTTAAGATAGCCTGCTAGAACACATCAAAACCCAGTTACGTAGTGACAAAGGTGACAAGAACATACACCAAACAACAACAAACAAACAACAACATATTCTGCTCTCCTTTCATGTATAATGCTCTTCACATCATTCTTTCTGAATGATGGACTGTCATCCTTTCATTTTTCATTTCCACCAGCCTATTTTAATCATGTTAGTACCAGACATGGGATCAAAAACTTTGCAATGTATTTAAATACAAATACAAATACTTTGTATTTTTTCAAATACAAATACAAATACTTTATATTTTGAGTATTTCAAATACAAATACAAATACTTTCTATGAACTATAAACAACAAATCAACACAAAAACTGATAAACCAGTGACAATTTATTGTGAAAATAGCATGACCAAATACTATTGATAAGTAAAGGATTGAATGTTTTATCACAAATTCACTATTATAATATCACAGGCAATAATCAAACTATCACAATATATATTCTGTTTCCATCAATATTGCATCCTTTTGTATCCACCATATCACAAAACAATAATAAAATGTCATATCTGGTGTGTCTCAACACGGTGTCACAGAGATTCCCAAGTTTGAAAAGTATTTCAAAAAGTATTTGGAAATACTTGGGATCGGCGATGTATTTGAAATACAAATACAAATACTTTGAATTCAAAATCAGAAAATACAAATAGAAATACTCCAAAAAATGTATTTAAGTATTTTCAAATACAAATACTTTTGTATTTGCCCCCATGTCTGGTTAGTACACAAAATGGAATAATGCGAAAAACAAATACATTTTGCGCTTCATTTGTTGATCGCTGTAGACATTGGGGACGGCCACGTAATGTGAGAAATTGAGGCTGAAAACATTTAATTTTGAATGGAAAATGTCACAGTTTTAGGTTTCAGTGGTACGAATGAAGTTCTGGTTGGTGGGGGGGGGTCTGCCTCATCAAGCCCCACCCTGGTGCTTCCTGTGACTTTGACATTTAGTCAAGGTAAACAAATTGTTCATTTTCATCAATTATGTTAGTGAAACTAATGTGAACCAGTGGCTGTCTGAATGGAAAATTTTGAAACATTAAATCCAATTTATGCAGAAATGTCAGCACAGCATGAGTGAATCACCAAGTAGGGTTTGTTTTGAATGGTATTAGGGAGAAGGTAAGTGCCAACAGCACAGAGCATTTTACTGCACAAACACACACAAGCTAATAGGTTAAACCTTGAGGTCATGTTACATTTATAAGTGTTTATGTGACGACTAACAGTGCACACCAGCAGCAATGCAACCACGTTGTCCTTCAGCAATCCATACGGCATTTCATTCTCCACAAAAAAACAAAACATGTATTTACACGTGGATACGCGTGCACATACACACACCAAACACAAACAAACCTATAGCTATATACCCTATGTGCAAACAGCTGCAACATCTGTCTGTTCCAACAACTGCAACTGTCCAAGCAACCCCGCAGCAACAAATGAAAAAAAAAATTGCTGTTACACAGTACAACATCCTCTGCTGTTACAGTACATCCAGAAAGTATTCACAGTGTTTCAGTTTTTCCATATTTTATATTGCAGCCTTATTCCAAAATGGATGAAATTCTTTTCCCCTCAAAATTCTACACACAATATCCCCATAATTGTTGTGAAAGTGTAGGTACACGGACCCACAACAGGGGGCGTAAAAGAACGGGCAATGGATAAGCCAAACAGTAACAATTTAATGTTGCAAATTGTGCACAACGGAATACAGACAACAATCAGTTTGGGACTATAGTCAGTTACACGTTGGGCGACGTGTGGGCAGGCTTGAGGATAGGAGACGCCCGTCCAGAACCGAGCCGGATCCCACACGGCCCTCACCGCCAACGGATCTGAAGAACACCGGAGCCGCCAAGTCCTGGGTCCCCAGGTGGTCACCGTCTCCAGCTGTCAGACCTGGTACTGCTGGCAGAGAACAGAAACAGCACAGGTTAGTGTGAGTACGCACACTCAGTAATCCCACAGTCTGTGTTCTTTTGGGAGGGAGCACCTCCACCTCCAGTCACACACTCGTGCAGCTCCTGTCTAACCACTTATCTGGTTGGGGTGTGAAGCGAAGCCGTCGCTGATCACACCAAACACCAATCCCACAGATAAGGAAAACACCACAGGAAAACGGCTGCAAAGAAGTTCAGATTATTACTCAATGTTGTAAGTCAGCAGAGAAAATTACCTCCAAGGTAGCTGATTTCTCGGCGAGGAGGTGGAGTTGCAGTCCGACCTTTATGGTGATGGTGATGAGTTGACTGAGTGACAGCTGGTGCTGATGATGAGTGACAGCTGTCACTCCCAGTGGCTCCGGCGCCCTCTCGTGCTTGAAGCCCGCACTCCAAGCAGGGCGCCATCTGGTGGTGGTGGGCCAGCAGTACCTCCTCTTCAGCGGCCCACACAACAATAATGACCATGTGAAAATTTTTTTTTTTTTTTTTTTTTTTAGATTTTCGCAAATTTATTTTTAAAAAAACAAAAACAATGACGACAACAACTAAGAAATCACATGTACATAATTATTCACAGGCTTTGTCATGAATCTTAAAATTGATCTCAGGTGCATCCTGTTTCCACTGATCATCCTTGAGATGTTACAGCTTAATTGGAGTCCACCTGGGGTAAAAATCAATGGATTGGACATGATATGGAAAGACACACACCTGCCCACATATAAGGTCCCACAGTTGACAGTGCATGTCAGAGCACAAACCAAGCATGAAGTCAAAGGAATTGTCTGTAGACTTCCGAGACAGGATTGTGTCAAGGCACAAATCTGGGGAAGGGTACTGAAACATTTCTGCTGCTTTGAAAATGACTGAAAATGGCTGTGCACTGATGCTTTCCATCCAACCTCAGGACAAAAATACCAAAGATATGCACACCAAGCTTGTGGCATCATATTCAAGAAGACAAGAAGACTTGAGGCTGTAATTGCTGCCAAAGGTCGCTCAACGAAGTATTGAGCAAAGGGTGTGAATAATTATGTACATGTAATTTCTTACTTTTTAATTTTTAATAAATTTGCAAAAATTAAAAGAAAAAACTTTTTCATGTTGTCATTATGGGGTGAGGTGTGTAGAATTTTGAGGGGAAAAATTAATTTACTCCATTTTGAAATGAGGGTGCAACATAACAAAATGTGAAAAACGTGAAGCACTGTGAATACACTGCATATGACAGCAAAACTGTCTCACGTGTGTCTAAGTCACACAGTAAAAGTGGCAAATTAATAAAGACAGATATAATATCTATTTGCTTGGAGGATGATGTAGCACCCTCTTGTGACTTCTGATGCATAAAGCACAGGCAGTCTGATGGAAAAAAGTATCAGGAAACCTCATCCTGAGCAATTACGCTGCCGACAAACACACAGAAATCAGATTCTTCTTCATGCAGAATGCACCAAAGAGAGAGAGCGAGAGAATGAACCTGATGGCACTGCCGTAAAAAAAAAAAAAAAAAAAAGAAGCAGAGGAAGCAGAACAACCGGGTTTGGAGGCCTCTTCACCTCTGTGCATATGATTACCTAAATCACATTTGCTTGTTTGTTTTCCCCAACTTATTCATGGCATAAGCAACTAATACTCAATATGCAAAAGTCAGAGTTGCAGGACGCTGTGCTAAACTGATGCACTGACTCAAATATGCAGCCCTGCTCTAATTAGAGGTGATTTTTTTTAATTAGTAATTGTTTAATTAATTCTAACTGGAGTGCATATTGGTATATATCCACAGTGCACACCGTGAAATAAGGGTCCTGATGTGCTTTGGCACACTGGACCTCTCTTTTTTTATTGATCTGCGCTATAAGGTCGTCTTGTTTGCTTACTGGGCTGCATCGATGCAGTCGAGCAAGACCTTAAACACATTAGCTTGCAGTTAAGAAACTATGATGTTGTACCTCAGATTTACACCAACAAACTACAGCAACTGATTATTCCATAGGCCATAAATTATGCTGTAATATTAACTAATATACTATAGACGCCATTCACACATCAGCGTTTGCGGCTCTCCACACGACACTATGCCTGAAAAGGGGGTGGGCTGATGCATGAGCATGGCTAATATCATGTACATCGGAATGCCGAATTCAATAAAATATCTAATTTCATCACAAAAAAATAACTCATCTGATTGTGTCCATTTTTTGTCCTTTTCTTTAATTCTTTAATTTAATTTAATTTAATTCAATTTCAGATTGGTGCAGGATTTGAAAGTAGCTGTTATGGAGATTTATGCAACATGGACATCACTTTAGTCATAGGGACCTTAGCCATTCACCCTATTGACGTATCCCATAATCCCTTGCGTGCCAGAGAGTCGCTGCAGTCAAACAACATATAGAGAACCCACATGATGATAATTGTAAATGAATATTATACTACAAAAATGTAATTTCTTTTATGCTTGTCGTCACGTTAATAAGAAACTGCATGCATGATACGTTTAATCTGCTTGGAATTTAATAAACGCAAACCGAATTTCAGACTATTATATATATTAGTCTGGAACAAAGAGGACAAAGTGTTGTAAAGAACAATAACCAAGACGTTAAAGAGCAAACTTTACTTTCCCCCAGAACGACATGATCAGGAAGCGAGTGTAGCTCACAGCAGCTCCCACTGAAAATAACAGAGACAGCCTGTGATTCTCCCATGTTTACATAAAACAAACGCAATAAAGTCTATAAACCCAGAGAATATATTCATGAGAGTTTTAGGCACAATATAAAAATAGTTTTATGTTGCAATGTTAATGCTGTTGTCCGTGTGCAGCGGTTAAAGTGGGGCGTGATCAGAGCATCTCAATGCAGTTCTCAATGTTACTGAGATCTTGCAGCGCGACGACCTCTCCGAAGTTTTGCGGGATTTGAAACGTCAATAGGGCGAATACTTGAAGACACGAGACAGCCAGTTGACACTGGTAAGTGATATTATTTTACAAATATTCTGTTTCTCAATGTACCAAGTCGCTGCCTTGCAGCTCCCAATAGGTGACACTGCTGCACTGCACAACACATTTTAGTTTTTTAAATTTATTTATACACTGATCTAGAATATTACACTACGTATGTGACCCAATGACTTTAGTAAGCCCATTGTAACACCAAAACAGTTTATCCAAATGAATAAAGGTTTCTTTTCAAAAATATTTTAAGACATTCTAAAAGCACATATGATATTGTCATGTTTTAGAGTCAAATATGTCTCACATTCAGAAAGCTGAGATTGTTGTGAACATTTTAACATGCATCACATTGGCATTATGCTATATGCAAGTACATTAAAAGGGGAATTTCTGAATACACACACCTGCTATAGGATATCCAACTGAGAACAACCATATTTCCTGGAATTCTGCAGTACTGTACAGGTCCGTTTCCTAAAAATGTGATGCAATACATTGAAAAACAGTTGTCTTATATTTTAACTTATTCAGGGCACCAATTTGCCAAGAATGCTTCAGACAATTACACAAAAACTGGGAGCTACCCATTAAAACCAGCCTTCGTTTAGTACTGCAACAATAGTGACACTATGTCAATAAAAGGAGTATTCTGTCTGTGTCTGTCTCGGCTATCCCTCAAGATCGAGGATAATTTCTTCCCTCATCAGTGGCTTTACTGTTGTGTTTAATATGACTAATGGGACCAATCTTGGATGCACATACACTATCTTGCTGCAGTGAGATCAGATCAATCCAGCTGGGACCGGAGGCTTCGGAAGAAAGGCTTCATGCTTCTCTTTCAGCTATCTCTTCTTGCACTTGTTTTCTTTTCAAGCTTCAAAATGATCCACTCCTTGATGAAGGACGGATCTTCAGGTGGTCCTCTCTGTCCCATTTGTTTATGTCAATGTTGATTGAATATCCCTCTAAGAATGTCCTCATGACACTTCTTCTGTTGTACTTTTTGTCTTTCTTCCTTGAACTGATCATAAAAGACCTGTTTCGGAAGTCACCTGTCCATTCAGCGAATGCCATTGAGCACAACTTTTTTCTTTTTATCTTCAGTGTTGCTGAACAGGGCTTCATAAAAGACACTGGATCTGTAGTCCGATTTGCTAATCTTCAAGATTTTGTGAAGACAGCACTGATGGAAGCCCTCCAGGTTGTCCAGGTGGTTAAGGTTCCACCTCCTTAAGGTGGCTCAAGTTTTCATTTTATCTCAAAGAATGAGAAAGACAACTACACTGTACACACGGCTTTTTGTTTCATTTTTCAGGGTTCAGGTCTTTAAATACTCATCCTCTTATGTTCACACTGCCACAGTTCACACTGGGCGCAACTGGACGCCACAAATTCGCCTTGGTCACGTGGCGACGGACGCGCCACCATCGCCTGGTGTGTCGCTCTGCTTTCGCTGTGAAAATTTGCCCCAGTGCGTCATCAAATAGGAGGAGCTTCCATTCTCTCTCCAGCTCCGGTTGTCAGTCAAGTTAACATGACGGACCTTGATCACACGGAGCAAGTTGTTGTGGAAAGCTGACAAACGTTATGAGACATTCCCAATTCGGGGAGTGTCATTATTTGCTGCAGGAGCTGCGTCTGGATGACGGCCGCTTTTAGCGGTCCTTCCACCTCTGCAGGACCCAGTTTGAGGACCTCCTGTCCTGTTCACGCGCGCACATGTAAACAATTAAAAAAAAACTCAGCTCCCCCTGCTGCGGGGCTGCTGCTCGCTCCAAAAACTTTGTCATAATTGTGTTTAGAAACCAGTCACCATTTGCTTTATTATACGTCTGTGTAGTTAATTAATAAAATAATCTTTAGGGATGATTCACTCGCGTGCGCACGTAAAAAAGAAAAAAACCTCCGCTCCCCCTGCTGCGGGGCTGCTGCTTGCTCCAAAAACTCTGTCATAATTGTGAAATAAAGGACAAAAGGGACATAAGTCCTGCTCACAGGCTGGCTACCAGAGACAGGACATGTTCACATCCAACTCAGTCAAACTCCAAACATCTCCACGTCACTACATATTCAGTCCCTGATTGGTCATCGCAGCGCGACAAGACAAAAAAGTTCAGATTTTTCAACTTGGGGAGGAGGACAACGCAATGTGACGTGACGCAATATCGCGCCACAAACGCACCAATCTCTCAAAATCGCTTCACTCGCGTCGCTTCATTTTCGTCCATTGTGTCGCGCTGTGCGGCTTGGTGCCAAAACGTGTCCTTCCATAGGGATTACATGGCAACCTGGCGCTGCTGTCGCTCACGTCGCGCACGGTGTGAACGCGGCATTAGATGTCCATAAACAGTAACTGTACATTTCAGACAGTGATGTATCTTGCTGGGGGCAAGGAACCTGAGCTTGTGAGAGAGGTTGAGAGGTACCAACTGGGGGTCGGGTGCAGAGAGGACCGGGTGGCGGTCGAGGGCGGTCGAGGGCGGGTGGCCCGGCGGCCCGGTCCGCGCTCACAGCCTCTGGCTGTCGGGACATGGAATGTCACCTCGCTGGGGTAGAAGGAGCCTGAACTTGTGAGGGAGGTTGAGAGGTACCAACTAGAGATAGTCGGGCTCACCTCCATACACAGCTTGGGCTCTGGTACCCAACTCCTGGAGAGGGGCTGGGCACTACACTTTTCTGGTGTTGCCCACGGGGAGAGGCGGCGGGTGGGGGTAGCATTGCTCATTGCTCCCCAGCTCAGTCGCCATGTGTTGGAGTTCACCCCGGTGAACAAGAGGGTCGTGTCCCTACCTTCGGGTTGGGGACAGGTCTCTCACTGTTGTCTTGGCCTATGGGCCGAGCGGCAGTGCAGAGTACCCGACATTCTTGGAGTCCCTGGGAGGGGTACTAGATAGTGCTCCGACTGGGGACTCCATTGTTCTCCTGGGGGACTTCAATGCCCACGTAGGCGGCGACAGTGAGACCTGGAGGGGGGTGATCGGGAAGCACCGATCTGAACCCGAGTGGTGTTCAGTTGTTGGACTTCTGTGCTAGCCACAGTTTGTCCATCACGAACACCATGTTCGAGCACAAGGGTGTCCATAAGTGCACATGGCACCCGGACACCCTGAACCGGAGGTCGATGATCGACTTTGTAGTCGTATCATCTGACCTTCGGCCACATGTCTCGGACACTTGGGTGAAGAGAGGGGCTGAGCTGTTGACCGATCACCACCTGGTGGTGAGTTGGATCCGCTGGGAGGGAAGGAAGCCGGTCAGACCTGGCAAGCCCAAACATATCGTGAGGGTCTGCTGGGAATGACTGGCAGAACCCTCTCTCAGCAAGGTCTTCAACTCCCACCTCCAAGAGAGCTTCTCCCAGATCCCAGGGGAGGTTGGAGACATGGAGTCCGAGTGGACCATGTTCTCCACCTCCATTGTCGATGTAGCCGCACACAGCTGTGTTCGCAGAGTCTCTGGTGCCTGTCGCGGTGGCAATCCCTGAACCCAGTGGTGGACGTCGGAAGTAAGGGATGCCGTCAAGCTGAAGAAGGAGTCCTACTTCTCTTTGTTGGCAGGTGGGACTCCGGAGGCAGCTGACAGGTATCGATTTTTAAAAAGCATTTGTTTAAACATTCTTACTCGCTGCGTGTACTGTTTGTCAGGCAACGGCCTCTGTACAGCAGCGTCCCTGCTAGGGGAGGGTCCGGCGTGCTTCAAACATCCGTTAGCTGCAGCTTAGCATGGCGGACGAAGAGCTAATTCAGCCAGCACCGCCTTTGCTGAAGGCAAATGTTTGGGCGCATTTTGGATTTTATTATTTGCTGCGCAAGAAGGAGCTTGACATGACTTATGCAGTGTGCAAAATCTGCAAAATGAAAGTCAAGTACTGTGGAAACACTTCAAATCCGCAAGCCCACATGCTATGCCATCACCCGGAGCTAAAAGAAGCGGAGCAGCGGTCTCTGCCAACTACTGACCAGCGCACACTCCATCACTTCACTAAACTGCCAGCCAACTCTGAACGAGCAAAGCAGATAAGTAAATTTACATCTTTAGAATCACTTGATTAACCTTGTAAAGCTACATTTTCTTAAACATAAACATTTTTAAAGTAATATAACTATTTATCAAAGCTCTTTCAATTGAAAATCGATTCTGAATCGAATTGTCACCCCAAGAATCGGAATCGAATTGAATCGTGAGTTGTAAGATTCACATCCCTACTGTCTACAGTGCGGGTGGGGAGCTGTTGACCCTGACTGGGGATGTTGTCGGGTGGTGGAAGGAATACTTTGAGGATCTCCTCAATCCCATCGTCACGTCTTCCGAAGAGGAAGCAGAGACTGGGGACTCAGAGGTGGACTCATCCATCACCCAGGCCGAAGTCATTTAGGTGGTCAGAAAGCTCCTCAGTGGCAAGGCTCCTGAGGTGGATGAAATCTGTTCAGAGAACCTTAAGTCTCTGGAAGTTGTGGGACTGTCTTGGTTGACACGTCTCTGCAACATCGCGTGGTGGTCAGGGACAGTGCCTCTGGATTGGCAGACCAGGGTGGTGGTCCCTCTGTTTAAGAAGGAGGACCGGAGGGTGTGTTCCAACTACAGGGGGATTACACTTCTCAGCCTTCCCGGTAAGGTCTATTCCAGAGTACTGGAGATGAGAATTTGACCGATAGTCGAACCTCGGAGTCAGGAGTAGTAGTGTGGTTTTCGTCCTGGTCACGGCACAGTAGACCAGCTCTACACCCTCCATCAGGTGCTCGAGGGTTCATGGGAGTTTGCCCAACCAGTCCACATGTGTTTTGTGGATCTGGAGAAGGCATTCGACCATGTCCCTCGAGGTGCCCTATGGGGGGTGCTCTGGGAGTACGGGGTCTGGGGTCCTTTTATAAGGGCTATCCAGTCCCTGTACGACCGCAGCAGTAGCTTGGTTCGCATTGCCGGTAGTAAGTCAAGTCTGTTTCCAGTGCATGTCAGCCTCTGCCAGGGCTGCCCTTTGTCACCGGTTCTGTTCGTTACCTTTATGAACAGAATTTCTAGGCACAGTCAGGGTGTAGAGGGTATCCGGTTTGAGAACCACAGAATCTCGTCTCTGCTGTTTGCGGACGATGTGGTTCTGTTGGCTTCATCAAATCAGGACCTTCAGCGTGCACTGGAGCGGTTTGCAGCTGAGTGTGAAGCGTCCGGGATGAAAATCAGCACTTCCAAATCCAAGGTCATGGTTCTCAACCAGAAAAAGGTGCTTTTCCCTCTTCAGGTCGGTGGAGTGTCCTTGCCTCAAGTGGAGGAGTTTAAGTATCTCAGGGTCTTGTTCAGGAGAGAGGGATGGATGGAGCGTGAGATGGACAGACGGATTGGTGCAGCATCTGCAGCATCTCTCTTCACTGTCTTGGTGAAGAGAGAGCTGAACAGGGGGGCAAAGCTATCAATTTAATGATCGATCTACGTTCCGACCCTCACCTATGTTCATGAGATTTGGCTCATGACCAAAGAACAAGATCGCGAATACAAGCGGCCAAAATGAGTTTCCTCCGCAGGGTGGCTGGGCGCTCCCTTAGAGATAGGGTGAGGAGCTCGGTCACTCGGGAGGAGCTTGGAGTCGAGCCACTGCTCCTCCACATCGAAAGGAGCCAGCTAAGGTGGCTCGGGCATATTTTTTGGATTCCCCCTGGACACCTTGCTGGACACACTGGAGGGACTACGTCTTGCAACTGGCTTGGGAACACGTCGGGGTTCCCCCGGAAGAGCTGGGGGAGGTGTGTGTGGATCGGGAGGTCTGAGCGGCTTTGCTTGAGCTGCTCTCCCCGCGACCCAACCTCGGATGAAGCGGAAGAAAATGGATGGATGGATGGATCTATCTCACAGTCACTGTCTAAAAGGTACAGGAGCAAAATGTAGAAGAGCGATAACATCCCAGATAGTCTATGCCATTAACATTCTCCACTACTTTGCTTTACAATTTAGTCATACATGGTTGTAGGTTGTTTGTTGCTGAGACTGGCTGAGGAAGAGTAGGGCAGCGCAGTCTCGTTTGAACCCCTGCATGATATTGTGGGATTTGACCACTTCCGGGGACAGCCTGCACAAACACAGCATCACTTCTAACATCACTCTCTGTTTTTATTGTTGCTTGATGCTGACAAATTATTATTATTATTATTATTATTATAGTATTTGCTGTTTTTCTGATGCCTAATTCTGTTTTTTCTCTCTGTTTGAGGTGCAGCTCCATCCAGAGATGGGAGTGGGTGCCTTCTTCTGCAACCCTCCCATCATGTGAACCGGCATGGACTCCCAAAATTTCCCGTATATTTGTTTGTAAATTGTGTCGTGTCATGGCCCTGGTCTGCTTGAGGTTTCTTCCGCAAATCAGATGGAGTTTTTTCTTACCACTGTCGCCAATGTGCTTGCTCTAGGGGTTGGTAAAGTTAGACCTTACTTGTGTGAAGCGCCTTCAGGCAACTTTGTTGTGATTTGGCGCTATATAAATGAAATAAATTAAACATGTATGAGCTCCAGTGTCGCTGACTAAACAGTCCCCCCTAAAAATTGGTCTACCTTTTGCATCTGTGCATGTGTCATTACCCACGGTTCACAGATTAACACCTCATTTTTGCTTCAAACTGCACTCCAGGCATCATCTATCTCAGCGACAGATAACTAAAGCTTTTGTACAACAATCATTTCTACATAAATTCAGCATTCTTTCATCATCAAAGACAGATGAAGCGATCAGAGCGCCGCGGCTGAATGAGCTGCTTGCTGATGTGTTCACTGCACGTCGGTCGTTTCAAAATGTCACGTAATTTTGCTGAGTTTCTGCTTAAAATGGCCTTGTTCTGCTTAAAACTGACTTTAGAATGATGTAAGGGGTTTTACCTTTATCATCTGATGGTTAATAATCCCATTAATCCATTTGATTGCTTTGGGTGACTCTGTTTCAGACGTGCTGCTGTGGTCCGAAATGACGCATGCGCAATTGCAAAAGGCGAACCGATTTTTAGAGGTGGACCATTCGGTCTGCGAAACCGGTTCATACAACAAACCGCAACACATATCCAATTTCCACCGCATCGTCACCTTTTCTTTGCATTTTCCCTTTTGTTTGCCATGTAATTTGCCCAAAAACTTAGAGAAAGTGGCATGTTTCTAAAGGCCCGGTCCCACTGGCGTTTAGGAAGATTAGCGTATGAATTGCGCACAAAATTGGTTTATACTCGCTAAATATTCGCAGTATCCGTGAAACATGCTTGTATGAGTTGGCCGACATCCGCACACATCAGCAATTATCCACAGAGGCACGCTTTTCCGTTGCCAGGATTGTCCCAAAATTTTGGTTGCGGATGACATCCACCTTACATACGCAATACATACTCAATACATACACAATCTATGCACTGTATGTTTGCCGTTATCTGCTGATATCCGCAACTGATGGGGTATTGCGGCTTGGCAGCAGACTGGGACACTGTGTAAAACAGATATACAGTGCGCCTATCACGTTCACATCACAAACTAAAATAAATTGTCGCGACTGCGTACAGATTGGCCACGAATAAAGCGCTTGTATTACGTTTGCTTTGCATCTGATTTGCGGACACTTTGCAAATGCATAGCAAACACGTCACGTAAACCCAAAATACTATATAAATGTGGCAGTAATCGACATATTTGCCAGTCACTGCCAGTCCAGCTGTGGAGACGTACAGATGTAGTTATAGATCCCCAAAGACGTGATGCCGAAAGTCCAGAGTGTGCTTCTTTTATGACCGCAATGCAGATGCCGCACATGCGCAATACTACCGCTGTTTCCGCAACACGTGCGCAATGCATTCTCAATACAACCGTAATACTTCTGTGATAGTCACAATGCGTCCGATCCGTTTCCTCAATACATGCGTTATACATCCGTGATTGTTCTTCATATATTCGCTATGCATTATTGATATATTCATAATTCATACTGAGACATTTGTCATTTTAGGCCAATTTTGTTGCGGACGATAACGAACGCCCGAAATTTGTATAATCAATTCATGTGCAATTAATCCTCCTCCCAGTGGGACCGGGCCTTAATGGAGACAGATGATGGCTGTCCCCAGAAGTAGAAGTATTGCGTAATATGCATCATATCCACCCTCAAACGAGACTATGGTGCCCATTTTGGCTTTGGTCAGGTTAATGGAGAGACCAGGTTTTTTTGGATATAAAGTTGAATACATGGAACATGGACTAAATGTCTTCTTTACTGAGGGCATAGCCGGTGTTCTGTCGAGATGAGGTGAGCCGTCGAGATGAGGTGCGTCATCGAAATGAGGTGCGTTGCGTAACTGCACATGTGTGCACTGAAAAAATTACATGACAAAGTTCGCTTATTTTGATGGGCAAGTAAATGTATAAATTGTTCATCCGAACGTAGTAATGTATAAAATATACTCACTATAAAACGATAAGTATTTTTAACCTGGAGTTATCTTATTTTGACAGGCAAAATATACATATACATACATTTATGCTCCTAACGTAAAATACAGAAAATGTTTTACTTACTAGGCTATAAATACAATTAATAAATTAAAAAAAACTTTTACGGAAAAAACAAAAACAAACCAAAAAAAAAACAAAATGCGCAGTTGCACGTCGAGCGAATTACATCATCTCCCCATGTGTAGTTGCACGAGGCACCTCATCTCGACAGGTGACGTCTTCCAAGTCCGGGGTAGAGCGTACACATGTAGCGTGATGCACCTCATCTCGATGTTCACCTCATCTCGACGGGACACCAGCGCCACGAGGGGGCGTTTGGGGGCGACGCCCCCTCACGTCATCAACCTCGCCCCCTCGGATGTTAGAGTTATCAAAAAATAAAAAAGAAAGAAAATGAAATACTGGAAAATATAGAAAAATATTAGTTATTCAATAATATCACGTATTTAACAAATAAACCAAATTAATTAACTAAAAACTAAAATAATTCATTTTAAAACAAATGGATATGGCGTGTGTCTGTGTTCAAGGGATTTGATAGGTTGAGGGTTGCGCTTGTCAGTGCGGCAGAGGGCGGTGCGTTTCCAATGCGTCGTGACGTCAGACGCGTCGCTTCGGAAGCGGCAAGGGGGCAGAGATTGCAACGTCACATTCTGGCTGTTTCCACAATCTGAAAAAAGTTGGGCGATCGCCGTCTTGAACTTCGGTCACCTGAACCACAAAAAAACCTTTAAAAAACAGCAGTAGAACGATTCCCCCATCACCCTGCTAGGAGAAGCTTTTTTCAGCTACTTTTTGGAGTGACACCGACCGAGGGAGGACTGACGTCTTGGTGGGATCTCGATCGAACTGCGACAGCGGGCCGACCCACACGGAGAAGCCGGCCTTCAGGCATCATCACTGGGCAGAGCGATCCAGGCTGCCGGGGTGATGGAGCAAACCCACTCAGTCCGAAATCTCCCAATTTTTGGATATATGCGAAGTCCCAGTTTGCCCAATGGAGTTTAGTTCTGCAGCTTTACTGAGGTGAGAATAATGTAAAAATAAAACGTGACGTTTACTGAACTGTGAAGGTTTAATGATCGGCTAACGTTAGCTTAGCCTTTCAGCACAGTTGATCTGAGTGAACACTTTAATTTGTAAATGGTTCAGTCTTTTTTATTTTTACCAAATACAGCTACAGCTTTTTTCAGACACCACAAAAGCTCAACTTTAAATAACTAATTTTTTTGGGCGTTTTTTCCATTGTTTTTTGCTGTTTCCCACCCTTTTTTTTATGTACAACCCCTGGCAAAAATTATGGAATCACCGGCCTCGGAGGATGTTCATTCAGTTGTTTAATTTTGTAGAAAAAAAGCAGATCACAGACATGACACAAAACTAAATTCATTTCAAATGGCAACTTTCTGGCTTTAAGAAACACTATAAGAAATCAAGAAAAAAAGATTGTGGCAGTCAGTAACGGTTACTTTTTTAGACCAAGCAGAGGAAAAAAATATGGAATCACTCAATTCTGAGAAAAAAAATTATGGAATCACCCTGTAAATTTTCATCCCCAAAACTAACACCTGCATCATATCAGATCTGCTCGTTAGTCTGCATCTAAAAAGGAGTGAACACACCTTGGAGAGCTGTTGCACCAAGTGGACTGACATGAATCATGGCTCCAACATGAGAGATGTCAATTGAAACAAAGGAGAGGATTATCAAACTCTTAAAAGAGAGTAAATCATCATGCAATGTTGCAAAAGATGTTGGTTGTTCACAGTCAGCTGTGTCTAAACTCTGGACCAAATACAAACAACATGGGAAGGTTGTTAAAGGCAAACATACTGGTAGACCAAGGAAGACATCAAAGCGTCAAGACAGAAAACTTAAAGCAATATGTCTCAAAAATCAAAAAATGTACAACAAAACAAATGAGGAACGAATGGGAGGAAAGTGGAGTCAACGTCTGTGACCGAACTGTAAGAAACCGCCTAAAGGAAATGGGATTTACATACAGAAAAGCTAAACGAAAGGCATCATTAACACCTAAACAGAAAAAAACAAGGTTACAATGGGCTAAGGAAAAGCAATTGTGGACTGTGGATGACTGGATGAAAGTCATATTCAGTGATGAATCTCGAATCTGCATTGGGCAAGGTGATGATGCTGTAACTTTTGTTTGGTGCCTTTCCAATGAGATTTATAAAGATGACTGCCTGAAGAGAACATGTAAATTTCCACAGTCATTGATGATATGGGGCTGCATGTCAGGTAAAGGCACTGGGGAGATGGCTGTCATTACATCATCAATAAATGCACAAGTTTATGTTGATATTTTGGACAATTGAAAGGATGTTTGGGGATGATGAAATCATTTTTCAAGATGATAATGCATCTTGCCATAGAGCAAAAACTGCAAAAACATTCCTTGCAAAAAGACACATAGGGTCAATGTCAATGAGCAGATCTGATTTGATGCAGGTGTTAATTTGGGGGATGAAAATTTACAGGGTGATTCCATATTTTTTTCCTCTGCTTGGTCTAAAAAAGTAACCGTTACTGACTGCCATAATATTTTTTTCTTGATTTCTTATAGTGTTTCTTAAAGCCAGAAAGTTGCCATTTGAAATGACTTTAGTTTTGTGTCATGTCTGTGATCTGCTTTTTTTCTACAAAATTAAACAACTGAATGAACATCCTCCGAGGCCGGTGATTCCATAATTTTTGCCAGGGGTTGTATAAACTATTTAGTGTTTCTTTATATTTAAAGAAATATTTTTATTTGTCCCAATCAGGAACATTTGCTGTGCAGACAATCAAACTTCCATTGATGAGCTGAACACCGCGAAGTCCAGTCAAAAGAACACCACCAGAGTTAAAAGCTGCAGAAGAGACCTTCATCTCGTCCCGAGAATCGAGCAGAACATCACCTGCTTCTAAAT
Source organism: Thalassophryne amazonica (assembly GCF_902500255.1). NCBI lineage: Eukaryota > Metazoa > Chordata > Actinopteri > Batrachoidiformes > Batrachoididae > Thalassophryne > Thalassophryne amazonica. The sequence continues at coordinate 44,684,883 of NC_047120.1, read as the reverse complement.
AAAAGGCTCTTTGAACAGCAACTATTTTATTATTTTTAAAAAAGCTGTTTCATTTTATATTTTAACAATAAATGAACGGATCATTAAAAATGTCCACAAATCAAAGTCAAAAGACATTTGCACAAGTAGAAGCTCTCCACTTATTGTGCTCAAATTCATATTTTAGAAATGACTCTGTCCTGATAACATTAAAGGCAATTACATATTTTGACGAAATTACAAGTTTAAATGACTATAAAAAAATTCATCATGAGGTTTATGTCACAGAAATCCTACTTTACAATCACACTGCAGTCATTGTTAAATTATTTCCTTTTGCATTTATAATAAACATTTGTATTTATTTAGTGTTTGTTTTTCTGGTTGAAATGAGATATAAATAATCTACCAGACTTAAAAAATATACAAGTTTCCATGTTATTTTATTTGTCTAAAAATAAATGTTCCTTATGTTAAACAAGAAATTATCTAATATGAAATAACAGGTGGTTTTAATTTACAGATGAAAGGTTTCTAAAGAACCATTTATTGATTTATTTAGCTATTTTAATTACAAGTGTTCTAAACTTTTTTTTACAGTAATCAGAAATTTTGAGGTAACAAACAACAACAAAAAACATTTCCAATGATTTTTCTTCAGAAAACTGCTCTCTAAATGAGCAGTCCTGTCACACGTTAATGTTTTGTACAGATCAGTGGTTTCTGCACCAATCAGATTGGTCTGATCCATTTTGTACAGATCAGTGGTTTCTGCACCAATGGGATTGGTCCAATCCATTTTGTACAGATCAGTGGTTTCTGCTACGAGTCTTCCATGTTTTGGCCCGACGTGTCGTTCCTATTGGACAACACGAAGGTACGTCACAGCTCAGAGTGTCGAAATTTGGCACACCTCATCTCGACAGAACACCGGCTCTGTGTGGCATGCAGGAGATCACTTGACCGAGGGTCTATACGTTCAAATAATAATAAAAAAAAATACTGTCATCACTCTTTACTCTTACTCAGTCAGTCTCTTACAACGGTATAGCCTAAATACATGAGCTTTCCAGGAGCGCACCCAATCCATTACGCACGCTCAGAGGCACGTCTCCTCCGGTGTGCACTTTTTTTTGTGGGGGGGGGGGGGTACAGGGGGCGACCCCGCCCCCTGTGATAAACTCATCGCCCCCTTAATATTTTTTTTCTGGCGCCGGGCCTGACTGAGGGACATAATTGTTTGACATAATAAAGGTTGATCATAGGTGATGTTTGAATCTCATCCTGAAGACAACTGAGCCAAAACAGCAAGACATCTGTCCTACCAGCTCTCAAGTTTTGTTTTTTGTTGGGGGTTTTTTTTTGTGATACCATCACGAAATGTATTACATTTTCCTGACATGTTCACCCCTTGCTCACTAATTTTAACCCTGACCCTAACCATAACCTCAACACCTCCACTCCCATGTCACCCCAAGTTTCATGACACCATCACAAAAATATACTCCACTTTGTGACAGTATCACCAACTAATAGATTAAATCACTTTTCGTGGCACCATCTCAAACCTGACGTGAGATCAGGTTTGTCCTACAGTCAATGCCTGTGCAAGTTGGAAGTTTGTGGTTACCATCGTGCACAAATTCCCTTACTGCTTACTTATAACACTTATAGAGAGAAACATAACTGCACATAACTCCACAAGAGTTTAAAATCAATCTGTGCTGGGTTGTCCAATGTTCTGTACATTCTTTGTTCAACATGCACAGACACCACATGTGCACTTGAACATGTCAGAGTAGTTAATGAACTTGCATGACCTACAAGCTTGCTCCTGGCTGCACAGCTATATTATTAATAACAGCGCCTTTAGTTCAGCTGATGAATTGTCTTTTAATATTGTTATTTTACAGCATTGTTGAATATTTAACCTAGATGATGTCGCCATTGGGAAAATGTCATATTTCAGCTACATTTTTCAAGAAGATTTTAAAACTTTAATTCAATCATCACACACTGCCTTTCACAGTACCAGCTCGTACGCGCAATACTTTTAATATAGAACAATGCACTATACCTGTGAGAACAACGTAGTTAATATATTACATTGTCAATCATTAAACCTAATTTACAAGTTGAGTTGGACTACTTGATATCTAGACTAGATGTCTTTCGTACGCCATCTCTTTGGAGGATCCTTGAGTACCGCTGGAATGATTTTGTGTCAAACGAGTGTCTGATATCTTTGCAGGGGTCCAAGTCTTCAGCCCTTAGAGCCCTAATGATGCTCTCCTGCATCCTGGTCAACTTTTCATAATATTTCTATTAATTGATCATATCTTTACACAGGGGTTTAGACATATATATGTGTCACATTCAGAAAGCTGACATTGTTCTGAACATTTTGATACACAATACATTATAACATTATAATACAAGGAAGTACCTTAAAAGAAGGATTTATTAAGGTATGGCAAAATCGAGAAGATGTCCTTCTGGCTTTTAGGGTTAAGGTCCTGGTGCTACCTGTGTTACTGTTTGTATAGCGACTTGCTATGTGTTATATTTGACTCCTCCCATTCACTCTCCTCAGGACGTGAACCCACCATCTCCATGGGAGGCGGATGTGCTGATCAGTTGACTAAAAACTGGGATCTGGCCAGAGTACCCTTTGGCTGTTGGGGGAGAGAGGCCTACTGACTACCATGTGCACAGTGACTCCTGCTGGCCTATATCACACTCACTGCCCCCTGAACCTCACTGCTCTCCGGGTCACGGCACCAATGTAGCAGCTGGTACTCTCTCTCCTCTGCATTGTGTTGTTGACTTTGACTCCTCCCACTTGCTCCACTAGGGACACAAATTCACAGTCTCCAGCATGGGAAGCAGATCATCTGACCATTCGGCTTAAACCCGGCCTCTGGTCTGAGTGGTCAGAGTATCCTTTTAGCTGTTGGGGGAGTGAGGCCTATTGACTACCATATGCACAGTGACTCTTACTGGCATCCACCACATATGGTTGTGCTTACATTTTGGGGAAATGTCAGCTATGACGATTTTGGCAATGTGGCATATTTTTCTGACATGATCCAGCATAAAGGAGCCTCAGTAGTGAGGACCCCATTGGCTGGAAAAGGCCCAAGGGGACGGCTATGTTTCACCTAGCTATGACAGATAGATGGTTACTTTTGAGACGTCGGGGTGGACTGGATGTTTGGCTGGGTGTTTGCCATCCAGCATCCACGGCGGTTTCATTATGTGGTGGATGCAGAGATGCGTGCCACCAACACATTACCCAAACTTGACATAATTTGGTGACCTTGGTGGACACCCAGACCTTAGGTTTGGAAATGAAAGAAACTGATGAACAAGTTCATTTCAATCTACTGTATGTGTATCTTCAGAACCACACATACATTGAAAGAAACACAGAAAGACAGAAGAAGTGTCTGCTTCTGGTCCATTCAGACAAATTCCTTTCTGCAGGGTTGTGTGGAATGCAGACTGTGTTGAAGTTTACAACACAACCGCTATTTACTTCTCTGATTTAATATATTTCTGTGCATAAATGGTCTCAAACAAATATCTCGTTCTACCGCCTCTACCTCTATCACTTTGACTTTCTTTAGCAGTTAAATCCACAAAATCCTTTCTGCAGGGTTGTGTAGAAGTATGGCCATGTTATGTGACCTTTGGCGCTTAACTGCTGTGAACCAATCACACAGTAACAGTTTACATCTCTGATTTAATACATTTCTGTGCAGAAACGTCTCACACTGACAACTACACCTGCTCCTAATTTCCATCATCTAGTCAGAACAAACCATTCGGGGGATGGGGGTTTCAACGGGAACTATTTTAAACCAGCACATCTTAAACCGGCAGGTCTGCTAGGTGACAGCAAGTATGCTTTTAAGTTTACCGAGCCGGGCTGAATGGTTTGTGCTGACCCTCCCACACTCCACCCGGGGATTCTCTGCCGTGTTCTTGCCGGATGTCCTCATATATGGTCAAATCCCGCAATATCACGCAGGGGTTCAAACGAGACTGTGCTGCCCTATTAATTTTGTCTCCATTCGAATTGCTCCATCATACATAATAAAATGTGTGTTTGTCCTACATGCACACAAAAACATTCATTATTTTGTGGTCATTACAGTTCAGGTGGGACTATAACAACCAAATGAGTGACTGGCATCGTGCCACAGAAAACATATTTCATCAGGCCAGGACATATTGCAAGAAGCTGCTGAAGGCCGTGTCCAAACATTTCTCATTTCAAGGGTGTGTGTGTGTGTGTGTGTGTGTGGGAGGGGCGGGGGGTCTGTTGTTGTACAACCTTGGCCACTGTTGGCCAGAGTCTGACAGCAGCCATTTGTTAGTTTTATGCTTTCATCTTGCTGAGGTCTAATCATTCGTACTTGTCTGCACCTCACTCAGAATTTACACCAACTTATTTTCTTCCTGCGGCGTTTCACTTGGCAGCTGTGAGCTGTTGGAGGCTGGATACAGAATCACATAGTACACGGAGCTCAGTGCTTGTGACTTTAAATAGAGGCATGCATGATTCTGAAAAAAGAATATAAAATCCTGTTTAGGGTCTATGTCGGCCCAAGAGGCAGATGTTGTATGTAATATTTCAATTTATTTATTTTTCGATTTATTTTCATTTAGTAAGGTCAAACCATACCAACCCCCAGAGCAAGCACACAGGCGACAGTCGCAAGGAAAAACTCCCTCTGATGATTTGAGGAAGAAACCTCAAGCAGACCAGACTCAAAGGGGTGACCCTCTGCTTGGGCCATGATACCGACACAATAGACAATACAGGAAATTATACAAACCCAATTCCAATGAAGTTGTGACATTGTGTGAAATGTAAATAAAAACAGAATACAATGATTTGCAAATCCTCTTCAACCTATATTCAATTGAATACACCACAAAGACAAGATATTTAATGTTGAAACTGATAGACTTTTTTGTTTTTGTGGAAATATCTGCTCATTTTGAAATGGATGCCTGCAATATGTTTCAAAAAAGCTGGGACAGGGGCAACAAAAGACTTTGAAATGCTCACAGAACACATGTTTGGAACATTCCACAGGTGAACAGGTTAATTGGAAATAGGTGAGTGTCATGATTGGGTATAAAAGGAGCATCCCCGAAAGGCTTAGCTGTTCACAAGTAAAGATGGGGCAAGGTTCACCACTTTGTGAACAATTGCGTGAAAAAATAGTCCAGCAATTTAAGAACAAGGAATTTAGGGAATCCATCATCTACAGTCCATAATATAATGAGAACATTCAGAGAATCTGGAGAACTTTCTACACGTAAGCGGCGAGGCTGAAAACCAGCATTGAATGCCCGTGACGTTCGATCCCTCAGGCGGCACTGCATTAAAAACCAACATCATTGTGTGAAGGATCTTACCGCGTGGGCTCAGGAACACTTCAGAAAACCATTGTCAGTTTACACAGTTCATCACTACATCTACAAGTGCAAGTTAAAACTCTATCAAGCAAAGTGAAAGCCATACATCAACAACATCTAGAAACGCTGTCGCCTTCTCTGGGCCCGAGCTCATTTGAAATGGACAGACGCAAAGTGGAAAAGTGTGCTGTGGTCTGTTGAGTCCACGTTTCAGATCGTTTTTGGAAATCATGAATGTCGTGTGCTCCGGACAAAAGAGGAGAAAGACCATCCAGACTGTTACCAGCGCAAAGTTCAAAAGCCAGCATCTGTGATGGTATGGAGGTGTGTTATTGCCCATGACATGGGCAACTCACACATCTGTGATGGTATGGGGGTGTGTTAGTGTCCATGGCATGGGCAACTTACACGTCTGTGATGGTATGGGGGTGTGTTAGTGTCCATGGCATGGGCAACTTACACATCTGTGATGGCACCATCAATGCTGAAAGGTACATCCAGGTTTTGGAGCAACACATGCTGCCATCCAAGCAACGTCTTTTTCAGGGACATCCCTACTTATTTCAGCAAGACAATGCCAAGCCACATTCTACACGTGTTACAACAGTGTGGTTTCGTAGTAAAAGAGTGCGGGTACTAGACTGGCCTGCCTGCAGTCCAGACCTGTCGCTCATTGAAAATGTGTAGCTCATTATGAAGTGCAAAATACGACAACGGAGACCCCGGACTGTTGAACAACTGAGTCATACATCAAGCAAGAATGGGAAAGAATTCCACCTACAAAGCTTCAACAATTAGTGTCCTTAGTTCCCAAACACTTATTGAGTGTTGTTAGAAGGAAAGGTGATGTAACACAGCGGTAAACATACCACTGTCCCAGCTTTTTTGAAACGTGTTGCAGGCATCCATTTCAAAATGACCAAATATTTGCACAAAAACAAAGTTTATCAGTTTGAATATTAAATATCTTGTCTTTGTGGTGTATTCAAGTGCATATAGGTTGAAGAGGATTTGCAAATCATTGTATTCTGTTTTTATCTACATTTTACACAAAGTCCCAACCTCATTGGAACTGGGGTTGTATAGGAAATTTTGGGAGTCCGTGCTGGTGCACAAGACGGGAGACCTGCAGAAGAAAAACACCCATTCCCATCTCTGGATGGAGCCGTACCTTAAACAGAGAGGAAAAAAAAGAGAATCAGGTGACAGAAAGACAACCAATACAGTATAATTTATCAGCATTTAGCAACAAGAAAAACAGAAGAAATACTAAGATGATCGCCGGCCACTAGCCCTAAGCTTCACTAAAAAACCCAGACTTTAGATAAAGTTGAGGTCACGGCCCGCTCTGTTTACTAATAAAATTCATTTAAAAGGGTGGAAAGCTTAGTACCATACTATGCCTGTATGCTAGCCACATGAGGGGGAAAATAAGTGCGTCTTAAGTCTGGACTTGAAAGTCTCCACAGAATCTGACTCTTTTATTGATGCAGGGAGATCATTCCACAGAATATGGGCTTGATAAGAGAAAGCTCTGTGACCCGCAGACTTTTTATTCACACTAGGGACACAAAGTAGTCCTGCACCCTGAGAACGCAGAACCTGAGGCGGTACGTAGGGTTTAAGCATGTCAGCTAACTAGGGACGGTCTAGTCCATGAATAATTTTATAGGTTAGTAACTGAACCTTAAAATCTGATCTCACTGGGACAGGAAGCCAGTGAAGAGATGCCAAAATGGGTGTAATGTGGTCATCAATCAATCAATCAATCAATCAATTTTTTTTATATAGCGCCAAATCACAACAAACAGTTGCCCCAAGGCGCTTTATATTGTAAGGCAAGGCCATACAATAATTATGTAAAACCCCAACGGTCAAAACGACCCCCTGTGAGCAAGCACTTGGCTACAGTGGGAAGGAAAAACTCCCTTTTAACAGAAAGAAACCTCCAGCAGAACCAGGCTCAGGGAGGGGCAGTCTTCTGCTAGGACTGGTTGGGGCTGAGGGAGAGAACCAGGAAAAAGACATGCTGTGGAGGGGAGCACAGATCGATCACTAATGATTAAATGCAGAGTGGTGCATACAGAGCAAAAAGAGAAAGAAACAGTGCATCATGGGAACCCCCCAGCAGTCTACGTCTATAGCAGCATAACTAAGGGATGGTTCAAGGTCACCTGATCCAGCCCTAACTATAAGCTTTAGCAAAAAGGAAAGTTTTAAGCCTAATCTTAAAAGTAGAGAGGGTGTCTGTCTCCCTGATCTGAATTGGGAGCTGGTTCCACAGGAGAGGAGCCTGAAAGCTGAAGGCTCTGCCTCCCATTCTACTCTTACAAACCCTAGGAACTACAAGTAAGCCTGCAGTCTGAGAGCGAAGCGCTCTATTGGGGTGATATGGTACTACGAGGTCCCTAAGATAAGATGGGACCTGATTATTCAAAACCTTATAAGTAAGAAGAAGAATTTTAAATTCTATTCTAGAATTAACAGGAAGCCAATGAAGAGAGGCCAATATGGGTGAGATATGCTCTCTCCTTCTAGTCCCCGTCAGTACTCTAGCTGCAGCATTTTGAATTAACTGAAGGCTTTTTAGGGAACTTTTAGGACAACCTGATAATAATGAATTACAATAGTCCAGCCTAGAGGAAATAAATGCATGAATTAGTTTTTCAGCATCACTCTGAGACAAGACCTTTCTGATTTTAGAGATATTGCGTAAATGCAAAAAAGCAGTCCTACATATTTGTTTAATATGCGCTTTGAATGACATATCCTGATCAAAAATGACTCCAAGATGTCTCACAGTATTACTAGAGGTCAGGGTAATGCCATCCACAGTAAGGATCTGGTTAGACACCATGTTTCTAAGATTTGTGGGGCCAAGTACAATAACTTCAGTTTTATCTGAGTTTAAAAGCAGGAAATTAGAGGTCATCCATGTCTTTATGTCTGTAAGACAATCCTGCAGTTTAGCTAATTGGTGTGTGTCCTCTGGCTTCATGGATAGATAAAGCTGGGTATCATCTGCGTAACAATGAAAATTTAAGCAATACCGTCTAATAATACTGCCTAAGGGAAGCATGTATAAAGTGAATAAAATTGGTCCTAGCACAGAACCTTGTGGAACTCCATAATTAACTTTAGTCTGTGAAGAAGATTCCCCATTTACATGAACAAATTGTAATCTATTAGACAAATATGATTCAAACCACCGCAGCTCAGTGCCTTTAATACCTATGGCATGCTCTAATCTCTGTAATAAAATTTTATGGTCAACAGTATCAAAAGCAGCACTGAGGTCTAACAGAACAAGCACAGAGATGAGTCCACTGTCCGAGGCCATAAGAAGATCATTTGTAACCTTCACTAATGCTGTTTCTGTACTATGATGAATTCTAAAACCTGACTGAAACTCTTCAAATAGACCATTCCTCTGCAGATGATCAGTTAGCTGTTTTACAACTACCCTTTCAAGAATTTTTGAGAGAAAAGGAAGGTTGGAGATTGGCCTATAATTAGCTAAGATAGCTGGGTCAAGTGATGGCTTTTTAAGTAATGGTTTAATTACTGCCACCTTAAAAGCCTGTGGTACATAGCCAACTAACAAAGATAGATTGATCATATTTAAGATCGAAGCATTAAATAATGGTAGGGCTTCCTTGAGCAGCCTGGTAGGAATGGGGTCTAATAAACATGTTGATGGTTTGGATGAAGTAACTAATGAAAATAACTCAGACAGAACAATCGGAGAGAAAGAGTCTAACCAAATACCGGCATCACTGAAAGCAGCCAAAGATAACGATACGTCTTTGGGATGGTTCTGAGTAATTTTTTCTCTAATAGTTAAAATTTTGTTAGCAAAGAAAGTCATGAAGTCATTACTAGTTAAAGTTAATGGAATACTCAGCTCAATAGAGCTCTGACTCTTTGTCAGCCTGGCTACAGTGCTGAAAAGAAACCTGGGGTTGTTCTTATTTTCTTCAATTAGTGATGAGTAGAAAGATGTCCTAGCTTTACGGAGGGCTTTTTTTTTATAGAGCAACAGACTCTTTTTCCAGGCTAAGTGAAGATCTTCTAAATTAGTGAGACGCCATTTCCTCTCCAACTTACGGGTTATCTGCTTTAAGCTACGAGTTTGTGAGTTATACCACGGAGTCAGGCACTTCTGATTTAAAGCTCTCTTTTTTAGAGGAGCTACAGCATCCAAAGTTGTCTTCAATGAGGATGTAAAACTATTGACGAGATACTCTATCTCACTTACAGAGTTTAGGTAGCTACTCTGCACTGTGTTGGTATATGGCATTAGAGAACATAAAGAAGGAATCATATCCTTAAACCTAGTTACAGCGCTTTCTGAAAGACTTCTAGTGTAATGAAACTTATTCCCCACTGCTGGGTAGTCCATCAGAGTAAATGTAAATGTTATTAAGAAATGATCAGACAGAAGGGAGTTTTCAGGGAATACTGTTAAGTCTTCAATTTCCATACCATAAGTCAGAACAAGATCTAAGATATGATTACAGTGGTGGGTGGACTCATTTACTTTTTGAGCAAAGCCAATAGAGTCTAATAATAGATTAAATGCAGTGTTGAGGCTGTCATTCTCAGCATCTGTGTGGATGTTAAAATCGCCCACTATAATTATCTTATCTGAGCTAAGCACTAAGTCAGACAAAAGGTCTGAAAATTCACAGAGAAACTCACAGTAACGACCAGGTGGACGATAGATAATAACAAATAAAACTGGTTTTTGGGACTTCCAATTTGGATGGACAAGACTAAGAGTCACGCTTTCAAATGAATTAAAGCTCTGTCTGGGTTTTTGATTAATTAATAAGCTGGAATGGAAGATTGCTGCTAATCCTCCGCCCCGGCCCGTGCTACGAGCATTCTGACAGTTAGTGTGACTTGGGGGTGTTGACTCATTTAAACTAACATATTCATCCTGCTGTAACCAGGTTTCTGTAAGGCAGAATAAATCAATATGTTGATCAATTATTATATCATTTACCAACAGGGACTTAGAAGAGAGAGACCTAATGATTAATAGACCACATTTAACTGTTTTAGTCTGTGGTGCAGTTGAAGGTGCTATATTATTTTTTCTTTTTGAATTTTTATGCTTAAATAGATTTTTGCTGGTTATTGGTAGTCTGGGAGCAGGCACCGTCTCTACGGGGATGGGGTAATGAGGGGATGGCAGGGGGAGAGAAGCTGCAGAGAGGTGTGTAAGACTACAACTCTGCTTCCTGGTCCCAACCCTGGATAGTCACGGTTTGGAGGATTTAAGAAAATTGGCCAGATTTCTAGAAATGAGAGCTGCTCCATCCAAAGTGTGATGGATGCCGTCTCTCCTAACAAGACCAGGTTTTCCCCAGAAGCTTTGCCAATTATCTATGAAGCCCACCTCATTTTTTGGACACCACTCAGACAGCCAGCAATTCAAGGAGAACATGCGGCTAAACATGTCACTCCCGGTCTGATTGGGGAGGGGCCCAGAGAAAACTACAGAGTCTGACATTGTTTTTGCAAAGTTACACACCGATTTAATGTTAATTTTAGTGACCTCCGATTGGCGTAACCGGGTGTCATTACTGCCGACGTGAATTACAATCTTACCAAATTTACGCTTAGCCTTAGCCAGCAGTTTCAAATTTCCTTCAATGTCGCCTGCTCTGGCCCCCGGAAGACAATTGACTATGGTTGCTGGTGTCGCTAACTTCACATTTCGCAAAACAGAGTCGCCAATAACCAGAGTTTGATCCTCGGCGGGTGTGTCGTCGAGTAGGGAAAAATGGTTAGAGATGTGAACGGGTTGGCGGTGTACACGGGGCTTCTGTTTAGGGCTACGCTTCCTCCTCACAGTCACCCAGTCAGCCTGCTTTCCCGGCTGCTCGGGATCTGCCAGGGGGTAACTAACGGCGGCTAAGCTACCTTGGTCCGCACCGACTACAGGGGCCTGGCTAGCTGTAGAATTTTCCACGGTGCGGAGCCGAGTCTCCAATTCGCCCAGCCTGGCCTCCAAAGCTACGAATAAGCTACACTTATTACAAGTACCGTTACTGCTAAAGGAGGCCGAGGAATAACTAAACATTTCACACCCAGAGCAGAAAAGTGCGGGAGAGACAGGAGAAGCCGCCATGCTAAATCGGCTAAGAGCTAGTAGCTACGCTAAGCTAGCGGATTCCTAAAAACACGCAAAGTGAATAATGTGTAAATAATTTAGAGGTGATTCAGCAGAAGGAGTGCTTTAGTTAAGGCACGTAAAGATTACACTGGGAAACAAATCGTAATCTAGATAACTAGATCAATCTAACTGCGCAGATTAAACAGCTAACAGATACAGAAAAACACCGCTGTGCTCCGGAACAGGAAGTGATACAATACCGCAGTGAGAGCCAACCACCAGTAGAGGCCATGACATGAAGTTTTGACATGAAGCTTTCTGCTTCATGTCAAAACTCTGGCAGCAGCATTTTGAACAAATTGGAGAGCCCTAATGCTGGACTGCGGTAAACCATAAAATAGAACATTTCAGTAGTCCAATGTAGAAGAAACAAATGCATGAATCAGGGTTTCAGCATCAGCCATAGACAGGATGGGATGAATCTTCGCTATATTTCACAGGTGGAAGAAAGCATTCCTCATAATATCTCTAATGTGGAGGTTAAAGGACAACGTAGAATCAAAAATTACCCCAGGGTTCCTCACTTTGTCAGTGTGATGCATGACACACGAGCCTAGGCTAAACGTTAGCTGGTCAAATTGATGCAGATGTCTCACTGGACCAAGAACCATCATTTCAGTCTTGTCAGGGTTTAAACGTAGGAAATTGCTAGACATCCAGCTTTTCAATGATGCAAGGCAATCGTCTAAGGATTTTATGTGGGTGAGATGACCAGCATTTGGCATGTATAACTGAATATCATCAGCATAGCAGTGAAAGGTAATCCCAAAACACTGCAATATGCGCCCAAGGGGTGCTATATAAAGGGGGAAAAGCTGGGGGCCTAAGACAGACCCCTGTGGAACCCCAAATTTCATGTCACTAAGGTTAGAGGTAGTATTATTGTACAAATCACAGTGAGAACAACTGGTCAGGTATGACGACAACCATGCAAGGTATTCCCAGTAATCCCAAAATGATTTTCCAGCCTATCAAGTAGAATATGATGATCCATGGTATCAAACGCAACACTGAGATCTAACAGCACCAGAACCGTGGTGTTGTCCGAAACCTTTGTAAGCAGAAGATCATTCACTACTTTAGTGAGAGCCGTCTCTGTGGAATGATATTTTCTAAAAGCAGACTGCAGCGGCTCAAAGAGATTATTCCCAGTAAGATAGTCCACAAGCTGCTGTGAAACCACCTTTTCCAGAATTAGAGCAAAATGATAGATTTGATATTGGCCTATAGGTTTTCAATACACTAGGGTCAAGATTAGATTTCTTAAGTAATGGTTTAATCACTGCAGATTTGAATCATTACAAAATTAGAAGTCACAATGTCAATTTTAAAATACGTTTTCATCCCAAACTGTCCACATATTAAGACTTTTGCCATTTTGCCACAATATGCAGGGATTTAATTGACTTTTGTTCCTATTATGACTACGCTTAGGGATAGTTTTAGTAACATTAAAAACATTTTCACATACATTTCTGCACAAGTGCAGCTCTCTTTGTGTCTCTGCAGGTTGTCCCCTACTTTTGTATAAGACAAAGCCGGGCCACTTTGAACTTTGCTGCAGGTAGTAAATTCCAATGTGTAAAGCTTTGGTTGATACCTCATTTTCTTGCCTGTGCTTTACAATAAAAGTATTTTAATGTAAAAGCAGAAGCTGGAGTCATGCAGAAAATACTTTTACTGTCAAAGTCATTGTGACACGCTAATGTTTTTTGGTCAGTTGATCAGCTTGGGACTCCGACGAGGGCGGTCGCATCTCCTCCACTCTCCCTTATCTCTGCTCTCTGCTTTAACCTTCAAGTCCCTACCTCACCAGACTGTGAATTCCTCAAATTATATTGGATACTGGTTCTGTTGGACTACTAATGGATTAACCATGGAATTGATCAGCTGGTCTCTGAACGCTATTGACACCATCTTTTCTACAAGAAGGTCAGGACCGGGGGATCCTACCTGCCCAGATGGAACGAATCCTGCAGGCTATGTTCTCGACTGCTGGGGGTCGTGGCGTATTGCATGCTTGGCGGCTTTCTCCGTTGAGGACGTCGAGGATTTATTCATATTTGGTCTTATGGTAGCAGGGCTGGTACTTTCTGGCTTATGTGCTGCCCTGTCTTTCAGAAAATTGGCAAGACAGTGGCATCAAGAACCACGGCCCCTCACTTGTCCATCATGATTAACGAGGTGGGCAAGGCGTTGCATTCTCAGACTGCGATGACTCTTGAACTCAGACGCAAATTGGATGACATCTTAGAGCAGATGCGTGCCTTGCAGATGAAGTTGAAGATTTCGGAGGCCGGGGAATATTCTTAATTCATAATTGGGAATATTCTTAAATCATAATTGGGATTTGGCTGTTCAAGTGGAACTGTAAAAAGTGTTTTTCACTGCTCAAACCACAACATGGCAGGCTTATCAAGTCTGAAGGACAATTGTTTTTCCTCCAGAGGAATGTCTTCAGGCCTTGGTGATTATTTGGCTTCTTTCTTATCTCAACCCACAAAGACAAACTGTTTTTTATAGGACTGAAGCATGCTCGACTCCCTCTCCCCACTCCCCTCCTACCCTCCATCACACACCAACCACTCCGGCTTCTGCTCACGTCACCCCCTTCCCTTCTGCGCAAGCGCCGTGGTTTTAGCTGCTGCTGGTCCCCGTTCCCCCCCCAACTCAGGGTTGCTGCGTGACCTTCTCCCACTTGCCTCAATTTGGACAACAGACTTCTTCAAATTTAGTGCACATAAACAATGTCAAATGACAAAGTGACAAAGTTTTTTATTCGGCACACAAAATATTCAAATAGAAAAAAATGAACAATTCCACAAATAAACACAGACAAAACTAGTGAGTCCGAAAGGGTGTGGGCTGAAGCAAAGCTTATTAGCGCCCACCCCTGCTAGTACAAGTCCAACAATTCTAATCAGTCATATTTACATAACTACAAATTCACTACTACATGTCGACACACAGACATACACATCAATATACTATTCACTTATAATTATATTTATATAGTACCAGATCACAAGAAAGTCGAATCAAGGCACTTTGCGCCAGTAAGGACTAACCTTACCAACCCCCAGAGCAAGCACTAGGCAACTGTGGTGAGGAAAAACTCCCTATAAGGCAGAAACCTCAAGCAGACCAGGCTCTTGGGGGTGACCCTCTGCTTGGGCTGTGCCATATATACCTATATACATACGTATATACGTTACAAACATAAATATATACATACATATACACAGTCACTTATATACATATACATATACACCTACCCATATCTATATATCTACATACGCATATACATACCCACACATTCAAATATACAATAAGTCCCACTTATAAATTGAACATTCCATATAAATCAAATTATATTTGCTTCTTTATGATACTTAGACATGATGTTCTTTTTGAGTAGTTTCTTAAATCTTACTAAGGTACTACTCATTCTAACCTCTGTTGAACATTTGTTCCATTTCCTCACCCCAACCACAGACACACAAAAACCCTTTACATTTGTTCTTACTGGTGGTTTCATAAAAATTGCACAACCTCTCAAACTATATCTGGATTCCCTCAATCGGAACAGACTCTGGACATGTCTCGGTAAGGCTTGGTTTTTCGCTCGAAATAAAGTTTGAATTGTAATGTAATCGACCAAATCTATGAATTTTAATAAATTTAAAGACACAAATAGAGAATGAGTTGGTTCACGATATTGTTTATTGCAGATGATTCGTATGGCTCGTTTTTGCAAAAGGAATATTGGATTGGTATTTGATTTGTAAGTGTTTCCCCATGACTCAACACAATATCAATCAATCAATCAATCAATTTTTTTTATATAGTGCCAAATCACAACAAACAGTTGCCCCAAGGCGCTTTATATTGTAAGGCAAGGCCATACAATAATTATGTAAAACCCCAACGGTCAAAACGACCCCCTGTGAGCAAGCACTTGGCTACAGTGGGAAGGAAAAACTCCCTTTTAACAGGAAGAAACCTCCAGCAGAACCAGGCTCAGGGAGGGGCAGTCTTCTGCTGGGACTGGTTGGGGCTGAGGGAGAGAACCAGGAAAAAGACATGCTGTGGAGGGGAGCAGAGATCGATCACTAATGATTAAATGCAGAGTGGTGCATACAGAGCAAAAAGAGAAAGAAACAGTGCATCATGGGAACCCCCCAGCAGTCTACGTCTATAGCAGCATAACTAAGGGATGGTTCAGGGTCACCTGATCCAGCCCTAACTATAAGCTTTAGCAAAAGCTTATAGGTACCATATATGTCATATATGGTACCATCAGAGAATGATATAAAGTAAGTTGTTGGGAAGGTGTCGTAGCACGGACCCACAACAGGGGGCGCAAATGAACGGACAATGAATAAGCCAAAAAGTAACAATTTAATGTTGTGATAATACACAACTAAATTCACAGAAATTTGCACAGTCAATTGACACCAGGTGACGTGTGGGCAGGCTCGAAGATAGAAGACCCCCGACGAGAGAGAAGCCGCGTCCCACACGGCTTCCACCACCAACGGTCTGAAGAACACCGGAGCCGCCAAGTCCCGAGTCCCCAGGTGGCCTCTGTCTTCGGCTGTCGACCCTGGTACTGCTGGCAGAAAGCAGAGATAAGATGAATGAGTGTGAGTCCGCACACTCAGTAATCCACAGTCTATACACAGTTAGGAGGGAGCACCTCCACCTCCAATCACACACTCGTGCAGCTCCTGGTTAACCACTTATCTGGGTTGGAGTGTGAGGCGAAGCCGTCACTGTCACACCAAACGCCAATCCCACAGACAAGGCAACACTCCAGGAAAACGGCTGCAACAGAAGTTCAGGTTATTACACACAAAGTGTCAGTCAGCAGAGAAATTACCTCTTCAGTGGTTGCGATTTCTCGGCGAGGAGGTGGAGTTGCAGTCCGGCTTTTATGGTGGTGATGATGATGATGAACGAGTGACAGCTGGTGCAGGGGATGAATGACAGCTGTCACTTCTTATGGGTCTGGCGCCCTCTCGTGCTTGGAGCCCGCACTCCAAGCAGGGCGCCCTCTGGTGGTGGTGGGCCAGCAGTACCTCCTCTTCAGCGGCCCACATAACAGGACCCCCCCCCTCAACGGGCGCCTCCTGGCGTCCGACCAGGCTTGTCCGGATGTCTTGTGTAGAAATCGGCCAGGAGGGCCGGGTCCAGGATGAAGCTCCTCTTCACCCAGGAGCATTCTTCAGGTCCATACCCCTCCCAGTCCACCAGATATTGGAACCCCCGGCCCTTACGACGGACGTCCAGGAGCCTGCGGACTGTCCAGGCAGGCTTCCCGTCAATGAGCCGGGCAGGAGGCGGCGTAGGTCCCGGAGCACAGAGGGGCGAGGTGTGGTGTGGCTTTAGACGGGAAACATGAAAAACAGGGTGAATCCGCAGTGAAGCCGGGAGTTGGAGCTTCACTGCGGCCGGGTTGATGATCTTGAGAACACGAAATGGACCAATGAACCTGTCTTTCAGTTTTGGGGAGTCGACACACAGAGGGATGTCCTTGGTCGAGAGCCACACCTCCTGCCCGGGCTGGTATGTGGGGCCGGCATGGGCCTTGGCCCTTGTCCGGGCCTTTAACAGGGCAGAGCGGGCGGTCCGCCACACCCGGCGGCACCTCCTGAGGTGGGCCTGGACCGAGGGCACACCGACCTCTCCCTCCACCAGCGGGAACAATGGGGGCTGGTACCCCAAACATGCCTCAAAAGGGGAGAGGCCGGTAGCAGACGAAACTTGGCTGTTATGGGCATACTCGATCCAGGCCAGATGGTGACTCCAGGCCGCCGGGTGCGCGGAGGTGACACAGCGAAGGGCCTGCTCCAGCTCCTGGTTAGCCCGCTCTGCCTGGCCGTTTGTCTGGGGGTGGTACCCGGACGAGAGACTCACGGTGGCCCCCAGCTCCTTACAGAAACTCTTCCACACCTGCGAAGAGAACTGGGGACCACGATCTGAAACAATGTCCAATGGTATCCCATGCAGCCGCATGACGTGGTGGACCAGGAGGTCTGCCGTCTCCTGGGCCGTCGGGAGCTTCGAGAGGGCCACGAAGTGGGCCGCCTTGGAGAACCGGTCCACTATCGTGAGAATTACGGTGTTGCCCTGGGACGGCGGGAGGCCCGTGATGAAGTCCAGGCCGATGTGAGACCAGGGGCGATGAGGCACCGGCAGGGGTTGGAGGAGTCCCGAAGTCCTCCGATGGTCTGCCTTGCCCCTGGCGCAGATGGTACAGGCCTGGACATAGTCCCGGACGTCGGTTTCCAGGGACGCCCACCAGAAGCGCTGCTGGACTACTGCCACGGTCCTACGCACTCCGGGATGACAGGACAGCTTGGACCCGTGACAGAAGTCCAATACGGCAGCTCTTGCCTCTGGTGGGACGTACAGTCTGTTCTTGGGGCCGATCCCCGGGTCCGGGCTCCTAGCCAGTGCCTCCTAGACGGTCTTCTCCACGTCCCAGGTGAGGGAGGCCACGACAGTGGACTCGGGGATGACAGCCCCGGTCTCGGTGGGGTTCGACAGCCCCGCTTTGGCTTCTTCTTCGTGCACCCGGGACAATGCATCTGATTTTTGGTTCTTGGTCCCGGGGCGGTACGTGATCCGGAAGTCAAAGCGCCCGAAGAACAGAGACCAGCGGGCTTGCCTGGGGTTCAGCCGCTTGGCGGTCCGGATGTACTCCAGGTTCCGATGGTCCGTGAAAACCGTGAAAGGCAATGATGCCCCCTCCAGCAGGTGTCTCCACTCTTCAAGAGCCTCCTCCACCACGAGGAGCTCCCGATTGCCGACGTCATAGTTCCGTTCAGCTGGGGTCAACCTGCGGGAAAAATAGGCACAAGGATGGAGAACCTTATCAGCCTCCACGCTCTGGGACAGCACGGCTCCTATCCCTGAGTCACAGGTGTCCACTTCCACTATGTACTGGCGATCAGGATCAGGCTGCACCAGAACTGGTGCAGTCGAGAACCGGCGTTTCAACTCCTGGAACGCGGCTTCGCACCGATCCGACCAGGCGAAGGGGACCTTGGTGGAGGTCAGGGCAGTCAGGGGGCTAACTACCTGACTGTAACCTTTAATGAACCTCCTGTAGAAATTTGCAAAGCCGAGGAACTGCTGCAATTTCCTGCGGCTTGTTGGTTGGGGCCAATCTCTCACCGCCGCAACCTTGGCCGGATCAGGGGCAACGGAGTTGGAGGAGATGATGAACCCCAGGAAGGACAAAGAAGTGCGGTGGAACTCGCACTTCTCGCCCTTCACAAACAGCCGGTTCTCCAACAACCGCTGTAGGACCTGACGTACATGCTGGACATGGGTCTCAGGGTCCGGGGAAAAGATGAGTATATCGTCCAGATATACGAAGACGAACCGATGCAGGAAGTCCCGCAAGACGTCATTTACCAAAGCTTGGAACATCGCGGGGGTGTTAGTGAGGCCGAACGGCATGACCAGGTACTCAAAGTGACCTAACGGGGTGTTGAATGCCGTCTTCCATTCGTCTCCCTTCCGGATCCGAACCAGGTGGTATGCGTTTCTAAGATCCAATTTTGTGAAAATTTGGGCTCCATGCAGGGGCGTGAACACTGAATCCAACAGAGGTAACGGGTATCGGTTGCGAACCGTGATCTCGTTCAGCCCTCTGTAATCAATGCATGGACGGAGTCCGCCGTCCTTTTTACCCACAAAAAAGAAACCAGCACCCATCGGGGAGGTGGAGTTCCGGATCAGCCCGGCAGCTAAAGAGTCCCGGATGTAGGTCTCCATTGATTCGCGTTCCGGACGTGAGAGGTTGTACAACCTACTGGACGGGTACTCAGCGCCCGGGACCAAATCGATGGCACAATCGTACGGTCGGTGCGGGGGAAGAGTGAGCGCCAGATCTTTGCTGAAAATGTCAGCAAGATCATGGTACTCCTTTGGCACCGCCGATAGATTGGGGGGGACTTTAACCTCCTCATTAGCCGTCGTGCCGGGAGGAACCGAGGATCCTAAACACTCCCGGTGGCAGGTTTCGCTCCACTGCGTCACAACCCCGGACGGCCAATCTATCCGGGGATGGTGCTTCACCATCCATGGAAATCCCAAAATCACTCGGGAGGTAGAAGGTGTTACATGGAACACGATCTCCTCCCTGTGATTCCCAGACACAACCAAGGTCACTGGCTGTGTCTGATGTGTGATTAATGGAAGCAGGGTGCCATCTAGTGCTCGCACCTGCAATGGTGCCGGCAGAGCCACCAGGGGGAGCCCTACTTCCTTTGCCCATCTGCTATCTAGCAGATTCTCTTCCGACCCCGTGTCTACCAGTGCTGGGGCGTGAAGGGTTAAATCCCCACAAAGGATTGTTACTGGGATTCGTGCAGATTTGCGGGGTTTCCCCGCATGCGTGTTATGGCCCACCCTTAGCCCAGTTTCTAAGGACGGGCGTTGTAGTTTGACCGTTTGGGGCAGTCCTTCTGCCGGTGCTCACAAGAGCCGCAGATAAAACACTCCCCGCGGGCCAGCCTCCTTTGTCTGATGTTTGTTTTCACTTTGGCCCTGCTCGTGTCCATAGCCTCCTCAGCAGGGGGAGCTGTAGCCACACGGAGCTCTCTGGCAGTAAAGCATGGGGACGACGTCACCTTTTCGGAACCGGAAGGGGGAGGGACGGCTCGTGCCCGGTCACGCCCCCCGGCCTGCTCCCGACGATGCTCGTTTAAACGGTTGTCTAAGCGTATAACTAAATCGACAAGCCCGTCAAAATCCCGCGGTTCCTCCTTAGCCAGCAGGTGCTCCTTCAGGACCGGAGACAGTCCATTTACGAAGGCGGCGTGGAGTGCAACGTTATTCCAGCCGGACCTCGCTGCCGCGATGTGGAAGTCGACTGCATACTCGGCTGCGCTACGGCGCCCCTGTCTCATTGACAGCAGCACGTTCGAAGCGGTCTCGCCTCTGTTGGGATGGTCAAACACTTGTTTGAACTCCCGTACAAACCCAGTATAAGACGTTAGGAGCCGTGAATTCTGCTCCCAAAGCGCCGTAGCCCAGGCGCGTGCCTCTCCTCGAAGCAGATTAATAACATAAGCCACCCGGCTGGCGTCTGACATGTACATGACAGGGTGCTGTGAAAAGACGAGCGAACACTGCATGAGGAAGTCTGCGCACGTCTCAACACAGCCCCCGTACGGTTCCGGAGGGCTTACGTATGCTTCAGGGGACGGTGGGGGGGGTCGTTGAACGACCAGTGGAACGTCTGTTACAGGCCCAGGACCAGCCAGAGGAGTGGCTGCAGCAGCGCCCTGATCGCGCGCTTCCACCCTGGCGGTGAGAGCCTCCACCCTATGGTTAAGGAGAACATTCTGCTCGGTCACTAAATGTAACCGAGCCGTGAAGGCAGTTAAGATCTGCTGCAGCTCACTCAACACACCTCCCGCTGACGCCTGCGCTCCTGGCTCTTCCATTGGCTGTTCAAGCTCGGGTTGACGCCCCTCGGAATCCATGACGATTGGCTGAGAAATCCTGTTGGGAAGGTGTCGTAGCACGGACCCACAACAGGGGGCGCAAATGAACGGACAATGAATAAGCCAAAAAGTAACAATTTAATGTTGTGATAATACACAACTAAATTCACAGAAATTTGCACAGTCAATTGACACCAGGTGACGTGTGGGCAGGCTCGAAGATAGAAGACCCCCGACGAGAGAGAAGCCACGTCCCACACAGCTTCCACCACCAACGGTCTGAAGAACACCGGAGCCGCCAAGTCCCGAGTCCCCAGGTGGCCTCTGTCTTCGGCTGTCGACCCTGGTACTGCTGGCAGAAAGCAGAGATAAGATGAATGAGTGTGAGTCCGCACACTCAGTAATCCACAGTCTATACACAGTTAGGAGGGAGCACCTCCACCTCCAATCACACACTCGTGCAGCTCCTGGTTAACCACTAATCTGGGTTGGAGTGTGAGGCGAAGCCGTCGCTGTCACACCAAACGCCAATCCCACAGACAAGGCAACACTCCAGGAAAACGGCTGCAACAGAAGTTCAGGTTATTACACACAAAGTGTCAGTCAGCAGAGAAATTACCTCTTCAGTGGTTGCGATTTCTCGGCGAGGAGGTGGAGTTTCATTCCAGTTTTATGGTGGTGATGATGATGATGAACGAGTGACAGCTGGTGCAGGGGATGAATGACAGCTGTCACTTCTTCTGGGTCTGGTGCCCTCTTGTGCTTGGAGCCCGCACTCCAAGCAGGGCGCCCTCTGGTGGTGGTGGGCCAGCAGTACCTCCTCTTCAGCGGCCCACATAACATAAGTAACCCTTCTTGCGGCAGTAGGTCTTTGGCTTTATACAAAATGGCTATAGTTTTTGACAATTTTGATTTCACATAATTTATATGTGGTTTCCAACTAAGTTTATTATCAATTATAACACCTAAAAATTTATTCTCTGTTACTAACTCAATTTCCTTATTGTTTATAGTTAAATTTTTACATTTGGGCGCCTGTTTATTTCCAAATATAATACATTTAGTTTTCCCAAGGTTGAGTGACAACTTATTAGCGTCAAACCAAACCTTAAATTTTTCCAGTTCTTTCTCCACTATGTCCAGAAGCTGTTCAAGATTTTCACCGCTACAGAACACAGTTGTATCATCCGCAAAAAGGACACATCTCAGTGAACTCGACACCCAGCTTATATCATTTATATAGATTATAAACAACAAAGGACCCTAGCACTGAGCCCTGCGGCACCCCACATGTGACATCCCTGAGTTCAGAATTTGTATTATTGAATTGAACATACTGAAATCTGCCTTGTAAATAACTAGCTATCCATTCATATGCCAGACCTCTGATTCCATATTTCTGCAGTTTAATTAATAGTATTCCATGGTTAATTGTGTCAAACGCTTTCTGTAAATAAAAAAAAAACACCTATTGTGTATTGTTTATTGTCAATTGCAGTTGCTATACTTTCCACAAAGTCCATCAAAGCATGTGATGTAGTTCGAGACCTTCTGAATCCATATTGTTCTTCACAAATGATGTTATGCTTCAGTAAATAATCATTTAATCTTTTAGCAAATATTTTTTCCAAAATTTTGGAAAATTGTGGCAGGAGTGATATAGGTCTATAATTAGAAAATGTGTGTTTGTCACCAGTTTTAAACAGAGGAATTACTTTGGCTATTTTCATTTGAGAAGGAAATTTACCAGTACTTAGTGACATATTGCAAATATAATTGAACGGTTTTACTATACAATCAATAACTTTTTTTAATAAAGCCATATCCAAATTATTAAAATCAGTCGATTTCTTACTTTTTGAACCATGAACCAGATCAAGTATTTCCCTTTCATGAGTACCACCAATGAACATTGAAACAGATTTGTTAAACGTTGAATTATTTACCCAGAAGTTATTAGTTGATGAGTCAATTTTACTGGCAAGATTTTTACCCACATTAACGAAGTATTCATTAAAGTGTTCAGCAATAGACTCGTCGTTATCAATCGTGATGTAGTTGTTACTCTGAAAAAATGAAGGATAATCTCTAGTTACTCTATTCTTTTTTACTATTTCATTTAATATGTTCCATGTGTTTTTGATGTTATTTCTATTTTTGACAAGCAACTCATTATAATATAGTTTTTACTGAGTCTCATGATATTGATTAACTTATTCTTATATGTTTT
The DNA here is from genome assembly GCF_902500255.1 of Thalassophryne amazonica. Classification (NCBI taxonomy): domain Eukaryota; kingdom Metazoa; phylum Chordata; class Actinopteri; order Batrachoidiformes; family Batrachoididae; genus Thalassophryne; species Thalassophryne amazonica. The sequence continues at coordinate 44,661,593 of NC_047120.1, read as the reverse complement.
ATACTTACTTTCAGCTTTCTTAGTTCATAGTTTTATGAATTGTTTATATACACTCAACAAAAATATAAATGCAACACTTTTGGTTTTGCTCCCATTTTGTATGAGATGAACTCAAAGATCTAAAACCTTTTCCACATACACAATATCACCATTTCCCTCAAATATTGTTCACAAACCAGTCTAAATCTGTGATAGTGAGCACTTCTCCTTTGCTGAGATAATCCATCCCACCTCACAGGTGTGCCATACCAAGATGCTGATTAGACACCATGATTAGTGCACAGGTGTGCCTTAGACTGTCCACAATAAAAGGCCACTCTGAAAGGTGCAGTTTTATCACACAGCACAATGCCACAGATGTCGCAAGATTTGAGGGAGCGTGCAATTGGCATGCTGACAGCAGGAATGTCAACCAGAGCTGTTGCTCGTGTATTGAATGTTCATTTCTCTACCATAAGCCGTCTCCAAAGTCGTTTCAGAGAATTTGGCAGTACATCCAACCAGCCTCACAACCGCAGACCACGTGTAACCACACCAGCCCAGGACCTCCACATCCAGCATGTTCACCTCCAAGATCGTCTGAGACCAGCCACTCCGACAGCTGCTGGAAAAATCAGTTTGCATAACCAAAGAATTTTTGCACAAACTGTCAGAAACTGTCTCAGGGAAGCTCATCTGCATGCTCGTCATCCTCATCGGGGTCTCGACCTGACTCCAGTTCGTCGTCGTAACCAACTTGAGTGGGCAAATGCTCACATTCGCTGGCGTTTGGCACGTTGGAGAGGTGTTCTCTTCACGGATGATGCGAAGGAGATGTGTTGCACTGCATGAGGCAAATGGTGGTCACACCAGATACTGACTGGTATCCCCCCCAATAAACAAAACTGCACCTTTCAGAGTGGCCTTTTATTGTGGGCAGTCTAAGGCACACCTGTGCACTAATCATGGTGTCTAATCAGCATCTTGATATGGCACACCTGTGAGGTGGGATGGATTATCTCAGCAAAGGAGAAGTGCTCACTATCACAGATTTCGACTGGTTTGTGAACAATATTTGAGGGAAATGGTGATATTGTGTATGTGGAAAAAGTTTTAGATCTTTGAGTTCATCTCATACAAAATGGGAGCAAAACCATAAGTGTTGCGTTTATATTTTTGTTGAGTATAGTATGTTTTTCTTTTTACATGCCCTCTGAAGCCCCTTAATTATCCATGGTTTGTTGCTATATTGATTTCTATATATTTTGTCAACAAATGGACAGTGTTTATTATACAAACTGGAAAAAATGGAAATGAAAGCATCATATGATCTGTCAACATCATCAACAAAAACATCTGACCAATTCTGACTTGATAAATCCTCCCTTAAATTATCAATTGTTTCAGGTGTTACTTTTCTACTCATGAATTTGATATTGCTTCAATACATACAACAACCCTCCAATGCAAAGACTGAGAAAACTGGCAAGTGATCACTGATATCACTGACCAGTAGTCCCCCACTAAGATTACCGGATATAACGTTAGTTAAAATATTGTCAATGAGAGTTGTTGTATCCATAGTTATTCTGCTAGGATGAATGATGGTTGGAAACAGTCCTAAACAGTACAAGGTGTTTATAAATGAGGTAATTTGTGGATGATTGTGAGGGTTTAAAAAATCTATATTGAAATCTCCACAGACAAATAAATGCTTATTTCTGTTGATTTTGTTGTACATTCCTAAGATGATGTCTTCAAAGGTGCCAATATTTGTCCCAGGAGCTCTGTAAATGCAACTAACAACTATGTTTTTGGAGTTTATAGATGTAATTTCTATGGTAACACATTCCATGATGTTGTCCACTGTAAATGACATGTTGTTAATGAGTTTACAGTTATAATCTGACCTTACAAACAATGCAACGCCTCCACCCCTTCTCATCTGCCTATTAACCAGGAACAGTTCATAACCATCAAGATATACCAGATCTTTATTATCCTCATTTAACCATGTTTCTGAAATTACAATAACTGAAAAACGTTTTTTGGATGTTTTCAAACAATTATTAATAGTGGACAGATTACGAGAAAGACTTCTGCTGTTGAAATGTATAACTGAAAAATCTTCATCATTGATTTTATAATTTTTGAATTGTTCTTCTGTAAAATATTTGCACTGTCTCACAATATTCTCACTGAAAAAGGTATCAGGATCATTTTCAGATTCGAAGGGGTGGTTAGCAGAGTTATTATAATTAAATGTATCTAGACCGAGCTCCTGGGCAGAAATAAACGGATCATTATCCTTAGTCATTATGTCTCTCTTGTCTCCGGGTGTAGATGATGTGGATGAGTGGGTTGCTCCAGTCTGCATCATGGTGCTGTGATGTGTTTGAGTCCTCATACCTATTGTTCATATTTGTCCAGCTCCACGATGTTCCTTATTGCCATAACCTTTGCTTGTTCTGGTGATCCGTTCAGTTTGATGAATATTTTACAGTTTGAAGTCCATGTGTGCTGGATTTTTCCCTGTTTCTTCAAGAAGCGTGCTTTCCTGGCGATGTCGGCATTCCGTTTGGTGAGATGTTCATTGATGAATACGTTTGTCCCTTTCAGTTTTCTTCCTTGTTTTAACAGTGCTGTTTTGTGTTTTCTGTTGATGAATCTCATGATGACGGTTCGTTTATCACTGTCATTTCTCCGGGGCAGAGGGTGGCACGCTTCAATGTTATTTAAATCCATTTCTATACCTTTAGATAGGAGGAAATCAACAACCTGTTTTTCCACAGAGCTGACCTCCTGTTCACTGGGATCCCCTCCGCTCTCATCTGTTACCGCCCGTGCGTAGGACCGTGGTTTGATGTGAAGACCTGTGATGATGACGTCGTTGATTCTGGTGTACTGCTCCAATTCAGCCACTCTATTTTCCAGCTGCACCAGATGCCGGTCTTTCTCGGCGTTCTGGAGCCGTAATGCCTTCACCTCCTCCACCAGATCCATGATTGATTTCTGTTGCTGCTTCACAACAGAAATCTCCTCTGATAGAAAGTCCAGAGATTTTTTAATATCGTCACCTTCCTCCGCTGTCAGAACCTTCTTAGGCCCCATGGTTGGCTTATGGGCAGCTTGACGATCGCTGATGTTAACAGCCTGCGTTGTTTGTCACCGGGATGGATCTGCACTCAAAATGTGTATGTGTTGTCCTTAATTCTGATGTGTGCCATTATTACGGTAAACAAGTAATTGTGGACTAATTGCTGTCTGAGGTAACTGGAGTGTAAACATAATTTCTCCACTGTGAGATCAATAAATTATATCTCATCTCATCTCATCTCATCTCAGTTATTAACTTCTGCACTGCTGCATGTTGGCACCGTGCTAACCAATGCATTAGACACTTGAGTGGTTGTTTGTCTTTCCAGTTGTACATCTCTACTGGTTGCCGTGACCCAAACGCCATTAAGAAGCAGGGCTTGGAAAGCAATTTTCCCATTAGCCGAGGACAGCATGGCTCGTAAACGCTCACGGAGGATAATAGTTTTTTGTTTTTAAACCAATTACTTCCTTCTGGTGTGCTGAAATTTGATGTAAAAATCAAGCTCCTCCACTTACTCCATTATTTTGTTGTCCAAGTCCATCACCTGATGGCAGTGGTAAATATAAACAATCAGTGCCATTCAGTGCACAGCAGGAAACAAAAAAAAGGCTGTTGAGAGTTGACAATGAAAAGGCCTCTCAACTCTGGACTAGAAAAATCTATGAAGTTACATCTCAAACATTAAAAAAAAAACAATCAACTCTTGGATTAGAACCTGGGATTTTGGGATCTTCCAGGTCAATATCTTAGGGGGTTGTGGGTATTTTTGTCATTTTGTTGTAATTAATGAAGAGGTAAAGTGTTATAGGTCCATAAATGTTAGTAACAGAATTTTGATCAAAATATGAGGACTGGATTTTCAAACCAGAGGAGGTTTGTGTTAATTTTTTACCCAAAATTCTTCGCACTGACTAGAAACCATCTATAAATGCTTAAGAAAATAAATACGAGCATGTGTAACAAAGCATGATAAAGAGAGATACAAAACAGATAACATCTATATACTAAGAGACAACGGTGTATATATATATATATATATATATATATATATATATATATATATATATATATATATATATATATATATATATATATATATATATATATATATATATATATATATATATATAGTAGCAGTAGTAGTAGTAATGGCGGCTGTCTCTTCTTGAGGCAGATGGATGGGAGGTGATAGCTTTGTTGGTGAAGATTAAGTTTTCATTTTAGTCTCAATCAATCCGCCAGTCTGCATTATATAACTGCTGAGTGGATCCTTGTCATTTGATTGGTGCTTTGTATGTCACGTGACATGGATTATTCATCCCATTTGTGTTGCACTCAGTGATGCCGGTAACGCGTATCTGACCACTTTTTTTAGTAACGAGTAATCTAACGCGTTAATCTTTCCAAATCAGTAATCAGATTAAAGTTACTTCTCCATGTCACTGTGCGTTACTATTATTTTTTCATTGTGGGTCGACAGCAGCATTAAACTTGTTCTGTGGGCAGGAGGTCGGGGTTCGACTGAACTGCCCACTTTAAGCGAGCTGTGAGCTTTTAATCCGCGGTTTTCTGCAGCTGCTCGACTCGTCCTCACCTCTTAAAGCGCGGTGATCAGCACACCTGCACTGAGCTTTACAAAGACATTTTTATACTTTTTTTCCTCCTTTATATAGAATTCTGAGCTGAGCTGCTCCGTATCGTCTCGTTAAAAACAGCTGATCCTCCGCGACGCGTCAACAACTAACACTATTTTCCACTCAAATGCACCTAAACTCTCTTTCTGAGGACCACATGATGTGAAAACGCAATAAAACTTTCTTACCTGTAAATCTGGTCCTGTTTTCTGCATAAATAAATGTTATCCATTCTTTGTGCTCAAACGCCAAAGCAGGGGCGAATCCAGATGGAATGGGGGCGTGGGGCAAGGATGTGCCCCCCACAACACCCCTAGATTAAAGGTCCAGTTTTGAAGCCGTTTTTTACTACAACTACTAATATTGCTTAAAATAATAATAATTTCGACAAGTAAAATGTTTAGAGAGTTAGAATTTAATAGTTACATTTCTAAACAATGTAGGTTTGAAATTGCAAGTTTTACTGTTACAGTGCTGTCAACAGTTAAATATGAGGTCAAGAAAGAGGTCTTTATTTTACTTTTTATAAAACAAGTATTTATTTTCATTGAAGTCAAGAAAGGGTGACTATAAAGTGAGTTGTTGTCGGCAGCTGTGGAAAGTAACTAAAAAAGTAACTAGTAATCTAACTTAGTTACTTTTACAATTGAGTAATCAGTAAAGTAACTACCGTATTTTCCGGAATATAAGTCGCACTTTTTTACATGTTTTGGCCGGGGGTGCGACCTATACTCCGGTGCGACTTATAAATGAAAAATATACCGGTAGGATCTCAATTAATTTACTGTAACAAAACAATTTTACGTGACAGAGTCGATCTATGTTTTAAAATGGCCACCGGAAAAGGAAATGCAATGCATCATGGGCACTGTAGTATGACGGCCATCCTATAGTTCACGCTGGTCGCGATAACCAATCAGAGAACAGAACTTTGGATGCGTATTCCTCACCTCACCCACAGCGTGTGAAGCTGACGAACACGGTGCTTGCTGTTGTTCCGGCTTGGCGAACAGAACAGCTTCAACCCTTGGATATCAATGTGAGCAGAGTGTTTAAGTTGACGCTGAGAGCTGCGTGGGAGCATTGGGTGAGCGACGGCAGAGGATTAGCGTGTGCACTTGGAAGGAGCTGGCGTCGATGATTGTGAATAGCGTTTGAAGCAGACGAACATGGTGTTTATTCCGGGACGGCTAACAAGACAGCTTCAACCCTTGGATATCAGTGTGAGCAGAGTTGACGCTGAGAGCTGCATGGGAGCGTTGAGCGACGGCGGAGGATTAGCGTCTCCACTTGGAAGGAGCTGGATCGACACCGCTGGGTGGTCATGAGCTGCGCAGGTAGGCGCTGCATGGTTCGGCTCGCAATGTGGTCCGCAAAATACAAACATATCTGTAGGTAAAATGCAGCTCACGAGAGGGCACTCGAGGCTTGTGTGACTGTTCCTGTGACTTCTGACTACCATAGAAAAATAAAAATTTTAACGTTACTGATAACATAACAAGACAACGGAGAAGGCCCGAAACAATGCCACCAAAAAGAAAATCATACTCTGCAGATTACAAGTTGCGACTGGTGAAATATGCATCCGAAAACGGTAGCCGTCACAATATTATCATCTGAACTTTTCATGTTAACATACCTGTATGTCCATGGGACTTATAGTCCAGTGGACCTTATTTATGGTTTATTTTTCTTTATAATGGATAAAGTGGCTGGTGCGACTTATACTCCGGAAAATACGGTAAGTTACTTTTTCAAGGAGTAATCAGTAATCAGTAATTGGATTACTTTTTCAAAGTAACTGTGGCAACACTGGTTGCATTGCATTTGGCGTGCAAATATGATTCCATTTGCCGTGCAAAATTGGTTGCATACGCTTTGTGCCACTGCACACTGCAAACCCCGCCCACACACACACTATGGGGGAGGCGTTTAGCTAAATATGGCGGAGTTTGTTTTGCTGACGGACGACGAATTGGACGAGCTAATTGATGGTGCTATTTCTTCTAACATACACACACACACACACACACAAAAAACAAATCCACTATGCCAAACGCCATCTAGAGACACGAAGAGCTGTTAGGATGAAAACCTGGACAAATTTCTAGTGCAATTTTTCTCTGGACTGAGGAAATACACAAAGTCTTTTTTTTTTTTTTTTTTTGGAAGTGTCATGGACTACATCTGTTTTTCCAAGTTGACTGTGGACAATTTTGGAGTCATATTTAAAGTTTGTGTTGAACTATTGATGCCAAAGCATCGCACCAAAATGTAAGTCTCTTTTCTGTTGTTTATAAATTAATATAATATCAAATGACAAGGATCTATTTTAGCTATTATATTAAACAAATAATTAATGTTTTTACATTCTTTCAATGGAATGAATATTTACTCTGGTGAAAGCTGGAATGTACCATTGGAACATTCCATCTTTTACCTCATGAAATATTCATACCAATGAACTCGTAAACATTATTTGTATACAAATTGTGGACACGAGTTTAAAAAACACAAAGACATGAAGTGCTGAGGTTTTCCAGTATATAAACAATGTTTCAGAGGCTAAAATAACATCTTGGTCTAACCCGTGGGTCAAGAAGACAACTCTAGAGTAAACACTGGTCTCCATGCAGACACCGAGGGGTGTTCTAGTGCCAACAAAATGCCAAAATCTTAAATTTGAGAATGTGTTGGGATGAGATAGGTTGAAGCTTTTGCAACATTAATGTGCTGATCAGACAGAATTCTGAGTAATTAACATATTGTCCTGAATATAAGACAGGTTAAAATATGAGGTCGTCTTACAATCAGGACCATTAAATTTGAGCAACATGCAAACAAATGTTCCATGCTGATGCATTCAGATACCCGTATTTCATGCCAGTACGGTAATCATTATGCCTGAAATGATCCAATCTTACAGTAGTGTTCAGAATAATAGTAGTGCTATGTGACTAAAAAGATTAATCCAGGTTTTGAGTATATTTCGTATTGTTACATGGGAAACAAGGTACCAGTAGATTCAGTAGATTCTCACAAATCCAACAAGACCAAGCATTCATGATATGCACACTCTTAAGACTATGAAATTGGGCTATTATAGTATTAGATGGCTTTAAGAAAAGCTGCCCGCTATTTTTTAGGAGTCTTTTTTTCAAACATTGACCACTCAAATGACAGCAGGACAGCTAGCTACCTAATGTCAGTGAGACATTAGTGATGTCACCAAAATTTAACATGTCACATTTAGAGAGGAGTCAACAAGGCCTATGATAAAAAGGTACACCCTTCCTACTGTGAAGCACAGAGGTGGATCACTGATGTTTTGGGGATGTGTGACCTACAAGGGCACAGGAAACATGGTCAAAAATTGATGGCCGGATGAATACTGCAGGTTATCGGAAAATACTGGAGTAAAATTTGCACTTATCAGCCCGGAAGCTACGCATGGGACGTACAGTAGTGTTCAGAATAATAGTAGTGCTGTGTGACTAAAAAGATTAATCCAGGTTTTGAGTATATTTCTTATTGTTACATGGGAAACAAGGCACCAGTAGATTCAGTAGATTCTCACAAATCCAACAAGACCAAGCATTCATGATATGCACACTCTTAAGGCTATGAAATTGGGCTACTGGTTAAAAAAAAAAAAAGTAGAAAAGGGGGTGTTCACAATAATAGTAGTGTGGCATTCAGTCAGTGAGTTCGTCAATTTTGTGGAACAAACAGGTGTGAATCAGGTGTCCCCTATGGATGAAGCCAGCACCTGTTGAACATGCTTTTCTCTTTGAAAGCCTGAGGAAAATGGGACATTCAAGACATTATTCAGAAGAACAGCGTAGTTTGATTAAAAAGTTGATTGGAGAGGGGAAAACTTATGCGCAGGTGCAAAAAATTATAGGCTGTTCATCTACAATGATCTCCAATGCTTTAAAATGGACCAAAAAAAAACAGAGAGCCATGGAAGAAAACGGAAAACACCATCAAAATGGATAGAAGAATAACCAGAATGGCAAAGGCTCACCCATTGATCAGCTCCAGGATGATCAAAGACAGTCTGGAGTTACCTGTAAGTGCTGTGACAGTTAGAAGACGCCTGTGTGAAGCTAATTTATTTGCAATAATCCCCCGCAAAGTCCCTCTGTTAAATAAAAGACGTGCAGAAGAGGTTACAATTTGCCAAAGAACACATCAACTGGCCTAATGACAAATGGAGGAATATTTTGTGGACTGATGAGAGTAAAACTGCTCTTTTTGGGTCCAAGGGCCGCAGACAGTTTGTGAGACGACTCACAAACTCTGGATTCAAGCCACAGTTCACAGTGAAGACAGTGAAGCATGGTGGTGCAAGCATCATGATATGGGCATGTTTCTCCTACTATGGTGTTGGGCCTATATATCGCATACCAGGTATCATGGATCAGTTTGGATATGTCAAAATATTTGAAGAGGTCATGTTGCCTTATGCTGAAGAGGACATGCCCTTGAAATGGGTGTTTCAACAAGACAATGACCCCAAGCACACTAGTAAACGAGCAAAATCTTGGTTCCAAACCAACAAAATTAAGGCCTCACAGATGTGAAGAAATCATGAAAAACTGTGGTTATACAACTAAATACTAGTTTAGTGATTCACAGCATTGCTAAAAAAGCAGTTTGAACATAATAGTTTTGAGTTTGTAGCGTCAACAGCAGATGCTACTATTATTGTGAACACCCTCTTTTCTACTTTTTTTTACTAATAGCCCAATTTCATAGCCTTAAGTGTGCATATCATGAATGCTTGGTCTTGTTGGATTTGTGAGAATCTACTGAATCTGCTGGTACCTTCTTTCCCATGTAACAATAAGAAATATACTCAAAACCTGGATTAATCTTTTTAGTCACATAGCACTACTATTATTCTGAACACTACTGTATATTTTACTCTGAAACATCCATAACAAGCGCAATTACAGCAACTCTTGCTTTTGTTGCTTCTGTTCTAAACTGGATCTTTCTTTTAATATTCTCCTCCACTGACTATGCCTCCCTTCTCCTTTCTGTATTCCTCACTCATTTATTCACACATTTATTCTCAGTCATATTCCAATTTTCAGCCAGTGGAATCACTGCGCTGGCGGGAACCGAGTTCGATTCTGTAACCGCCTTCTACGTCCAACCGTGCTTCCCTCGCCATCAGGAAATTCTTTATTCATCACAGACTATTAATTAAGAAGCAATCCACTGTGGTGAGAGTGAGCGAAAAGAGACATGGTGCTCCTCCATCTAAAAATTATAATATCCAGCTCTGCAGGGCACTTGAAAATTAAAATAAAATCCAAACAAGATCAGAATGAGACTGCTGAGCGGGCTATATTTGGAACAGGGTCTGTCTTTTCTGAATGCTAAATTTCTCCAAACTGTAGCCGACGGGGAGACACTGGATAAAGGATCACAGCGAGCCAGCGTGAGGCTCCACACTTAAAAAGAGAAGATGATTTCCAAATATAAAAAAATCCCTTACAATCAACCACATTAAGAACAGGCAGTGCCCATCCTCCAGGCACCATGTAGCTCCTCCATATTTAACAGCCTAAATGTTCATAGTGTTTTACTCCTACTGCCTTTGAGCCTTTATTAGTTGAATTATTAGTAATAGCAACAATTCTGTTGACGTGGTAAAATGAGTTGCAACCTCATCGTAGGTTCACTCCTACGGAAACATTGCCAAATCATGATGCCTTTCTACAGAGTGTCGCATGGCCATCAAAGGTAAGCAAACATGACTATATGGACACATATCACGTGACGAGCAGGAGTCACACGTTCACCGTTTCTCCTATTTAAAGGTAAGTAGACTTTACAGTATGAGAAAATGCTTGCCATTTGAGACCTAGAGCCACCTGTGAAGAGCTTATGGAGCGATTGGGTTGGTTGGACAGAGGTGTTTGGCGATGTTGATACCTTGGCAAGAGAACAAAGGTCCAAGACTTTAGGGTTCTGCTGCTGTTGTGACACTTGGACACTAACCAGTAACCGAAAGTGATGACTGGATGTCTTTCGAAGATCCATGAGTACTTCAGGTTGGACTTTTTGTCAAATGAATGGTTACATAGGGAGACTAAGATGAGGAGTACCACTTGCATTGTGAGGTAGCATTGTGACACAGACTCTGGTGCATCAAAGTTCACCCGATGCAGTAGGGTTGGTCCTCATTGTCGGGTCTTTTAATTTGATTAGTTACACAGTGATAGTACTGATTGTTTTTGAGTTATTGTCTTCACAACTGGTTAGATTGGATACACTCACCCACCAACATTGAATGTCCGTGACCTTCCATCCCTCAGGCAGCACTGCATTAAAAACCAACATCATTGTCTAAAGGATCTTACCGTGTGGGCTCAGGAACACTTCAGAAAACCATTGTCAGTTAACACAGTTCGTCGCTACATTTACAAGTGCAAGTTAAAACTCTACCATGCAAAGTGAAAGTCATACATCAACATCCAGAAACGCCACCGCCTTCTCTTGGCCCGAGCTCATTTGAAATGGACAGACGCAAAGTGGAAAAGTGTGCTGTGGTCTGATGAGTCCACATTTCAAATTGTTTTTGGAAATCATGGACATCATGTCCTCCGGACAAAAGAGGAAAAAGACCATCCAGAATGTTACCAGCGCAAAGGTCAAAAGCCAGCATCTGTGATGGTATGGGGGTGTGTTAGTGTCCATGGCATGGGCAACTCACACATCTGTGATGGCACCATCAGTGCTGAAAGGTACATCCAGGTTTGGAGCAACCATGCTGCCATCCAAGCAACGTCTTTTTCAGGGACGTCCCTGCTTATTTCAGCAAGACAATGCCAAGCCACATTCTGCACGTGTTACAACAGCGTGGCTTCGTAGTAAAAGAGTGCGGGTACTAGACTGGCCTGCCTGCAGCCCAGACCTGTCGCCCATTGAAAATGTGTGGCGCATTATGAAGCACAAACTATGACAACAGAGACCCCGGACTGTTGAACAACTGAAGTCGTACATCAAGCAAGAATGGGAAAGAATTCCACCTACAAAGCTTCAACAATTAGTGTCCTCAGTTCTTAAATGCTTATTGAGTGTTGTTAGAAGGAAAGCTGATGTAACACAGTGGTAAATATACCACTGTCCCAGCTTTGTTGAAACGTGTTGTAGGAATCCATTTCAAAATGAGCAAATATTTGCACAAAAACAATAAAGTTTATCAGTTTCAACATTAAATATCTTGTCTTTGTGGTGTATTCAACTGAATATAGGTTGAAGAAGATTTGCAAATCATTGGATTATGTTTTTATTTACATTTTACACAATGTCCCAACTTCATTGGAATTGGGGTTGCATGTATTTCATAGTAAAGTCACCCTCTGCACATCGTCATCAGCAACCAGAGGAGCATCTTCAGACACAGACTGCTCCTTCCCAAGTTCAGGACCAACAGACTGAAAAACTCCTTTGTCCCTCAGGCCATCAGACTGTACAACTCCTCACTCAGGTGGAGTAACAGGAAGACAGAGGACAGGAATAAGAGGAACAGCAGTAGTCAGTAAACCAGGATTGATCCGTATGTCTGGTATTTATATTGTGTATTTAGATTTATATTTGCAAACTGTTTTTACTTTCACTTTTGATACTCTGTGTGCTTCTTACCCTGTGTGCTGCTATGCAATGCTGCTGGAACATCAATTTCCCTGAAGGAATCAATAAAGTTCTAGCTAATCTAATCTAAAAAAAAAAAGATTCTAGTTTTGCATCATTTTAAAACTGTGTCAGATTATAAATTAGATGGGATTATGCTCAGGTACACTAGTCATATGAGCAACTTTAGGTCTCAGATCCTTAATTCCTTCCCTTTGACTCTTGTCTTTACTTCTAACTGCGCTTCATAACTCATTTTCACAACAGAGATTGAATTGGAAAAATGTTTTACGGTATGCTCCAAAAACATCAGGGTCTGTCTCAGATTTTTCCCAATATATTAAGTGCAAAGACTCAAATTTCCAACACATTCCATCCGTTCGTGCTCTGTGTCTTAACAAGTCCAGCTGCTTGTCAACCATCAGCCCGTCGCCACGCTGTAAACAGGGCTGGCACGTGCTCTGACTTTGACATCCAGACGCTCACGAGCCTCGGGCAACGCTGAGCCCTGATTGTGGTGATAAGTCAAGAACAAGGGATGAAGAGGCAGACGAAGAGAGAACACACTGCAAAAGATGAAGCAAATTTTACACCCTCACAACAAAACATTAGAAGGCATTTGGAAATATTATTTCACTGTGTACAGCCCCAAATAATTTCTCATCAAATGTCCCTACGCACAGAAACTCTAAAGTCCCAGTTCATCTCCTTGTGTATTAACATGTCCTCTTTCCTCCCACTTGTCCCTTTATACCAATATTTTAAAAAATGTGTATAACAACTCCTACATTTGATTATATCACATCATGCTATTTCAAAGAGGTGTTAATTCTGGCATAAATATTCAACTTGCTGATGATTAAAATCCAAAGGCCGGAGCCTACGCACACACAGCGCTGAATGACAAGGGGACACGGCGTGAATCAGGAGGTGAATGAGACGAGAGAATGGCATGAAAGCTCGCATGAATATTTTTGCAAGACAACTAGATTCCTGTGAGAATGCCACAACCAAAGGAATGGCTGCTCATCCCGTGAGAGGAAAATAACCTTGATCACAAAATGCAAGAGAGAAGCTTCGGGTTTCTCACATTTATTTCCTATATACTGGTTGACAACTACTGTATATGTTGGACTACCAGTATATAGACTTTGATTCATGCTGCCTGTCCGTGTCCTTGAAAAAGACACTTCATCTGCATTGTCCCAGTCCGTCCAGCTGTTAATGGATACCGACCTTGGCTTGGAAAGTAACCATAGACAAACCCTCTGTGACATGACCCATAGGTTCCCTGAAGAGTTAGTTCCCAGCTCAAATGGGATGGTTCCAAATGTCACAATCTTGGTAATACATGACTGGATTGACATCCCAGTCAATTCAAGAATAGGTAAAGAGGTGGAGCATGGCTAAGACTAGCTTAAACTGTATCACAAGCATACCCCATCATATAAGCTAACAAGCTAGTCTTGATTTGGGTGTTTGATTAATACACATTTCTGCAGACTGGGTCGTGGTTTCGATAACAGGTGGCTTGGTGTGTGAATTAAAAATTATGCTATGGCCAGAATATTGCCTCAGTTACCATGAAGTAACAGTGGAGCTAACCCTCACAAGTAGGGTTGCCAACTCTCTGAAAAATAAATAAGGGACACCTCACTGGCAGGGCTGACCGGCCCATGGAAATATAGACTGGAATGGACATGCGCGCCTCTATCTATTAGCGTCACTCAGGACAGGAAGGCGCCATTACTAAGGGTGGAAATGTGCAGCTCATCAATAATAAACTGACCGCTTTTTTTGCACTAGCGTCACTATTTCTTAATGGATTTTAATAAATGTAGGCTTGTTTCAAAGCCCTTTGAAAGCTCTTTCCAATGCACCTATGCATGTCTGGGTGAAAAAAAAACTTTTATGTAAAATGCAGAAATTTGGGGAAATTACGACAAACTGTGCTGCTTTTCTCGCTCTATTGTCGCTATTTGTTAACAGATTTTAATAAAAGTAGGCTTGTTTTAAAGCCCTTTCATTGCTCTTTCTAATGAACCCATACATGTCTAGGTAGAAAAAAATGTTTTATGTAAAGTGTGGAAATTTGTGGAAAATGTTCCATTCTGTTCATTTACTGTGATTTTTTTTCCTGTCATCATAATTCTCGATGGATTTTTATAAATGAAGCCTTGTAAGTTGTATTCATGCTAATTAAAAGGTCTGTCGAACCCATACATGTCTGGATAAAAAAATCCTTATGTATTAAAATATAAATCTGAAGTATGCCTTGCCATTGTGCTCACCTTACCTTGCTGCTTTTTCCACTGTAATATTACTGCTAGTCTTAACATATATATGATTTTTACTAACATTTTATTACAAGTAGATATAAAGCCATTCAGAATTTATGACTTTTGACCCTCAGTCAGGGTAAAAAGTACCTCCTCCATCCCCTCCAACCACACTGTTAAAATTTAAATGCCTCTTGCGACCACCATGTACATATCTATTAAACAACAGCTGCAAGTATATATATACAGACATAAATATATTTAAACATTTTTGTTTCCGCATGTGAACGCAGCTTAATGAAAAGAACTTATGGCGTTGAGTTATAGTCTCAGTAAATTGCGGCATAACGACTTTAAAATAGACATTTGTTTTACATAATTACATTAAGGCTCTTGTACAGTTCATTTTAGTATTGGAGAATTTGTTTTTGTGGTTCGTGCAGTTGATGATGAAGCACTGGCTGCCTTTTTTCTCCTCATATCGCTTCTGTTTAACAGGATCAAGGTCTCTCTCCACCTTCAGTAACGGCCGCCGTGCAGCACGCCGCTAGTCACGTGACGTCCATTCCAGTCTCTATTTCCATGGACCGGTCAACTGACCATTGCCTTCACCCTTCCCAGCGCGTGTGAAACGATTTTTAACCATTTGACTATTGACTTGACTCTGAATTTAAGTAGATGCACACATGCATTTGTTATGATATGAACATGCGGAAAACAAATTATTATTTAGCAATATATTTTTAGTGCAAAATAAATTTTCACACAATTTCAATATGAGCATCCTGTCCTGCTTCAAAGTATAAAAAAATATGTCTTTAAAAATAAATCTTTCTCTGTCGTGTTATTGTTATAAAAGTGTATAAATTAACAACAACAAAAAAATCATCCAAAACAATGTAACAGTGAAAGTCTGAAAAAGTAAACAATACTTACAATACTTATAGCTGTTGAAGTGCACCTTTTCCCATTTGCCCATGTATTTTTGCTTTCTTTTTTGTTTTGTTTTTTTTTTCGAGGAGGAGTAACGACGTTACAGACATTGCTGTTCGTAGGCGTATCTGCAGTGCCAGTGTCGGTGTCGGTATCAGCCATGCTGCTATGGTCGTCCGACGACCGTCGTCGGCTCATGATTCTCGTGCGGGATCTTCTTGCGAGCAGATGTCCCTCGACCAATGAGATAAGAGTGATTCTGTATCGTCAACTCGTGTCTGTCAGCTCATTGGTGAAGAACAGGAGAGAGGCTGGGATCAAATTTACCGTAAGTTTCCATATAAAGCGCCAGACGTTTTGATTCTCACAGAAATACGGGACAAACTGCGTCCCGTTTCAGGTCAATACGGAACGCACACTTTTATTTCCAAATAAGGGACGATTCCGTTTTTCAAGGGACGGTTGGCAACCCTACTCACAAGCACTTCATACTGTAGTTGCTAATTAGCGCTAACATACAAATTCTACAAATTAACAAAAACTGGTGCACGGACTACTTAGAATAATTAACTACATAGAAAGTCAGACATTAACTCAGATATTTAAAATGCTCAGAAAGCACAAACTTTTGAATCCACAGCAGCTAGCAGCCACTGTTAGCAGGGACTTTGACACACCGGCACATTATCTGTAACTCAAATCAACCACACCCCTAATTATTCAGAACTTCATAGTTTAAAAGAGTTATATAAAAACTTGCAGTCATACAGTTGTTATGAATGAGGAAAGTACCTACAGAGCTGTAAATAACAGGGCTGCAACAAACGATTATTTGGATCATCGATGAATCTGATGGGGTTTCGACACGATTAATCGGATTAGCGGGGAATTTTTTAAAAATATGCCAGGGAAACAATTTTTCTCTCCTTCCATCACTTTATTTAACAACAGAACATTATTTGAAAACTTAAAATAGGGCCTACTTGAAAATCAACAAATCGTCAAATGTCCCTTGGCTGTTGAAATCTAAAATAATAAAGAATAAAACAGTTTATAATGCAGAAAAAAATAATTATTTCAAAGGACATTGCTTTATCAAAGTGGTGAGTTGCCATAAAACAACATTGAAACATATAAATGTTATAAAATATATGGTGAAAAAAAGAGGTATTTTTGTTGCTGCAAATGAGCAATTAGCATAACCAGTTAACCATAAAACCTAAATCAAAAACTGTAGCCTGACTCATTATATGTGCAACATTCTCTGTATAACTTGTAAACTATGTGGTCATTTCACAATGACACATGTGACTCGTGTCTCTTTCTCTAAAATTGCATTGTAGCATTATTAATTATTATTACTGTTATTATCGTTGCTATTATTATTAATATATAAATAAAAATAAATTAAAAATATTATCATTTGTAATACATTTGACTTTTATTATTAATATATAAATAAAAATAAATTAAAAATATTATAATTTGTAATACATTTGACTTTTACGACAACAAACGCTGAGCCATTAATTATTATACAGAAAACAAATGCACAAACATGCTGAAATGCCAGCAGGTTAATGCTAACTTTAACATTGAAAACGCCATAGACATGCTAATGCATTAGCATCAGCGTTAGCATAAAATACATCTATCAGCTGTTTCAGAAGACCATAACAGGTCAGTTTAACATAAAAAGGTAAATATTCCTCACAGACATATGCTCTTTAGGGTTTTAATGGGGAAAAATTAGACCAATTAGATTCCACTAAATTTAGTTCCGCTAACATTTTTATTTTTGCAGGTAAAGTGAGTAAATTTTACAGTCAAAAATGCTTGTTAAACCCTAAATGTTGTGAAAGTGTCGTGACACGGACCCACAACAGGGGGCGTTAATGAACGGACAATGGATAAGCCAAAAAGTAACAATTTAATGTTGTGAATCGCACAACAACGTACAGACAATAACAATATGGTGGACTGTCAATCATACACCAGGTGACGTGTGGGCAGGCTCGACGATAGAAGACGCCTGGAGAGAGAAGAGCTGGATCCCCACACAGCTTCCAACACCAACGGAGCTGAAGAACACTGGAGCCGCCAAGCCCTGCGCCCCAGGTGGCCGCTGTCTTCAGCAGTCAGACCCGGTACTGCTGGCAGAGAACAGAGACAGTCCAGATGAGTGTGAGTTCGCACACTCAGTAATCCCACAGTCTGTATTAAGTAAAGGAGGGAAAACCTCCACCTCCAATCACACACACTCGTGCAGCTCCTGGTCAACCACTTATCTGGGTTGGGGTGTGAGGCGAAGCCGTCGCTGTCACACCAAACGCCAATCCCTCAGATAAGGACACACTCGGCTGCAACAGAAGTTCAGGTTATTACACACAAAGTGTCAGTCAGCAGAGAAATTACCTGAATGGTAGTTGATTTCTCGGCGAGGAGGTGGAGTTGCAGTCCGGTCTTTGTAGTGGTGGTGATGGGTGACAGCTTGTGTTGATTAATGACAGCTGTCACCTCCAGCAAAGCCGACGCCCTCTCGTGCTTGAAGCCCGCACTTCAAGCAGGGCGCCATCTTGTGGTGGTGGGCCAGCAGTACCTCCTCTTCAGCGGCCCACACAACACTAAAATCATACGTTAGTTCCTGTTTATGAACGTAGAGCGCTAGCTAACACTTTCGGTTCTCAGGTCAAGGCACAAAAGCACTGCTGTTGTTGCAACACAGAGCTAAAAGAAGTTACACTGTGGACAAAAATGGAATGTAAGCAGCTCAAAAGGCAGTATTTTTATTCATTTATTTTTCATGCATTTGTTTTGTGTTTGTGAACACAATACGGGTGAGCCGTTGCTCCATTAACAGTTTATAAATATATGATACAGAGATAAACTGTGATTTCTAATACTGCGATTTATTACTTTTGATAAAGATGACAGTGTTTGGGGTTTTATTTTTTTACTTATTTTTCATGCGTTCGTTTTGTGTTTGTGATCCTGGGAATTCCCAGCGGCCCCTGTGGTGCTTACACTCGAAACTGGCTAGTCCACATTGTAATCTGATGTGGCTGCGACTGAGTCCATACTAAAGGTTAGCAGTAATTTCCAATAAATTTTTTAGTGGTTTATTGGTTTAGTGTTATAAAAGTTAACTTTTCAGTTAGCGGTTTAATTGTTATCGGAGCTAACTTTTCGGTTAGCTGTGCTAACCACTCCTGCTCACACAAAGTGTAAAAAACTTGAATTTAAAAGTTCAACTTTTAGAACTTGAGTGTATTGTAAATAGTAAGACAATTCCCTTAGATTGCATTGGATTGAAATGTACGTATAGATAAATTAAGCATGGAGTCACTAAACTGGTTTAGTCAACTGCTAAATTCTCGGGATTTAGAAACAGAATAGAATGCAGTACTTTCCAAGTGATCCTGTCTACATCCATGCTGAGGAATGACGGAACGAGGGTTTTAATCAAACTAGGTACATTTATATCTTAAATAATCCCATCTGAGTTTTCCATGTGACATTTATCCAGCTGATGCTGTTACGCGGTCAGCAAACATTGACATTTAGCACTGTATCAACATTCGCCTCGTGCATATGACTACACTTGGTTTCTGGTGTCATCTTTGAAAATCTGCACCCAGCAGGAGAACAAACTACTGTGCTCAAGATCTTAAATTTGAACACTGATCTTCAAAGAGAATAATAACTGGGGCCAGCGGAGGGAAGAAAATTCTACTTGAAATCCGGGGGCAGCTCGTGTCCACCTCGTCCCAGTCCTCGTTAACGATGCCATCCCTTCTGATCCTCTAACTGGATCAATACTGCATGCTCAGTGACTATCAGTCATGCTTCTTTTTTCCTCCACATCAAAACTTTACAGTCAGTCTAGTTCAAATACCAGGTTCTGGGACTCACAACAATCAATTTTTTAAAATGCAGGATCCGGTCCGTCCCCACTGCCATTAAAGCGGGATGAGGATGTCAGATGAGAGAGCATAGATATACGACTGATGCTATATCAAGTGTTCACTTACCGTCGTTCAAAGGAGAAGTTCACTTTTACGACCCGAGTGATATTAAAACATTGTTAGCAATCATGTCTCTGAGTGCTCTACTCATCCTTGATGACTGTATGATGGGTCTGTCAGGTCTTTGAGCGTGCATTGATGCCGTTGGATGTTGCATCTGCCATACTACGGAACCACCTTCGGTCGAGGATGGCAAACACACATGCAGATAACCAGCTTCCCACCCCCACCCAATCTCTTGAAAGTAACTATCTACATTCACAAAATGGCTCTTTGGATGAACTCAATTCAGTTATGTACATTGAATGTAGTCCCAATTAAATTAAATTGCATTATCTTGCGTGGATGTACTTTATTTGAGTTGGGGCTACATATATTTAATACACTCAACAAAAATATAAACGCAACACTTTTGGTTTTGCTCCCATTTTGTATGAGATGAACTCAAAGATCTAAAACTTTTTCCACATACACAATATCACCATTTCCCTCAAATATTGTTCACAAACCAGTCTAAATCTGTGATAGTGAGCACTTCTTTGCTGAGATAATCCATCCCTCCTCACAGGTGTGCCATATCAAGATGCTGATTAGACACCATGATTAGTGCACAGGTGTGCCTTAGACTGTCCACAATAAAAGGCCACTCTGAAAGGTGCAGTTTTGTTTTATTGTGGGGGGGATACCAGTCAGTATCTGGTGTGACCACCATTTGCCTCATGCAGTGCAACACATCTCCTTCACATAGAGTTGATCAGGTTGTCAATTGTGGCCTGTGGAATGTTGGTCCACTCCTCTCCAATGGCTGTGCGAAGTTGCTGGATATTGGCAGGAACTGGTACACGCTGTCGTATACGCCGGTCCAGAGCATCCCAAACATGCTCAATGGGTGACATGTCCGGTGAGTATGCCGGCCATGCAAGAACTGGGACATTTTCAGCTTCCAAGAATTGCGTACAGATCCTTGCAACATGGGGCCGTGCATTATCCTGCTGCAACATGAGGTGATGTTCTTGGATGTATGGCACAACAATGGGCTTCAGGATCTCGTCACGGTATCTCTGTGCATTCAAAATGCCATCAATAAAATGCACCTGTGTTCTTGGTCCATAACAGACGCCTGCCCATACCATAACCCCACCGCCACCACGGGCCACTTGATCCACAACATTGACATCAGAAAACCGCTCATCCACACGACGCCACACACGCTGTCTGCCACCTGCCCTGGACAGTGTGAACCGGGATTCATCCGTGAAGAGAACACCTCTCCAACGTGCCAAATGCCAGCAAATGTGAGCATCTGCCCACTCAAGTCGGTTACGATGGCGAACTGGAGTCAGGTCGAGACCCCGATGAGGACGACGAGCATGCAGATGAGCTTCCCTGAGACGGTTTCTGACAGTTTGTGCAGAAATTCTTTGGTTATGCAAACCGATTGTTTCAGCAGCTGTCCGAGTGGCTGGTCTCAGACGATCTTGGAGGTGAACATGCTGGATGTGGAGGTCCTGGGCTGGTGTGGTTACACGTGGTCTGCGGTTGTGAGGCTGGTTGAATGTACTGCCAACTTCTCTGAAACGCCTTTGGAGACGGCTTATGGTAGAGAAATGAACATTCAATACACGAGCAACAGCTCTGGTTGACATTCCTGCTGTCAGCATGCCAATTGCACACTCCCTCAAATCTTGCGACATCCGTGGCATTGTGCTGTGTGATAAAACTGCACCTTTCAGAGTGGCCTTTTATTGTGGGCAGTCTAAGGCACACCTGTGCACTAATCATGGTGTCTAATCAGCATCTTGATATGGCACACCTGTGAGGTGGGATGGATTACCTCAGCAAAGGAGAAGTGCTCACTATCACAGATTTAGACTGGTTTGTGAACAATATTTGAGTGAAATGGTTATATTGTGTATGTGGAAAAAGTTTTAGATCTTTGAGTTCATCTCATACAAAATGGGAGCAAAACCAAAAGTGCTGCGTTTATATTTTTGTTGAGTGTAGATGGAAATCCTGCTCATAATTGAATTGAGTTCATCCAATGCATCAGTTTTTTTAGTGTATCTACCGCAGTCAGGTGAAATGTGAGCATCAACTTGGCCTTCTCCAGCTACTGGGAACCACAACACTAAGGTACTTGCGTGTTGGCTCAAGTTCAGAGAAATATATCACATGGCCAAATTTGTCGGACTTGACATTTCCTCACAATGCAAGTGCTTATCCTCATCTGAGACACCCTAAGTATCCTTTTGTTTGAAACAAAATCATTCCAGCGGTACCCAAGGATCCTCCGAAGTGACCTGGTACCAAATATATCTAATCATTGCCTTAGGTCATTGGTTAGCATCCAACAATCACTTCTAGAAAGTGAGACAGGAAGCACACTCAAAAGACTTGGATCTTCATTCTCTTGCAAACATATAAAGAGTGCCAACCCCCTTTGCCCAGTGACCTCATGAGTCCACTAACTTAGGCCTTGGAGGACCCAGAGTTCAGGGTCCTGTTCTCTGGGTCCTGGATAGACATCACTGCCGAGATAAGTAAATGTCTCTATTCATTCAACACTTTCAATGCATATAGAAAAACATCTGATGTCCAAATCCAGGAAGTCACTGAGATCCTAAATCTTAGTCTTGATCCAGCACAACTGATGGATCAAGATGTTCCAACTCCTTAGCTTCTCAAGAGATCCATTAATTCCGTAAAGAAGAAAGCATCATCCTTGAAGTCAAGATCAGTAACCCTTTCCTCGCCAACAAAGGCACCTAAGCCTACCCAGCACCTAGTCCATGCAAGCACTAAAAAGAGTAGGAACCAGAACACATCCCTGAAGATCACCAGTTTTCACTAGGACAAAATTCAGATTGTATGCTTGCTCCACAAAGAACTCAAAATACCTGTGTATAGGCTGTCTATGATATTCATAGACATAGGCATATTCTTGGGAATTCCACAAAATCTAAGACTGCTCCATGAGCAGTCCGCTGTCATGTACTTTTCTTTCCGTCATATTTTTCTTTCCCTGACACGCATTTTGGAAAACACGCAATTCGGAAAACTGAGCATGTCATACAGTTTTTGCCCTTTCTTGGGGAAAAGATGGTATGCTAATTTTTTCACGCCTGTCAGTTGCGTCATTTGCTGGTAAGCAGCCTTTGTGTGAGGATGGGTGTAGTGTCTCGTCGTTTTTTCTTTGCAAGGAAAATGGCGGAACAACTGGTGCAGCGCGACTGCATCAAATTTTGCCAGAAACTGGGCGACAGCCAGGTGGAAACCATTTGGATTATTCAGACGGCTTTCGGTGACGATGCTATGGGCATCACACAGATTAAGGAGCGGTACAATTGGTTTAAAGACGTCCGCACAACGGTGGAGAGCGCGCCGCGTTCCGGTCAGCCATCAACATGCTGAAATGACCAGATCATTTGCTGTGGTGATGCGGGACTGTCGTGTGACTATCCGAGAAATTGTGGAAGAGGTGGACATCAGCACTTTTTCGGCACATTCCACTGTGACAGAAGATTTTGCCATGAAAAGAGTTGCAGCGAAATTCATCGGCACGAAGCTGATGGCGCAGCAAAAGCGCCACCGTGTTGAAGCCTCACAGGACATGTTGTGACATGCCCAGCTCTTCCACCATTCGGAAGATTCAGACGGCTTTCGGTGGCTTTTCAGTCGTGTGACTATCTGAGAAACACACTACTTACTTTGAAATCCAAGATGTGTTTTTGGACTGTTGACTAGGTTGTACATCCAGGCACTCTGTCTCTGAGGTGTTACCAACGTGCTTAGCAACGCCAGTGACTGATCTAATGCAGAAGCAAACCAGAAGGGACATTCCGCGACCAAATCTTTTCTCTTTTTGCTGCGACCAAATCAATTGTTCCCCAACAATATTTTAGATCAAATCTTGTGACCTTTGGTTCTAGGGGTCCTTAAGGTGGATGAGGCAGACACTGATCTGACATGGAAACAAATTGGAAGTGACGTTCCATGACCAAATCAATTGTTCCCCAACAGTAATTTAGATCACATCATGTGACCTTCAATTCTAAGGGTCTTTAAAGTGGATGGGGCGGACACTGATCTGATGCAGAAACTAATCGAAAGTAATGTTCTTCTACCGAATCTTTTTGTTATCGTTGCCGCGACCAAATCAATTGTTCCCCAACGCAACTTTAGATCACATCATGTGATCTTCAATTCTAGGGGTCCTTAAGGTGGATGAGGCGGACACTGATCTGGCACGGAAAAAAATGGAAGTAACGTTCTGTGACCAAATTTTTTGTTGTTGTTGTTGTTGCCATAACCAAATCAATTGTTCCCCAATGCAACTTTAGATCATATCATGTGATCTTCAATTCTAGGGGTCCTTAAGGTGGATGAGGCGGACACTGATCTGACACGGAAAAAAATGGAAGTAACGTTCTGTGACTGAATTTTTTGTTGTTGTTGTTGTTGTTGCCATGACCAAATCAATTGTTCCCCAATGCTAGTTTAGATCACATCATGTGATCTTCAATTCTAGGGGTTCTTAAGGCGGATGAGGCGGACACTGATCTGACGCAAAAACAAATCAGAAGTGATGTTGCCTGACAGAATCTTTTTGATGTTGTTGTCGTAATCGAATCAGTTTCCCAATGCTATTTTAGATCACATCATGTGACCTTTATTTCTAGGGGTCCTTAAGGTGGATGAGGCGGACATTGATCTGAGGCGGAAAAAACAGAAGTAACGTTCTGTGACCAAATCTTTTTTCGTTGTTGTTGTTGCCATGACCAAATCAATTGTTGCCCAATGCTATTTTAGATCACATCATGTGACATTCAGTTCTAAGGGTCTTTAAGGTGGATGAGGTGAACACTGATCTGATTTTTTCAATTAATTTTATTTATATAGCGCCAAATCACAACAAACAGTTGCCCCAAGGCGCTTTATATTGTAAGGCAAGGCCATACAATAATTACGTAAAAACCCCAATGGTCAAAACGACCCCCTGTGAGCAAGCACTTGGCGACAGTGGGAAGGAAAAACTCCCTTTTAACAGGAAGAAACCTCCAGCAGAACCAGGCTCAGGGAGGGGCAGTCTTCTAATCACTAATGATTAAATGCAGAGTGGTGCATACAGAGCAAAAAGAGAAAGAAACACTCAGTGCATCATGGGAACCCCCCAGCAGTCTAAGTCTATAGCAGCATAACTAAGGGATGGTTCAGGGTCACCTGATCCAGCCCTAACTATAAGCTTTAGCAAAAAGGAAAGTTTTAAGCCTAATCTTAAAAGTAGAGAGGGTTTCTGTCTCCCTGATCCAAATTGGGAGCTGGTTCCACAGGAGAGGAGCCTGAAAGCTGAAGGCTCTGCCTCCCATTCTACTCTTACAAACCCTAGGAACTACAAGTAAGCCTGCAGTCTGAGAGCGAAGCGCTCTATTGGGGTGATATGGTACTATGAGGTCCCTAAGATAAGATGGGACCTGATTATTCAAAACCTTATAAGTAAGAAGAAGAATTTTAAATTCTATTCTAGAATTAACAGGAAGCCAATGAAGAGAGGCCAATATGGGTGAGGTATGCTCTCTCCTTCTAGTCCCCATCAGTACTCTAGCTGCAGCATTTTGAATTAACTGAAGGCTTTTCAGGGAACTTTTAGGACAACCTGATAATAATGAATTACAATAGTCCAGCCTAGAGGAAATAAATGCATGAATTAGTTTTTCAGCATCACTCTGAGACAAGACCTTTCTAATTTTAGAGATATTGCGTAAATGCAAAAAAGCAGTCCTACATATTTGTTTAATATGCGCTTTGAATGACATATCGTGATCAAAAATGACTCCAAGATTTCTCACAGTATTACTAGAGGTCAGGGAAATGCCATCCAGAGTAAGGATCTGCTTAGACACCATGTTTCTAAGATTTGTGGGGCCAAGTACAATAACTTCAGTTTTATCTGAGTTTAAAAGCAGGAAATTAGAGGTCATCCATGTCTTTATGTCTGTAAGACAATCCTGCAGTTTAGCTAATTGGTGTGTGTCCTCTGGCTTCATGGATAGATAAAGCTGGGTATCATCTGCGTAACAATGAAAATTTAAGCAATGCCATCTAATAAAACTGCCCAAGGGAAGAATGTATAAAGTGAATAAAATTGGTCCTAGCACAGAACCTTGTGGAACTCCATAATTAACCTTAGTCTGTGAAGAAGATTCCCCATTTACATGAACTAATTGTAATCTATTAGATAAATATGATTCAAACCACCGCAGCGCAGTGCCTTTAATACCTATGGCATGCTCTAATCTCTGTAATAAAATTTTATGGTCAACAGTATCAAAAGCAGCGCTGAGGTCTAACAGAACAAGCACAGAGATGAGTCCACTGTCTGAGGCCATAAGAAGATCATTTGTAACCTTCACTAATGCTGTTTCTGTACTATGATGAATTCTAAAACCTGACTGAAACTCTTCAAATAGACCATTCCTCTGCAGATGATCAGTTAGCTGTTTTACAACTACCCTTTCAAGAATTTTTGAGAGAAAAGGAAGGTTGGAGATTGGCCTATAATTAGCTAAGATAGCTGGGTCAAGTGATGGCTTTTTAAGTAATGGTTTAATTACTGCCACCTTAAAAGCCTGTGGTACATAACCAACTAATAAAGATAGATTGATCATATTTAAGATCGAAGCATTAAATAATGGTAGGGCTTCCTTGAGCAGCCTGGTAGGAGTGGGGTCTAATAGACATGTTGATGGTTTGGATGAAGTAACTAATGAAAATAACTCAGACAGAACAATCTGAGAGAAAGAGTCTAACCAAATACCGGCATCACTGAAAGCAGCCAAAGATAACGATACGTCTTTGGGATGGTTATGAGTAATTTTTTCTCTAATAGTTAAAATTTTATTAGCAAAAAAAGTCATGAAGTCATTACTAGTTAAAGTTAAAGGAATACTCGGCTCAATAGAGCTCTGACTCTTTGTCAGCCTGGCTACAGTGCTGAAAAGAAACCTGGGGTTGTTCTTATTTTCTTCAATTAGTGATGAGTAGTAAGATGTCCTAGCTTTACGGAGGGCTTTTTTATAGAGCAACAGACTCTTTTTCCAGGCTAAGTGAAGCTCTTCTAAATTAGTGAGACGCCATTTCCTCTCCAACTTACGGGTTATCTGCTTTAAGCTGCGAGTTTGTGAGTTATACCACGGAGTCAGGCACTTCTGATTTAAAGCTCTCTTTTTCAGAGGAGCTACAGCATCCAAAGTTGTCTTCAGTGAGGATGTAAAACTATTGACGAGATACTCTATCTCACTTACAGAGTTTAGGTAGCTACTCTGCACTGTGTTGGTATATGGCATTAGAGAACATAAAGAAGGAATCATATCCTTAAACCTAGGTACAGCGCTTTCTGAAAGACCTCTAGTGTAATGAAACTTATTCCCCACTGCTGGGTAGTCCATCAGAGTAAATGTAAATGTTATTAAGAAATGATCAGACAGAAGGGAGTTTTCAGGGAATACTGTTAAGTCTTCAATTTCCATACCATAAGTCAGAACAAGATCTAAGATATGATTAAAGTGGTGGGTGGACTCATTTACATTTTGAGCAAAGCCAATTGAGTCTAATAATAGATTAAATGCAGTGTTGAGGCTGTCATTCTCAGCATCTGTGTGGATGTTAAAATCACCCACTATAATTATCTTATCTGAGCTAAGCACTAAGTCAGACAAAAGGTCTGAAAATTCACAGAGAAGCTCACAGTAACAACCAGGTGGACGATAGATAATAACAAATAAAACTGGTTTTTGGGACTTCCAATTTGGATGGACAAGACTAAGAGTCAAGCTTTCAAATGAATTAAAGCTCTGTCTGGGTTTTTGATTAATTAATAAGCTGGAATGGAAGACTGCTGCTAATCCTCCGCCTCGGCCCGTGCTACGAGCGTTCTGGCAGTTAGTGTGACTCGGGGGTGTTGACTCATTTAAACTAACATATTCATCCTGCTGTAACCAGGTTTCTGTAAGGCAGAATAAATCAATATGTTGATCAATTATTATATCATTTACTAACAGGGACTTAGAAGAGAGAGACCTAATGTTTAATAGACCACATTTAACTGTTTTAGTCTGTGGTGCAGTTGAAGGTGCTATATTATTTTTTCTTTTTGAATTTTTATGCTTAAATAGATTTTTGCTGGTTATTGGTAGTCTGGGAGCAGGCACCGTCTCTATGGGGATGGGGTAATGATGGGATGGCAGGGGGAGAGAAGCTGCAGAGAGGTGTGTAAGACTACAACTCTGCTTCCTGGTCCCAACCCTGGATAGTCACGGTTTGGAGGATTTAAGAAAATTGGCCAGATTTCTAGAAATGAGAGCTGCTCCATCCAAAGTGGGATGGATGCCGTCTCTCCTAACAAGACCAGGTTTTCCCCAGAAGCTTTGCCAATTATCTATGAAGCCCACCTCATTTTTTGGACACCACTCAGACAGCCAGCAATTCAAGGAGAACATGCGGCTAAACATGTCACATCTGATGTGGAAACAAATGGTAAGTGGCATTACAGTGATGTCACGGCAGAAAACCGGAAGTGACATCTCCTCATGGTGGACGAAACGGATGGCATGGCACATGTAACCATTCAAAATGGTGGCACCCATGGTTCTAGGGGTCCACATAGCAGATGACCCAGTTGGATTTTTTATTCTTCTTTTTTTTTTCTTTGTCATCACCCGATGTTCGGTATAATAGTATGAACACAGTTTAATCTGGGTTTCACCTTGCTACATAAGCATTATTTGTTGGCTCTTTTTTCACTTTCATTCTTGCTTTCCAAAACTAATTAAATTTAAAAAATGTGTTTCTGCCAAATACAGCAGGAATTAAAAGTGAGTATCGCAATCATTTATCACTTGTTTGCCAATGAAGCTCTGTTAAAAAAGTAAAAGTGAACTTGTGACTTGAAATTCACTGAATTTCCTTTTTGTAGCTAAACCATTAGATTGTTGATACCAAAAAAACAAAAAACAAAAAAAAAAAAACAAGAGCAATCGTCTTCCTTCTCCACTGCTCAGTAACACGTCAAAACCTGCTCTCGGCCAGACATTAATTCCAGTTCAGCGAGGAAGCCCTTGTAATTAGGAAGTGATATTTCTGGCTTGTCGGATCCCAGCCCGCATCCTGAAGGTGAGTAATTGGCATCACTGAGTGAACCGTAGGACAGAATGAGTCAGGGATGGAGATCTATTACCGGCCACTAAATCAGCGCTCCACACCGGCTTGTGGAAGTCGGCCATCTTTGATGACTGCGTCCCCACTTTGTGCTGTGTCAGAAAACAAGAATTTTTTTTTCTTTTTTAAAATGACCATTTTAATCAAGCAAAAATTACGAGTGTAAAGAAAGTTTTGGCACGAGGAAGAGGAAGCACAGCTCCTACATAATGCCTAAATGAACAAATCATACAGTAATGACTTGTGTTTTCACACATACAATCGTGTAATCTGAGTCACTGCCACCCTTCAAAGTGTGGAAATCCCAGTTTGAGAGGAAAAGCTTCATCGTTAATATGCAACACAAAACATCTTAGCTTGAACTAGGGCAACTCTGAATCTTTGAAATCTGATGAGCTTGATCCATTTATAAATCCTGACACAGAACAGTCGCACCTTTGTGCCTCCCGTACGCACTAATATAAAGGGTTTTTGTGTTTCAGTTAAGGGGGTGAAGATTTGGAATAAATGTCCTGTTGAAATTAGATTATGTAGTTCTTTAGTTTGTTTTAAGAAACGTTATAAAAACCTATTAATTTCTGGATATATTGGAAAAGGAAATTGAATTTAATGTATAAATATGATGTATAAATTTGTTAATGTATGGTATGTATCTGTGGGGAATGTATGTATATATAGGAGTGTGAGCAAAAATGGATATGTATTTATGAGTCCTATTTTTTTTTTTTTTTTGAGTATAAGTGTAAAATGTGTTGGACTGGATTTTTGGTATAGGGGTGGGTAACTTATAAGCTTTGCTTCTTCCCACCCCTTTTCAGACACACAGTGCAAATTTTGGTTTTGGTTTTTGTTTTGATTTGTTTTGATATGTTGTGTCTGTACTGTGTTGATGCTGAAATAAATTTCATTCATTCAAATATCAAAGAATGGGCCAAAATATGTTTCCAGTGTTCAGGTAGAGAGTACGAGTGTGTTTCCGCCTGCCATATTGTGTTAAAAATTGTATTTCTCTTAAAAAATATAAGGATTTGATCCAGAGTGAGTGCAGATTGCAAACAGATCAGCAGATTAAAGAAAAAGAAAACTTCACATTACGGTCATGAAATTTTATTAGCTGGTTGAAGTAATTTATGCTAATTTAGATTCTAAATTAAAGTAATTAAAGAGGTAAATTAAAATGTTCTCTTAAAATAAAAAAAGCCCAAAGTAATTTACTTAAATTGGATGCTTCCTTGGACAAGGTTTGCTAGCTAACTCTGCGCATTAGCCAGTTTACAAATGGCTGAATGTTATTTCAACTGCTATAATTCAACTGGAATGGGACAAATTAAGTCGCCCATGCAATTACCAAGACTGAAGTGCGCTGAGGAAAACTTGAAGCAAGAGGGAAATCGATTCATCTCAGAAGGCAGTTTCACAGTACTTTATTTTGTGCAGGTGTATGTCTGTCTGTGTGTAGCTATATTTCAGAATCATAAAGTAATCCCACCGCCATTGTGATTTTTATACAAATTTTACCTAAGTCCAAAAATATTCTTGAGCACTGATATCCAAAAATATATAACTCAATGCTAAAATACCGTCGGCCATATGAGCACCATCTTCTTTACAATTTGCAGTTGTTTAATTGGTATCCCAATGCAAGTGTATATATATATATATATATATATATATATATATATATATATATATATATATATATACACACATACATTTATTATTATTTAGAACAATTATTAAGATACTACTGTCTTACGTATAATTCAATAAAGTATCATAAACAATATTTAGATTTTAACAGCATCTGCAGGAGGGCATGTGTGTGCGCATACAAGAGCAGAAGTTAGCTTTGAGTTGGCGGAAGTTAGCATGCACGCTGACTTCCGCGAAATGTATTTTAAATCAATCCAGAGGTGTTATCAGGTTACAGAAACAATGTTTTCTGTTTTAGAAGTGTTTATTTCTCACTAGCTTTTACAAATTATATGACAAAGTGGTTATATACACACAAATGAAAGAGTTTGCAGCTAGCTAGACCAGCCCGTGATGTCCCCACGCTAACTTCCGCAAAATGTCTTCTAAATAAGTTCAGAGGTGTTATCAGATTCCAAAAACAGGTTTTTCAGTTTTAGAAGTGTTTATTTCTTGCTAGCTTTTACATAATATATGACAAAGAGGATATATTTACACACAAATGAAATACAATTTGCAGCTAGCTAGACCAGCCACTGACATCACCACGCTAATGTCCATGAAATGTCTTGTAAATCACTTCAGAGGTGTTAGCAGGTTCCAAATGCAGCGTTTTTAGTTTTAGAAGTGTTTTTTCCTCACTAGCTTTTTACATAATATATGACAATGAGGTTATATTTACACACAAATGAAACAGAGTTTGCAGCTAGCTAGACCAGCCACAGATGTCATGGTGCCACTCTACTCTGATTGGCTGTCACCTGTCTCACCTCAAAAAATAAATAAATGAATAACAGAATGAAACAAAACGTGACTTTTTACCCTCTTAAAACAGGTCAAAGTTAGCCATCTCTGAACTTGTCCAAGGTCTGTGTCCCAAAAATGTTCCCTGTGAATTTGAAGACTGGCAGGAACAGGACTGGATTTTTGCTGAGCACAGACAAATGGATGGACGCAAAGACTTCACAATACCAGATGGCCATATTTGATGGCCTCGGGTAATAACCATCAGTCCTGATATTCAAAAACACATTTGCTCTAAATGTTCTTCTAATGGACAAGTCAATATTTCAATCCACCCATAATGCAAGAGAGTGGCTGTTTAATGTCAATCTACCTATTTCCCAGACCCAGTAAGATCATAGGACTAAAGATCCCTTGGTACCAGGGCTTATCCCTAGATTCCATAATAAGAAGAGCATTCCCCTGGATGGGATGCCAGTCCATTACAGATTACTTTCCCAGCCATGGTCAGTACCATTTACAGTTGGGTGATCTGAGACAAAGCAGATGAAGCATCTTGCCCTAGGACACAGACCGTTGGCATGACTGGGAATCAAACCCACCGCTACATATTGGTAGCCCAATGTATCCCTGATATCCCCAAACTGATATCTTAGCATGTCTACAAAACTGCAATTTTGAGCCAGTACGAGTATCAAAGATTAAAAAAAACTACAAGGTCTGCCTTTATTGGTGTTGGAATCTATCGAGCCAATGTGTCTTGAAAAATGAGGCAGAATTGTCGGCTTTAAGAAAATATTAACGTTTGGCACTAGAAGCTAGTTTCACTAGAAGAAATTATGTCGCACTAAGTGGTTTACAGGGTGTTCCTGGGCCTGGTTTCATAAAGCAGTCTAATCTTGTTTAGTTGACTAAACTCACTTAGTTGATTAATGTTTTGACGTTAGTAGTTGCACAAAGCGCTTAGTCGGCTAAAGTTTCATGTTAGCCAACTGAAGTTTTTAGCCTGGTACAGAGGAAGCTAATCTTATTTTAGTCTAAATACCTTCAGTGTCTTACCTAAAAAATGGCGGCTATCATGTACTATCACTTGATGGCACAGGAAGGAAGGCGAGCCTTGTGGCGGAAGCAGGTGTTCCAGGACAAGAATAATCCATTGGAGAGGTTTACGGATGCCAAGGTTCAACAGCAATACCGCTTCCGTCTGCTTTGGCCATGGTTGTAGCAGATGATATTCCAGAAGTAAACAATACCCAAAACGGAAGTAAACAAAACTCGCGCACTGTAGGTGATTCTTGGCAATGGCATTCGTGAGGCCGCTACGCCTGTGAAAACTGTCAACTAACACAAGACAGCTAATCTACAAGTTTAGCCATCAATGTGAAACGGAGATTAGGGAATTAATGTTGGACGAATAACCTCAGTCGACTAAGTAAGTTTAATAGACTAAAAGATTAGACTGCGTTATGAAACCATGTCCTGGTGTTACTGACCACTGCACCGCAGTTTCTCGTCAGTCACTTTGAGAAATATACTAATGATGAATGCATTAAGAGGATGAAGCGTGAGGATGGAGCCACCAGACAGGAGGAGGCCGAGGAGGAGGTGCACAGGGCAGGGTGAGACTGAAACGGTTCTGCTGTGGCAACTTCTTAACAGCAGGGGCCGAAACAAGACTGGCGATGAATGTTTTCTGGAAATTAATGGATTCCCAAATGTGATGAGTACCGCTAATTACGCCAGACAGTTGCACTGACATGGCACATTCAAATGTTGATGGGCCCTATTAAAGAAACTGCTAATATCAGCATATGCTGGCGTTAACGCTGGTCATTAATATGACTGCATATGCTAATGCTAGCTACTGTTTGTGGGTTTTTTTTTTTGTTGTTGTTGGTTTTTTTTCAATGTGGCTGATTAATAGTGAAATACGCAATGTCCATGTAACAATGTGTGATACAAATAGGGAACGCTCCATTTCCGGAAATCCAGTCACTTCCAGACAACATTAATCACTGCATACAGACATGAACATGATGCTAAAGCTGATGTTTCATTCATTTCAATGAGGCTTCAACTGAAAATTTGACCCCCCCCCCCCCAAGATGCCAGTCTATCATAGTCCACCATCTTCTTTGAATTTTCCCAGGAAGTTTTACTTCTTAGGTTATGAAGCTTCAGTTGCCTCATGGACAACATGGATAACATTATTTTTCCGTGTGTGTTCCATTCGCCAACCATATGCTGACATCAAAGAAGCACATCCTATTGCAAAATATCAATGCTTATCCCTGATAAATTCACGTCACAACTCACGAAATAACTCTGTGCCACTCCTTTCAGCTTTACACTATTCTTGATCTTTTCCTTACGGGTCCCCCCAAACCCCATTACCCCCCCACCTACCACCATCCCGTCCAGCTTCTCGCTTTAGACATGTGAGGGAAACAGCTCAGCTTCCCTCAGAGGGACAAAACACACAGTAACAACACTGTTAACAGGATGTGGCTCAGCAGGTCATGTTCTTGCATATGTTGAGGGTGCAATTCTACCACTGTCATATGTTCTCTTTTGCTCTCTTCTCTACATAGTATAACCCTAATAAATATATGGCCTAGTTTCTTAAAAAATTTTTTAATTTGGAACATCATTATTTATTTTGTCCCTATGGCACTTAGACCATGTAGCGCCTTTCTCTGGGCATGGTCCAGCATGCAGGTGCCTAAATACTAAGGACCTCCAGCAAATGCAAAAGGCCAATTAACCATTTGTTTGAAACAAACTCATTCCAGCTGTACCAAAGAGACCTAACGTCAAAGACATCTAGTCATTGCTGTCATTGGGTGGTGTCCTGGGCCCAGTTTCATAAAGCAGTCTAATCTTGTTTAGTTGAATAAATTCACTTAGTGACTAGTTTTTTGACGTTGCGCAAAGCGGTTAGTCGGCTAAAGGTTCACGTTACCCAACTAAACTTTTTAGCCTGGTACAGCGGAGGCTAATCTTATTTTAGTTGACAAATCGTCCAGTGTCTTACCTCAAAAATGGCGGCTATCATGTACCACCACTTGATGGAACACTCAAGAGCTCTCCTACATTGCTCATATTCCTCCAAAAGGAGCGCTTCCTCTGCAGCAGACGACTGTCATGATGTATTTGTGACAGTTCTCACACATGCCACCGGGCATCACTGTTACACTGAGCAACGTTGTTTGCAGAAAAAGGCTTGATGGAAGTGCAGAAGAAGAAACTGAAGAGTCAAACTGCTAGGCTAAGAGCTAAGCATGCCGTATGGGTCTGTAAATGTTAATAAAGCCAGTTAACAAAACAAAGACTACATAGTTCATGACAACAAACAACCCGGAAGTAAACAAAACTGTCGCACATTGGAGCCGTCTCTTGGCAATGACACACGCAAGGCTGTTATGCCATTGAAAACCATTGGCTAAGGTAAGACGGCTAATCTATAAGTTTAACTGTCGATGTGAAATGGAGATTAGACAATTAATGTTGGGCGAATAACCTTAGTCTGCTAAGTTTAGTAGACTAAAAGATTAGACTGCTTTATGAAACCAGGCCGTGGTCTCACAACTACACAATGACACAGTAAGTACCACAACTCTAAATACTTGGACCTTCAATCTCTTTAAAAGGTATCAGCTTCACCTAACACCTTTGTGCTGTTGCCTCACGACTCCATAAGCTTGACTCTCTTAACAAGTTCATCATCTCTCCAAAGATTGTGGACAGCCGAGTCCAAGATGTCACCTGAACCTTAGTCTTGAGTCATGAGGCCTAGACACCATCTCCTCTTTCAGCTAAAACCAAGGCATCCATTGATTCCCACAGTATTGTAGCATCACCTTCAACATCATGAGTGATGTTGAAAAGCACACAATTCACTGGACTACACCACCGTCAATAAATATTTGCATAACAAAAACTGCCCATTTTTAACAGCTTCAACAAAATGGTAGTAATTGTTTCTGGTTGTTTTCCTCGACAGGTCTAAATATTTTGCAAAGTGCTAAAACCAAAGAAATCAGAGGGAAAACAAAGGCAATGAATTAATAATGCAGTGGTTCAAACTCCATACGTTGTGTAGGCCAGCACTTCTTTCCAATATTTTATATAAAAAAAAGGCTTCTGCAGTCTCAAGATACAGAAACCGATAAAAAGAAATCTGCATCAAAGTGAATTCTGAAGAGAAAACTGGTAGCGCACACGCACACAAAGAGAAACACGAGTCTGCTTCAAAAAGCTTTAGACTGATTTAGAGTCAGTAGCATTATTCTCAAAGGAATTTTACCACAAATTTGACACATTAAAAAACAAACGAGTGTTTTATGTCTATCATGTCCTCAAGCAGGCGGGGTTTTTTTAACTTGTAAAATTTATGAGTGAAAACAATGTGATTCAAACCTGTGGATGTAACTGCTGATTTAATGAAAACTTTTTTTTATAAATTAAAAAAAAACTTTTCAACAAAAAAATGTTACAGGTGTTTTTTAAAGGCGCATGCATGAAGTGCCACATGTCACAACCAATATACTTATAAAACCACACCATAAGTGTATCCAGATACAGCCACCAGAGAGCTAAAATTACTGTGATTTATTTTTTAAATTGTGAACTAAGTAAACAAATAAACAAACAAACAGAATGTATGATTTTGAGGCTCAGTAATTTAGCTTTTACAAATGTACAAAAAGAAGAGGAAAAAACTGCAGCAAAAGTATCTTCAACCTAGTAAAACGTACATCAAAAACAGTCGTGTGACCTTGAGCTTGAAATGTGACATGTCTCAGTTCAGGCGCTGCATCCTTCAAAGGCTGCATTCGTCTACTGCATACGTAATGCGCAACTAGGTTGTCTTATTTCAAAGGTTCATTGGAATGCAGCCTTCTTTCACCGAAAACGAAGGAAACAAAAAGTATATCCTTTGTCATCCCCTACCCCCCACCCCCCCAACACACACAATGTGCTATTATAAATAAGTCATATTTGAAAGTATGAATAAATATTGAAAAATGCCTACTGCACTAGGTTCTCGCGTGCAGCTGCCAGGATAAGCTAATGACACAATCACAAACTGTTCTGTGGGTTAGACTGTCTCATTTCAGAATTTTTGGTTTGGCCTCCTCATTCTTGGAAAGCCAGATTTTCCTAGAAAGCAGCCTACAAAGGATGCCGCCCCTAAATTGGGACACAACCATAGTTTATTCAGAGATGAGCGACTTGACAAGCACGCCTTACGTTTCTTCCACAGATTTTGTAGTAATGTTGATAGTTGCACAGAGAAAAGCATCATATCGTAATAACAATAAGTTATTTGGAACATCAAGTGAAAAAGACAGGTGTGTTCTCATTATTGTGCTCAGCAGACTGCACTGATGGTCTGTACAGATCTTTACCACCACAACTGTTGGTAATAACAAATGTCAAGCATAGTAAAAGGTTAGCCTTTGGCCTAAAAAAATGTACAGTTTTAAAAAAACAATAATAACTACTTAAAGCTAACATGACCTAGCATTTGCTAACTAATGTTAAGTCAGGTAAAAGGTTAGACTTTTGCCTTAAGTTAGAGGTGGGTGGATCGATCCTAATATCAATAATATCAATACCAACGCTGGTATTGATATTGAACGATCCTCGTGTAAAATGATCGATACTCAAGCTTTTTTTCTCTCCCGCATGCACTGACTGCTGCGCACGCAGATTCATCAAAGTCTGCTCTTTGTCTGTAAGAGCAACGCTGAGCTGTGTCACACAACACGGAGCAGCGCACCCTCCCCCCTCTGGTCTTTTGTTGTTGCGCAGTCACGTGGCTCAGTGGCACCAGCCAATTTTGTTGTGGTGTGTTAATTTTGTTGTATTGTGGTTTGTCAGCCCTCTACCTCAGGAGATTTTAAGTTGTGTTGAGTGATATTTTTTTAAACAAAAATGATGATTGTGATAATAAAGTATTTTGTTGTCACGTACAATGTTTGGCGAAATTCTATCCTAGGTCTTTTGATCGGATCAATACCAAAATTCCCGGTATCGCCCACCTCTACCTTAAGTCACAGTTTAATCCTCAAGCGACCAAATGGGGTCATTTATGACCCCAAGCATATATTTTTATGCACCATTTTTCCTAATTTTAATCGGAAAAACGATTCCTATCATAATTTTGTCAATCTATTTGTCCTGCATTTGCTCATAGAATTTTGCAAGGATTGGCCAATCCATGTGGCAAGCATAATCCAAACTTGTACGGGGTGGTCACTTATGACCCTGGGTAGATCTATGAGATTTTCAATATACCTTCAGATGGTTGTAATTTGCCAACTCTAATTTGCAAGATTTACAACTGCACAAGTATTGACACTGATTGCTGATGCCCAGAGTGAAGATGAAAAGGATGACGGACAAATGTATTAGAACGTGAAATAAATATGAAGAACCCTAAAACAATCATTTTTATAGATGTATTGCAATATAAAGTCAATAGGGGCATAAATAAATCCACTCAAGGTCATATTAGTCGCTAAACTAGCTTGGTCGCGTGAGGGTTAAGTAATGTTAGCTAGCTGAAACTAACATTTAGCTTACATAAGTTTAGCTAACTAATGAGTAACACAAAAGCTTTGACTTTCCCTTAAGACACAGTTTAACTAAAGTTCTGTGGCAAGTTAGCTAGCTAAAGCTAATATTTGCTGTACCTAACATTTTCTGAAGAATGCTAAGTAAAGCAAAAAGTAGACTTTTGCCTCATGTTACAGTTTAACAAACTAACGTTAGCTGGTTAGAGCTAGCATTTGCCTGAGGATCCAGACAGGTAAGGAATCTTTCAGAGACCCATAATTATGAACAAAAGTATGAAAATCAGTCTTTTAAAGTGTTCTAAAGTAACAAAGATGTTCAAACGTTTTGCTGTGTGCAGTAATCCAGTTTAAAAGACAAGTTACGTATAAGGAGTTAACTTGATCTCAATTAAATTCACAGAGTTTGTTCATAAAGTTTGTTGACATCCAAAAATCTGCCAGTGACTTTTATAAATTTTATGTTAAAACAATATTAATTTTAATGTTAGCACAGCCGTTATAGCTACGTGGACAGCAGTATTTGCCATATAAGCCTCTCTGAGGTGCGTAGCTATGTTTTACTGTCACAATGCACCTGAAGGAACACTAGTGCGCACACAAACACACACACACACATCTGCAGAGCTACACTGCTACAGCTACACTTTTGCCATGCATGCTGCTTCTGTGGCAAAAAAGAAATGATCACAAGAATGAATACTCAGATCTTATGTCCATTTCCACTTCCACCCAGTGAGTCCCTTGAGTACGATCAGCGCACAGTTACAAATGCGACCCTGGAGAGTGATGCGGAGCGCGTTACGGAGGCTGAAAGTGCTTTTTAAGAAAAGCCTACGTGTTTGCAGCACACCGTTCCATGTGAAGGTCAGCCCAGGTTAGCAGGCTGCCTGACATCTACTTTTCCGACTCCGCGTGACAAAACACTACTTTGAAAACACTTAATGAGGCTTTTCTCCTCCATCCTCTTGATCCCCTGGATTTCCTCTTCTTTGTATTATTTTGGCTTTCTTGGGGTGAT
The DNA here is from genome assembly GCF_902500255.1 of Thalassophryne amazonica. Lineage (NCBI taxonomy): Eukaryota > Metazoa > Chordata > Actinopteri > Batrachoidiformes > Batrachoididae > Thalassophryne > Thalassophryne amazonica. Next base: position 44,622,742 of record NC_047120.1, on the reverse strand, counting down.
GCATTTAAAAAAGAAAAGATGGGTAATCTTGGTGCATGCAGACTGCAATAGTCTTCTGCAGAGGATGAGCGGTTGGATCACTACAGTGAAATTCCCAAAAATGAAAATATGCCCGTGCATAATGTGTCAGGTTGAGCAGAAATGATGGAGGCATACCTGACTGCGGTCCTGTGCAGGATGGTTCCCCTCTGGCCAAGAGTCTACATGGTACTGTTGTGTTTGTGTGTGTACTTGTGCATGTAGGGAGGGAGGATGGAGTGCAGTGTAGAAGACTGGAAGCAGTGTGGGCTAAGACACAGCCTGTGCATCTCTCTCTCCCTCTCTCTCTCTCTGAGTATAATCCTCTCTACAGTCTTCGGGGACGAGCTGCAAACGAACCAGCTCTTTCTCTCTCTCCCTCTTCTTCTCTTGTTCTGTATCTCCTTTTTGCACATTAGCCCTGAGCAGAATTACCCTCCCCGTGCCGCCGCCTCACAGCAGATAAGCCAGAAGAGCAGTTTCGCCCTTAATGACTGCCACGACTCTATCGCGTGTTTTCCTTCTTTTTCGCTCCGCACTAAAGTCTTTACGACGCCACCGCGTGGGTGCTCGTTTCTGTTGCAGTGACAGTGCCGTGTGATTAGAGTGTCACTCCAGCTGTGTTATTTACACATACATGTTTATACAAGCACTTTACGGCGCGATAATGCCTCGGTGTCACTTTGTCGTTTTAAGTCGGGTTTGTTTGTGCTTTTTCTTCAGCCTCTTTTGAAGTTTTGTGATCTCCTTTTTTGTTTTTCTTTTTTGCCAACATGATGCAGACGCGCTATGCAAATGTTGTGAGTCACTGTTCTGTATCCCATCTGGATGTGCCGAATGTTATATTAACACACGTAGGATGCTGCATGTTTGAAGAGCTTTCCACCAATCGTTGTTTGTTTGATCCCGGACTCTGTCACATATGTTACAAAGTTGCACTTCTTTTGCTCACATGAAGTGCATTCCACTGTAGGAACTCACTGGGCATTTTAGGGGGTCTGACACCTTTGCAAGTGTATCTGCTAGGGATGGAGTTGAGAATTGGCTCCAAATGAGAACCAGTTCCAAATTATTCAAGCCACCAGAATCCTATGCCTCAAACCTTTGCAGGTGTCTCTACTAGGGATGGAATTGAGAACAGGTTCCATCTGAGAACCAGTTCTAAATTATTCAAGCCATCAGAATCCCTATGCCTCAAATCTTTGCAGGTGTCTCTACTAGGGATGGAATTGAGAACAGGTTCCATCTGAGAACTGGTTCTAAATTATTCAAGCCACCAGAATCATATGCCTTAAACCTTTGCAGGTGTCTCTACTAGGGATGGAATTGAGAACAGGTTCCATCTGAGAACCAGTTCTAAATTATTCAAGCCATCGGCATCCTATGCCTCAAATCTTTGCAAGTGTCTCCAGTAGGGATGGAATTGACATCTGGGTCTCATTAACACAAGATCACTGTCCTCAAAATCATTGTTGATCAATGATCTAATTATTGATCATCACTTAGATATGATTGGGCTATGTGAAACCTGGCTTAAACCTACAGCTGTCCTCCCCTTAAATGAGGCCTGCCCACCAGCATATATATTTAGTCACGTCCTTCGTGATGCGAAGCATGGCGGGGGTGTTGCTCTTATTTATAAATCTAGGTTTAGCTTATTAGCTGTTGGGGGTTACAAATATCACTTGTTTGAGCATGTGATTCTCCGCTCTGCTCAGGATATTACACATTGCCAAGGTCAGAAGAATAAAAATCAGTCATATTGTCACTGTATATAGGCCCCCTGGCCCATATTCTGAATTCTTAGATGAATTTGGTGCGTTCATCTCTAACTTGTCAACTAGTGTAGATAACATTCTGATCATTGGTGACTTTAACATTCATATAAATAAGCCTTCTGATCCACTCTGAAAATCATTTATGGAAATTGTGGATGCATTAGGATTTCAGCAATGCATTCGGGATTCGACGCACATTAGTGGAAATACCCTGGATCTCGTTCTCGCACGTGGTATTGCTGTCACGAATATTGACATCATGCCTCTTACATCAGTGGTGTCTGATCCCTCACTTATTAAGTTTACAGTTTCGCTGCCATGTTTAGTGGAACAACAACCTTATATATCATTACGGCGATGCATCAACTCCTCAACTAAGACTGAACTCGAAGCTAGGCTGCCTGATGTCTTAGCTTCACATTTGACAAATACCCAGTCAGTAGACAGACTTGTGGATAGTTTAAACTCAGTGCTCAAACTACACTCGACATGATTGCACCATCTGTGTTTAAAACCGCGCTCCCCCAAATCACAGTCACCTTGGTTCACTCATTATCTGCGTGACCTCAAGCATAAAGCAGAGGTCTAGAACGGAAATGGCATCGTTCAAAATTAGACGTATTTCACCTTGCGTGGTGTGATGCTATCTTAGACAATAAGCATGCATTATTGACTACAAAGCGGACTTACTACTCTGATTTGATCAACAAAAACAAGCATAACTCAAGTTCTTGTTCGACACGGTGGCAACACTTATGCATGGACAACCACCTGTAGTTCACTCTCCTTTTACAGCACAAGATTTCCTGGATTACTTTGGGAAGAAACTAGAAGACATCAGGTTAAACATATCCCGGCATGCCTTAACCCAGCCACTACACCCTGCTATTGATGTGAGCGCCACTACTGAAGTATTACCTAGATCTACAGAATTTGATAGTATCTCACTAGGCATGCTGACAAAACTCGTAATGTCAACAAAAAGCACAACCTGTTTATTTGATCCTATACCAACAAAACTGTTTAAGGACCTGTGGCCCACTCTTGGGCCGACTGCGCGGGAAATTATTATCTTTCTTTAACTTCTGGATCTGTTCCTAAATGTTTCAAATCTGCAGTGATTAAACCATTACTTAAGAAAGCCAATCTTGACACTAGTGTATTGACAAACTATCAGCCGATATCAAATCTAACATTTTTCTCTAAAATTCTGGAAAAAGTGGTGTCACGGCAGCTCGTAGACTATCTTACTGAGAATAATCTCTTTGAGCCACTGCAGTCTGCTTTTAGAAAATATCATTCACAGAGACAGCTCTCACTAAAGTCATGAATGATCTTCTGCTTACAATGGATTTGGACACCACTACGGTTCTGTTGCTGTTGGATCTCAGTGCTGCATTTGATACATCATATTCTACTTGATAGGCTGGAAAATCATTTTGGGATTACTGGGAGTGCCCTTGCATGGCTGACATCATACTTGACCAGTCGTTCTCACTGGTTTTTGTACAGTAACTCTACTTCTAACCTTAGTGACATGAAATTTGGAGTTCCACAGGGGTCTGGCTTAGGCCCCCTGCTTTTCTCCCTTTATATAGCACCCCTTGGGCACATATTGCGGCATTTTGGGATTACCTTTCACTGCTGTGCAGATGATACTCAGTTATACATGCCAATAACTGCTGGTAATCTCGTTCACATAAAATCCTTAGAAGATTGCCTTGCAGCAGTGAGAAGTTGGATGTCTAGAAACTCCCTACTTTTAAACTCTGATAAGACTGAAATGATGGTTCTTGGTCCGTGAGGACATCGGCATCAATTTGACCACTTAACGCTCAGCCTCAGCTCATGTGTCATACATCACACTGACAAAGTGAGGAACCTTTGGGTAATTTTTGATCCTTCGTTGTCCTTTGGCCTCCACATTAGAAATATTACTAGGACTGCTTTCTTCCACCTGCGAAATATAGCGAAGATTCGTCCCATCCTGTCTATGGCTGATGCTGAGACCCTGATCCATGCATTTATCTCTTCTAGATTGGACTACTGCAATGTTCTATTTTCTTGTTTACCGCAGTCTAGCATTAAGGGTCTCCAATTGGTTCAAAATGCTGCAGCCAGACTTTTGACACAAAGCAGAAAGTTCAACCACATTACACCCATTTTGGCATCCCTTCACTGGCTTCCTGTCCCAGCGAGATTAGATTTTAAGGTTCTGCTACTAACCTATAAAATTATTCATGGACTGGCACCTCCCTACCTAGCTGACCTAATTAAACCTTACATACCGGCCCGGGCTTTACGTTCTCAGGGTGCAGGACTACTTTGTGTCCCTAAGGTGAATAAGAAGTCTGCGGGTCACAGAGCTTTCTCTTATAGTGCCCCTGTTCTGTGGAATGATCTCCCTGCGTCAATAAAACAGTCAGATTCTGTGGAGACTTTCAAGTCCAGACTTAAGACGGACTTATTTTCCCTTTCATATGGCTAGCATACTGGTACAGTTTTGTTTTACGCTTTTTACTCTTTTAATTCATTTATTAGTAATTGGAGCGGGCTGCGGCCTCAACTTTACCTAAATTCTGGGTCTTTTAGTGAAGTTTAGGGCTAGTGGCCGGCGATCACCTTAGTATTTCTCTGTTTTTCTTGTAATTTAATGCTGGCAAATTATACAGTATTTTTTTTGTCTTTCTGTTGCCTGATTCTGTTTTTTTTCTCTCTGTTTAAGGTGCAGCTCCATCCAGAGATGGGAGTTGTATTCGTGTTGGCGATCCTCCTGTCCTGTGTGCCAATAGCATTTCTTGTATATTCGTTTGTGAATTGTTCTGTAATTTATGTTTGTAGCATGGCCCAAGCAGAGGGTCACCCCTTTGAGTCTGGTCTGCTTGAGGTTTCTTCTTCAGAGGGAGTTTTTCCTTACCACTGTTGCTCTGGGGGTTGCTAAGGTTAGACCTTACCTGTGTGAACCGCTTTGAGGCAACTCTGTTGTGATTTGGCGCTATATAAATGAAAATAAATTGAAATTGAGAACAGAATCCATCTAAGAACTGGTTCCAAATTATTGAAGCTATCAGAATCCTATGCCTCAAATCTTTGCAAGTGTCTCCACTAGGGATGGAATTGAGAACAGGTTCCATCTGAGAACTGGCTCCACATTATTCAAGCTCTCGGAATCCTATGCCTCAAACTTTTGCAAGTGTCTCCACGAGGGATGGAACTAAGTACAGGTTCCAGATGAGAACCGATTCCAATTTATTCAAGCCATTGGAATCCTATGCCTCAAAGCTTTGCAAGTGTCTCCACTAGGGATGGAATTGAGAATCAGCTCCATCTGAGAACCGGTTCCAAATTATTCAAGCTATCGGAATTCTATGCCTCAAACATTGGTTGCCATCATGTCCCAAGGTTCTTGAAATGGAGCAATATGTCCACCTGGTGGACAATTACCATTAATACAGGTACAATAGACTTTCGCCAAGAGCTCCAGTGTTTTAGAATCATGACGTCACTGCATATGTAGTTGAATGAGCCCGGTGGGTCTTCTCTGCAATGGGGACAACCGGCTGAGGAGGTCAGTTACTGGGCCATTCCTGAAAATGTTTGCAACATCTGGGAAGTAGGTCCAGATCTGCCGGTGGGAAGGAACCTATGGTAGCATTTCAAAGCAGAAAAAAACGTGCGCACACTGTCCCTTTTTTGGTCAGAAGTGCCATGTTTATGTTCAGTTATATGCCGAAATGGGTTAATTGTGTGAGAAGTCCAAAGGTCAGCTGAGTTCACACTTTTCGATACATTTTGGCTAAAAATGTTCAAACTGTCACAGGGTGTGTTCCCAAGCAATAAGCAAATTAAGGCAGTTAGAATGTCTACTTTAATATACTTATTAAAACTAGTCTTTTATTTTTATTCACTCAGATTTTCAGGGGGTCAAAGTCTACATACACTAAGGTGACTGCCTCTATAAACAGTATATGGAAGATTGCAGCCTTCAGAAATTGATATTACATCTAAAAGCTTCTGAATGACTAATTGCCATAGTTAGGGGTTAAAAGAATTATGTCAAGGCGCCCAGAGGAAAATGTGGGTCTCCAGAAGTCATGTTCCTCTTTAGGAGCCATCTCCAAAAGATTGAAGCACCATGAATACCTGCACAATTTCCTATAAATCCAAATATAAACTGATATTAATGTTTTATAAATAAAAACATAAAAATGCGTGACCACTTTTCACCTTTAAAATTAAATAGTTTCCTCCAGGTGGTTCATAAGAATGTTCTCGCCTGTGTCTCGCCATATCTGATGCTCTTTCGATTTCCGTAGCAGTTAAAAATCCATTACCTCACTCAGTGAGCTGATTAAAAAAAACTTAGTGTTTCCTTTGTCTCTTAATTTGATGATATGCCCGATAAAATACTTTCTTATGTTTTAAACATCCAATTTAGGTTCCTCACTGAAGCCTGTGTGATGGAGTGAGCAGAGCGACAGAAATGATGGGACTTCTGTTCCTTGAGTGCTGCATTCAGGCACAGAATTAGTGCTGCTTCAGGGTTGGAGGACGTAATGCCTTAAAAAGGGATCATGAAGACTCCACAGATTAAGTGCTGCATTTGTTAAACCTGTGAACATCCAATACTTCTGGTGTGATTGATACACATTTCATGGATATGTAAATCCGCTCTTTAAGAAGCTTGTTGAACAGAGTCAAAGGTCAGTGACCAGGATCAAATGTGAGTGATTTAGATCACAGGTCAGCAATCAGAATGAAAGATGCATGATCAGGATCAGAGATTAGGATCAAAGTTGACTGATCAGGTTCTACATTTAACTATCAGGATCAAAGGTCTGGATGAATTATGATTATGACAAAAAGGTCAGGATGAAAGAACACTGACAGAATGAAAGGTCAGCAGTTTCAGTAAAAAGGTTAGTAAGGTCACCATTCAGGATCAAAGATGGGTGATCCAGAGCAAAGAATAAGATCAAACATGACTGGTCCATATCTAAGTTGAGATATCAGGACAAAAGGTTGAAAGGACAGGCTCAATGGTCAGCTAATTAGACCAAAGGTCAGCAATCAGAATGAAAAGCTAGATCGAAGATGGCCAGTCCAGATCAAAGTTTAGGATCAAAGATGAGTAATCTGGGATCTAAACTATAAGGATCTAAGGTCTGGATGAAAGATCTGTGATTATCACTAAAGGTTGGGATGAAAGGGCAGAAATTTCAATAAAGGATCAGTAATCAGGATCAGGGTGAAAGGACAGGATGAAAAATAACTGATCAGGATCACAGGTCAGCAGCAGTGAAAGGTGAGCATTCAGGATAAAATTGTCTGTCCACATGCGCACATTTGTCCAGATCTAGCTAATGATGCTGATCTGGAAGATATTTTCGGGGGGGGCACCAGGGTGAAGCGTTGTAATTTGGTTTGGGGCTTAAAGGATTGTTGGGTCATGGCAGAAGCGTGCACTCTGAGTGCCCTTCTAGTGACATGTCCATGAAATGTAGCATTTGGGGAAGTATTTGTTGTACATAGTGCTGCTCTAGTTTCTAGTTTTGTAGGGGTAGTGCGTTTATATATATATATATATATATATATATATATATTGTGCTGGCAGCGGTCTCCTATAGATAACTTAGCCTTGTCAAATATAAGATTTCTCTGCTACGTGCTCTGAATATATAAAAGTCGAGTATTACTGTTGTTTATTTCTGCACCAGAGTGGATTTCGTGTGCGTTTTCCTCCAGAGGAGTTTGAATATCCCGACTGTAACGGCTCCGTCCATTTCTATAATGTGCGTCTGCACGCAGTCAGACCAGTTTCCTCTTGCTCCACGCCCCGTCAAGTATTTCTTGACACCCTCATAGGAACAAGACCTAGACTGTATGTATCCATGATGCTATGCGGCTCTAACTCACCAAACCCTTGCTGCTCTGTGGAGACCGGGGGTGGGGGGGGAGCCCCGCGGATTATGAGCGTGTTAAATTGGCAGAATGTATCAGCGTCACACAGATCACCGTCACATTCACCCCCACGACTCAATTATCAAGATAGATGGCTCAAACATAATCGCCCGCAACAGCGCTCGGACCCATTTTCTGCTTAGTGGTCGGAGAGGAAAGAGGAGAGATGAAGATGAAAGAGAGGGGAAGGAAAGAATGCATTAGTGACTCGCCATAGGAGGAAAACGCTTCTTTCAGCGCAGTGAAAATCAGATTGCATCAACAGAGATGGAAGGAGGGAAGAAACGAGAAAAGCTCGGCGTTATTGCAGCGCGCCTTTGGATAGGTAGGAGCCGGGGTAGCAGAAATATGGAGGGAGCGACAAACTTGTCATCCCAATGAAATCAGACTCCGAAGATGCTGAGGAAAACGCATGGCTTACGGAGCGGCGACTGTGTCTGTGCAAGACAACTGAAAGAATCGTGTTCAAAGAAATTTTGCAGACTGAGTCTAAGCCTGCAAAAAGCATTTTTTATCTAAAGGATCTGAACCGTTAGTCGGTATGAGGGGTGAATTGATATGTGAGTTTCCCTGAGTGAACCTCAGGGGCCCAAAGTCACATGGGGGGGGGGGGGAACCAGTTCATTCTCCATAGGAATATTATGGAGGAAGAACCTAATAACACATGAACTAGGAGGCGCTCAAGTGCACATATTTCTGCCAAGTTATCCATTTACACCTCTGGTGATATGATGTACATCTATTGTTTGATCATGATCACTCACTTTTGTTTCTGATTGATCCTGATCAGCACGCTTCTTCACACATTTTTAATTGGTGATATTTAGTACTGAAAGTTCTTCATCAAGATAGCTGACCTTTGAGCCTCATCATTCTTCATGATCTTTAGTCTGCTTGTCCTGTGTCCCTACCTCACATTAGATCTTCCTGATTCCTGAACACAGCTCTTTGATCCTGCTGGATGATCTTTGATCCTCATTATTTATTCTTAATTGTATTTATTTGTTGCTTACGCTTCTCATTTTTCTGTTTTTAACTTGTTCAATTGTTTTACTGTCCCACTTTTATGAGAGAATAGTATTTCGTGTCATTACAGTACTTTGTGGCAGATATAATTATTTTAAAGCGCTCTACAAATGAAGTTGAGTATTCTTATCTCTGATCTGACTGACTACCTTTAATCCGGACCCAAGATCCTCCTTATTCCTGCACTTTGATCCTGATCTTTGCTCCTGAACTTTGAATTTGATAGCTGTCGTTTTATCATTGATTGGAGTCTTTCATCTGATGGTTGACCTTTCATCCTAGCATTAGATCCTCTTGATTTGCGCTGTCTGAGTCTGAAATTGACTCTCGAGCACTCATCTTTCACCTTGCTGGCTTATCTCTGAGCCTCATCAAGAAGGTGTTGCACTTTTGCCACTGTTTATCTGTCTAGCTTTGGTCCTGTAATCAGGACTAAAGGAAGCATGACAAAATGACCCCTAAGAAATCAGGATCAAGATCAAAGGAATCAAGATGAAAGATCAAAGCCAAGATTCATCTTGATGTGGCTCGGCACTGAGCTTTAACTCGTCTTTGATCCAGCACGTAGATTCCACCAAATGTCACTTAAATCTCAAAAACAGAATGTACTTGATGGAAGTAATAAATAACTAACAAAGCAAATACATACCAACAAATGCAAGAAGAACAGTCCCAGGGCATGATGGGAACTGAGCCTACAACCATTTTTATGTCTATTTAAGCAAAAAAAAAAAAAAAATAGAAATCGTGTTGTGTGTTGGGGGGGTGTGGCTGGACGTTTTGGTGTTCTTTTCTTTTCTTTGCTCTCCAGGTGGTATGCAAACTGATTTATTGTCTGTGGAGAAGGTGCTGGCAGAAGAGTCCTTCACCCTCATCATCATGATGTGCAGCACCTGTGTATGGTGCTCACGTGCAACCTTAAAGACTTTCAGCTGAAGCAGATAATGAGATGGCGTTCTGCATTTAAGTCATGTGTGATTCAAGCAGAATTGCCGGGAACTCGACTTTGTGATGTTCGTTTGTGAGACGCTGAGGACCGCGCCTGGGTTTGACACATCGTGCCTGTGAAAGAGGAAGGGTGAGGGACACATGCTGTCAGCACACATCAGAGGTGATTAATTGTCTGAATAATTGTTAATAGTAACTTGGTATTTTGTTACGCAGTATATTTGAACTTTGATGAGAATTGTGCAGCTCGCTTCTCACTGCCGTGGCGTGCGGACTGATGATCCTCCACCTGTTGTGAGAAGCTGCTCATTTACATAAAGCTTAAATACAGACCTGAATGTGTTGCTGATAGTGTGTGCCTTTTGAAGGATATTAGTTGTAGCTGCTGACTTACCTCACCTTTTCTATCCTTCACAGAGAGTCGGTTTGTCGTGTCCACCTGGGGGGTGTTTGGCGGTGAACGTGGGTCCAGAAGCACCGGGCTTCGATCCTTTTGGGCGCTGGAGAGCGTGCTGTCCTTCACTCCGCCAGACTGACGCAGCTTTTGTTTGTGCACTTTGTTATGCACCAAAGGGTGGAAAAATAAATTGTTTTGTTATTGGAACCGCTTTCTGGTTGTTTTAGCGCTGGGTTCCGTCAGACGCAGGTCCGCTCCTCAACCCGCGTCGACACATAACAGTAGTTCCCGGCCTTTCCATAATGGACCCAGCGGCAGAGGCAGTTCCATTCGCCGAAAGAGTTCAAGAACACTTGGAGAAAATATGGGAGCAATTACAGCATTTCACAAACCAAATTAAACAAACAGATGTCCGCCTTACGGAGCTTGCAGCGCAAGCCGTTCTGCTTCCTGCTGCTCCAGCTGCGGCACCATCGATACCGGTGCAGATAACTCCGTCACCCAGAGATTCGGCTTCCGAATTGATTATTTGTCGTCCGGAGCCTTATGCGGGAAACGTTGAAGCTTGTGCTCCGTTTTTGATGCAATGTTCTCTGGTTTTTGCTCATACCGTTGCCCAGTGGTTGCTGAATCTCAGGCAGGGGAGGCGGAGTGCGGCGGATTATTCTGTGGATTCCCGAATTTTTCCTGCTCAGTCCGGTTGGAATGCCGCAGCATTAAGCGGAGTGTTTGTGGTTGGTTTAAATGACCCATTAAAAGACGAGCTAGTAGTCCGTGACAAGCCAAACGATTTAGATGAGCTAATATCGTTGGTGATTCATCTAGATGATCAGATGAAGGAGCATGGACGCGAGAGAGGGCGGCCATCAGAACGTTTTTTTTTGTCTCGGGGCTTTCCCCGACACAGATCTGGGCCGCCTCTTCTTCGCCCCACTGAGGCTCCTCCGACGGGACCTCTGGCTCCTCTTGCAGATGAGCCCATGCAGCTCAGACGAGCTGAGGCCGCTATATTGCCCCGTCATAGAAGCGTCAAGAAAAATAGTGGTGACTTCTCTCCAGGTGTTCTGGGACAGGCGAAATAATACACACACACAAAAAAAAAAAAAAACTTGTATGGGCTAATGTTTTGTTTCTTTGAAAGGGGTTTTAATTTGTTTGGGGAGTCAGAGACTTGTCTGGTGGAGTGAACGACAGGCGGTTAGAAGCCCGTCTGGACTCACTTGATCGTTGTTTTTTTTTTTATGTGTCTTTAGGTATTTTTTGTTGGGTTCTGGGGTCGTTTTGTTTTGTTGTTTTTATTATTTCCCTACTTCCCTAACCCCAACCTCACTCGCCCCAAGACCGTTCGTCTTGTGGGCGGTGGGGTGGTGCAGGTTGGTCACGCTGAGCATTCTCAGAAGACCTCTGCACCTAGGGGGGGGTTGTTAGGGGCGTTTTTTCTGGTTTAGTTTGGGCCCGGTTTCACTCCAGCCTCGGTGGGCCTTTGTACCGTTCGTCATTGGTGTTGCTGGGGTGTGGTGCAGCGGGAACATGCCTCAGTTGGAGGGGTGGGCCGATCTGTTGCCGTTCGCCATTTCGGTAGTTCCACCCCTCCTGATAGGCTGGGGTATGGTTGGGGGAGACACCGGACGTATTTCCGGTTTTCCGCTGCGCCTTGGGGTTGGGGCTGGGTTAGTTTTTCCTGTTCCCTTCCCTGGCTTGCTGTTTTGTGCCGTTCGCCAAGATTGAGCCGCCGAGGGGCTCTGGGAAGGACCTGGGGTCTTTCGGGGTGCCGGGGAAGGTAACAGGGCTTATCGGTTGTTTTATTTGCCCCCGGGGTTGTTTAAGGTGGTCCTCCAGGGGTTGGTCTTTGATGTTTTTTGTTTCCTTCCGGGTTCCACCTCCAGGGTTGATGGGACGGTCCTCTGGGGGGGAATTGGCTTGTGGGGCCACCTAGCCAAGTGTGGCCGGGTCTGGGGTTCCTGGGTTGTGGGGAGGGTGCCTCCTGGGGTTTGATGGTACGGTCCTCTGGGGGGCGCCGTTTGCTCCATGTGTACCTGGGGACCTTTGTGGGATTCCGGTTTTGGCTATTCCTCCTGGAACCGGCGGTAAAGGCCTTCTGGGGGGTGTTGGGCTCTGCAAGTCATTCTGGGGGGGTTGTTTGTTATTTTTCTTTTATGCATTTATGTTTGTATTGTGTTTGTGGGGCTGTGTTGGGTTTTTGCATTTGGGCATTTTTCTTTTCTTCCCGGGGTTGGATGGGACGGTCCCCTGGGGAGGTTTTGGGTGGGTTTTATGTTTTTCTTGTATGTTGGGTTGTATTTGGGACTGTTTTGGGGTTTTTGTTGATGCCAGCCGGCCTTCCAGCTGCGGTGCCCTGTCCTGCTGTCTGTGGTGGACCTTAGGAGCGTTACGCTGTCTGCTTCCTGACGTGGACCCCGGAGGGAGGTGCTGTTCTCGGACCTGGTCTGTTCGGTCGCCGGGAGGCTTCCCGTTAAAGGGGGGGTACTGTTGTGTGTTGGGGGGGTGTGGCAGGACGTTTTGGTGTTCTTTTCTTTTCTTTGCTCTCCAGGTGGTATGCAAACTGATTTTTTGTATGTGGAGAAGGTGCTGGCAGAAGAGTCCTTCACCCTCATCAACATGATGTGCAGCACCTGTGTATGGTGCTCACGTGCAACCTTAAAGACTTTCAGCTGAAGCAGATAATGAGATGGCGTTCTGCATTTAAGTCATGTGTGATTCAAGCAGAATTGCCGGGAACTCGACTTTGTGATGTTCGTTTGTGAGACGCTGAGGACCGCGCCTGGGTTTGACACATCGTGCCTGTGAAGGAGGAAGGGTGAGGGACACATGCTGTCAGCACACATCAGAGGTGATTAATTGTCTGAATAATTGTTAATAGTAACTTGGTATTTTGTTACGCAGTATATTTGAACTTTGATGAGAATTGTGCAGCTCGCTTCTCACTGCCGTGGCGTGCGGACTGATGATCCTCCACCTGTTGTGAGAAGCTGCTCATTTACATAAAGCTTAAATACAGACCTGAATGTGTTGCTGATAGTGTGTGCCTTTTGAAGGATATTAGTTGTAGCTGCTGACTTACCTCACCTTTTCTATCCTTTCGCAGAAAGCTCGTGTTTGTCGTGTCCACCTGGGGGTGTTTGGCGGTGAACGTGGGTCCAGAAGCGCGGCTTCAATCCTTTTGGGCGCTGAGAGAGCGTGCCGTCCTTCACTCCGCTCAGACTGACGCAGCTTTGTTTGTGCACTTGTATGCACCAAGGGTGGGAAAAATAAATTGTTTGTTATTGGAAACCGCTTCTGGTTGTTTTAGCCGCTGGGTTCCGTCAGACGCAGGTCGCTCCTCAACCCGCGTCGACACATAACAAACTGTGCGCAATGTTATTGTGGTTTTCCGAATGTGTTGCTTAAACAGATATTTTTAAAAGTGTTTTTTTTTTAAGTATATGTAAGGGGTAGGAAGTGTTGCTTGCAATATTTTAATGTGGCGTCACATTCTGTGATGATGATTTTCAGGGAACACAGATGAGGAGCACGTGACCACTTTAATCCACCGAAGTAAGACAGATTTGAATTCAAATAGAAGTAAATATTAACATACATCCAGGTCACACTGTCTTGACAGTATTCCCAAATAATTCCCTGCCTCACGCCTCCTTATTCCACTGGACAAAAGCTTTTCATTGGGGGATTCACAGCAATTGCTCTGTATCATCAGAAAACGAGCAGCTTGTTAATTGTGGCTGCACAGTAATTTAGTCATCAAAGCATTTGTCACACTCGCTTTCAGAGGACACGTGTGACGGAAGCTTAAGAGACACCAAAACCGAGGGGACATCACAGCTGTCACACCACACATGCACAAGTGCAACCAGCCCACGCATTTTAATACACACACACACACACACAAGCATGAAACCAGGAGCACGTATACAGGCATGTATCAAACACCATCTGAGGAATTAAAGATGTGATTTTAGATACGTGCTGCAAAATGTAAATAGACATAAATAGACAGATGGATGTACTTAAATAAATAATCCAACTAAACAAAACTAAAAGTTATAGCAACTTTAGTTTTTGACCCATGCACAAACTGCAAACTGACCTTTGTCACCATTCTTGCTGTTGTACCCCCATAACTCCATAACATTCAGTCATACAACTAGATAGTCCAAACTATACATTTTTGGAATATTTGTGATCAGACAAATAATATGGCTATAGTTTTCAATGTGATTGGAGCATTTTTAAATTTTGATCCCTGTGTAACTCTTCAATTGACCCCTACTGGCTGCCTATTGAAATTCAGGTGGCTAATCAGTTATTTCAAAAGAGTAATGTCTAAGGAGTATGTGTGCTTATTTTGGTGCTTATTTCCAGAAATAAACAATTGTTAGGGCCCCTTCACACATAGTGCGAAGTTTGGACAAAGTGCGCATGACGCAGGAATCGTGTGCAAACCGTGTAATGTCGTCCCTGCCTCCAACGCCTCGTACACCTGTTGCTACAACTATTTGCACACACAAGCGCCTGAAAGATAAAGTGTGCACTGTGTGAACTCATCACACCCTCTCACGGCAGGTGTTGGACAAATTCCAAGTGACACGCACAAACATCTAACACCGCTCGCATGGCACTTAGAAAATGTGTGGCCAGTCGCACTCTTGGCACGACAACAGACTGCAGATAATCACTGTCATGCTGGCAGTGAAATTTGTCTAAGTCCTGCACAAGTGTGGTTTTGGTGTGTGTGCTGAGATGACAGGAGGTGTGTTCTCCCACTGAAGTGGCTGTGGAAATCTATGGATCTGGACATTCCAGCTGGACACCACATACTATGGTTGGACGGACATGGACAAACAACTGTCCACTGTGATGTGCGTGTGTCTGTTTGCTGTTATCAAGTGGACATAAATAAAAACATAAAAACACATGCTGCAGTGAGCTGCTCCGAGGTTGAAACAGACCATGGAGCAGGGATTTTTATAATTTATTTGTATTTGTATGTTACTGCTGCTAATAAGTATTTGAACACTTACCAACCAGCAAGAATTCTGGCTCTCACAGACCTGTTAATTTTTCTTTAAGAAGCCCTCTTATTCTGCACTCTTTACCTGTATTAATTGCACCTGTTTGAACTTGTTACCTGTATAAAAGACACATGTTCACACACTCAATCAATCACACTCCAACCTGTCCACCATAGCCAAGACCAAAGAGCTGTCTAAGGACACCAGGGACAAAACTGTAGACCTGCACAAGGCTGGGATGGACTACAGGACAACAGGCAAGCAGCTTGGTAGAAGACAACAACTGTTATGATTATTTATTAGAAAGTGGAAGAAACACAAGATGACTGTCAATCTCCCTCGTTCTGGGATTCCATGCAAGATCTCACTTTGTGGGGTAAGGATGATTCTGAGAAAGCTCAGAACTACACAGGAGGCCCTGGTCAATGACCTGAAGAGAGCTGGGCCCACAGTCACAAAGATTACATTAGTAACACATGATGCTGTCATGGTTTAAAATCCTGCAGGGCAGCAAGGTCCCCCTGCTCAAGCCAGCACATGTCCAGGCCTGTTTGAAGTTCACTAGTGACCATCTGGATGATCCAGATGAGGCATGGGAGAAGGTCATGTGGTCAGATGACACCAAAATAGAGCTTTTTGGAATCAATTCCACTTACCATGTTTAGAGGATGAGAACAACCCCAAGAAAATCATCCCAACCATGAAGCATGGGGGTGGAAACATCATACTCTGGGGGTGCTCTTCTGCAAAGGGGACAGGACAACTGCACCGTATTGAAGGGAGGATGGATGGGGTCATGTATTGCGAGATTTTGGCAAACAACCTCCTTCCCTCAGTAAGAGCATTGAAGATGGGTCATGGCTGGGTCTTCCAGCATGACAATGACCCCAAACACACAGCCAGGGCAACTAAGGAGGGGCTCTGTAAGAAGCATTTCAAGGTCCTGGAGTGGCCTGGCCAGTCTCCAGACCTGAACTCAATAGAAAATCTTTGAAGGGAGCTGAAATTCCAAACCTGAAAGATCTGGAGAAGATCTGTGTGGAGGAGTGGACCAAAATCCCTGCTGCGGTGTGTGCAAACCTGGTGAAAAACTACAGGAAATGTTTGACCTCTGTAATTGCAAACAAAGGCTACTGTACCAAATATTAACATTGATTTTCACAGGTGTTGAAATACTTATTTGCAGCAATAACATACAAATAAATTATTAAAAAAATCATACATTGTGATTTCCGGATTTATTTTTTTTTTTTTTTAGATTATGTCTCTCACACTGGACATGCACCTAAGATGAAAATGTCAGACCCCTCCATGATTTCTAAGTGGGAGAACTTGCAAAATCGCAGGGTGTTCAAATGCTTATTTTCCTCACTGTATGTATATATATATATATATATATATATATATATGTGTGTGTGTGTGTGTGTGTGTGTGTGTGTGTGTGTGTGTGTGTGTGTGTGTGTGTGTGTTTTGTGGTGCGCTAATTTCAAAATGTTTCACGCTATTTCGCCGTTTTCATCCAAACGCCGTCCAAACTTCGCACTTCGCACTGTGTGAAGGGGCATTACAGTTATCTGCTCTACTAACTTGGCTTTTAATATATAGATGACCACAAAATCTCTAATCTGGATCAGATCCGGATCAAACTTTGTCAGTCGATAAAGGACACCATCCTACATAAAGCTCCTACATAAATTTGATGTTTTTGAGAGAGTTATAAATTTTTTAAAATTCATTCAATGTTAAAGATAGGGATTTTTCCAATTTTCCAAAATTTTTCCTGACTCTGACATATGGCCTTGAAAATTGAATCAGTTCTTGCCTATCAGGATATGAATTCTGTATAAAGTTTTATACTGATATATGAAAAAAGGCTGTCCACAAACAGACAAACAAACAGGAGTGAAAACATACCCTCCACCCAGCTCCACTGGCAGAGGTAATAAAATAAGGTAAAAGTTTTGAAGTCAATTGGATGCATTCTATACTGCAGCCATTCCAAAAAATAAAGGATTTCAGGGCCAACTTTGAAATCTGAAAATCATCTGAGGCCCACCCAAAACTATTAATCACAAAATTTTTTGACAGCAGAAAAAGATTAATATTGTGCTACCTCTTGGTGTTTTAAGATTTTAGTCATAATAAGAATTTTCTTTGACACCACTATAAATTTATTCCTCTGCATCACATAAGGGATTCATAATATGATTTGCCAATATGATCAAAATTTGCATCATCTGGAAACAATTTAGAATTTCTACCCCTGATGGGTAGAAATTCAAGCGATCAGATGCCATGACCTACATTTGGTAGCGACATCATAGATCACATGGGAGCCTTTGTCACCGACCGAACGGTCCCCCTAAAAATCGGTCCACCCTGCTTTCACTGCGCATACATCATTTCTTTGAGTCAGCCGCGGTTCACAGATTAGCACCTTGTTTCTGCTTAAAACTGCACTCCAGTCATCGTGTATCTCAGCGACAGATATCTGAAGCTTTTGTACAATCATTTCCACATAAATTCGGCATTATTTCACAATAAAAGACGGACGAAGCAATCAGAGCACTGCAGCCAGAGGAGCAGCTAGCTGATGAGTTCACTTCACCTCCGTCATTTCAAAGCGTCAGTAGCAACTCATCGATTATCACCTCATTTCTGCTTAAAACTGACTAGAATGATTTATGAGGTTTTACCTTGTCATCATAGCATAATGATTATACTTTTTATTTTCCTATAGTATGCTAACAGAGTTACTTTAGATAGATACAGTACACTCACACACTCATAGCTTATGCTTCTATAGCTTAGCCTACTAACTATATTTGATTTTACTACTAGTCTACATACTAAATTACCTATACTACAATCTTCTCCTGTGATGTCTTATCCTTCTTATGTCTTATTATTCATTATATTATATATATACCTTTTTCTTGAGCTACTTGGGTGGGTAGGGAGAGTTCCCATGGGATAAAAAAGCTTTTTAACCTACCATCCCTGGTTCTCAAGACCAGGCACGTAAGTGGCTCTACTCTACTCTTTTCTACTCTCCTATTTTACTCTTCCTTTTTAGATATTTAGATATACCTTTGTATACTGGCATAGTTCCACCTTAAAATTGGAATATAATATATAAGATATACCTTACTGAATTTTCATCTGATGGTTAATAATCACATTATTCCCTTTGATCACTTTGGGTGAAGACACTCAGTCTCAGATGAGCTGCTGTGGTCCCAAATGATGCATGCGCAGTGAATGCAGGGCAGACCAATTTTTAGGGGGGACCGTTCAGTCTGCGACACCTCCCCTGAGCTGCCTGAGGATGCTGGGAAGGGCACAGAGACTGCAGCGTGTTGTCAGATGACTGCTCGTGCCAACAAAAGAAACCAAGATGGATGAAAATGATCCAAAACAGCTTATTTCTGTATAAATCTGTTTGTCATACATTTTGTAAAAGTTAACAAGAAATAAACCCTTCTAAATAAAAAAAATGCTGTTCATGAAAACAGGTAACACCTCCAAAGTGACACAAAGTGCACATCAAGCAAGTGGGTCAGGTCACAAGTGATGTCAAAACCTCACGCACGTCTTCCTGCATTTCATTTGTACGCTGACATTAGAAGGAAAAGACGATATTTGCCATGGAATTCCCCCGAAGTAAATATGTTGTCTATTAAAATGAGCTGTAATTTCACAACATATTACAAAAATAAACAAGAAATGAAATATGGTCTGTTTTGTGAAATTTGAAAGCCCGTATAGCTTTAAGTATTTCAAGGTCAGCTAAATGGGGAATAATACATCATTTAAATCCCATGGCTTTTGTTTTTACTTTCATTATAACAATATAACCCAATGCTAAAATACCCTCGGCCATATGAGTATTGCGTTCTTTATAATTTGCAGTTGTTTACTAAGATCCTGATGTCTTACATACAATTTGAAACTCTCTCTCCCTCTCTCTCCATATAATATATATAAGGTTAAAATGGGTTTATTTGTTGCTAGCTTTTACATTATATATGAACATGAGTTTTTGAAAACAGCAGAAGTTAGCTTTGAGCTAGTGGCCATTAGCGTGCACGGTAACGTAAATCACTTCAGATGTGTTATTAGGTTCCAAAAACAGTGTTTTCAATTTTAGAAGTGTTTATTTCTCAATAGCTTTTACATAATAGATGACAAAGAGATTATATTTACACACAAACAAGACAGAGTTTGCAGCTAGCTACCAGCCTATGACATCACAGTGCAGCTCTACTCTGATTTGCTGTCACCTCAGCCACTCAAAAACAAAACTGAACAGATTGAAACAGAATGTGACTTTTTAACCTCTTAAAATAGGTCAAGTGTAGCAAGGTGAAGTCCGGATTGATAAGATGTTCCTGCTAGCTTGGCTAGCGGGGAATTCCCCTTTGGCTGACCTGGTAGGGTCTTTGTCTCGAGTGCGAGCAATCCGGTGTTCGAATCCCACCGCCATCCATGCCACAAAACTAAGTCATAGCCTGGATTGAAAAGATGTTCCTGCTAGCCTGGCTAGTGGGGAATTCCCCTTTGGCTGACCTGGTAGGGTCTTCGTCTCGAGTGTGAGTAATCCGGTGTTCGAATCCCACCGCCATCCATGCCACAAAAATAAGTCATCTGGTCACACAAGGTTAGCCATCTTTGAACTTATCCAAGGTCTGTGTCCCAAGAATGTTCCATGTGAATTTCAAGACCCTGGCAGTAACAGGACTAGACTTATACTGAGCACAGACGGACGGATGGATACGGACAAACGCAAAGCCTTCGCAATACCCGATGGCCATATTTGATGGCCACTGGATAAAAATCCCTTTATTTGTAATGTGAGGGAAAAATCCAGACTTGCTTTAAAAAATTATGTCACATGAAAATTGACTTTTTTGTTTGTTTTGGCTTAATACTACAGACAGAAAAACTCACCAACAAAGAAATGGTAATGAAAACCACCTCTGTGGCCGAGGTTACTGCTGAACAACAATAGCAGCTCTTCGAACAGGATATGTGAACTCTGTCCTAACCTTTTTTAATCTGCGACACTTTGACCACTGGAAGACGATATTCCTTTCTGCCTTTTGTGCCCGATGTGACAGTAATGTTACCCGATATGATCTAGAGGTGCCACCGAAATACAAACGTTTTATCAAGGACAAAGCAAAGCAAGCAGCCGTATTAAAACATATACATCTATATTTCATTTTTTCCAGACAAATTGTCAAAACTGGCTGGGAATGGGAAAATATAACACAATGCTAAAATACCCATGTTTGATTTCTTGGGTGTGAAACCAGACTGTTCAGATCATTGACCAACAAGTACCTGGGACTGAATCCTGTTGAGAATATACCTTGCAAGCCCCCTTTACCAGCACAGAAACAGTGTACTAACCCTATAGTTGTTGTAATCCAGCTGATCACCCTTTCCAGAGTGGGACAACAAGTCCTTTCTTCCAGTCCGTAGGGACTATACCCAACTTCCAAATTGAAAAAAAAATAGTTTGAGATGCTAGAAAATTCCACCTCCCTTGAGTTCAGCTGCAATCCTGCAGATCCCTAAATCTTTCTTCTGTCATCATCTAGTTCACTGTTTTTGTGATCTCTTCAACATTTGGTGGTTCACAGTTGAGTGGAGGATCAGTTACCAGAATGCCGGTACTGGAGATGTCTATAGGTGCTTTCACATCTGAAAGACTGGCACAAGATCTGGCAACCTACCAAGGTTCATGGCTTCACGTTATTAATGTTTGATCTTGTTCATTTGATTTCGCATTGCAGTTTTGTGTTCACAGTAAAGAACTTTCCGTGATGTATGTACCTGTTGTCCTCGTCTACATAGGTTGGGTCCCCAGTACTTGGCATTGGTTGGCAGGCTTGGGGAGTAACGGGATACATGTAACGGCGTTACGTAATTAGGATACAAAAAAGGTAACTGTATTCCGCTACAGTTACAGAAAAAAAGACGTATTCAGATTACAGGTATATTTAATAAAAATGGGAATTACTTCACAGGATTACAATTTTAATGCATTTGATGATATTATCCAGGGTTCTAGCTAGCGCAAACTTGCGTTACGGACTGTTACGCTATCATTTTGGACCATTAAGCTTATTTTGGACCGTTACGATTTTCAATGCAGCGTCTGTAATCAACCGTTTCTGCAGCGCGACTCCAGTTTGAAGCGTGAATCGAAGCAATGCTTCGATTCAATGGCTCGTGGCTCTTTGATTCGCTGCTCTTCAGAAGCGGTAAGTCCGCTTCTTCACCCCTCTGAAATCCATTAAAATATCATGAGTCACTTTTGTGTGGATTAAAGTCACTAAATGGGACTCTGGTCTTGTTGCAGTCGAGAAACGAGAATCTGCCTCGGTTTTGTCACAGCTTCAAATGCTGCGCGGCTCTCTGACAGAGTCCGCTCGGAATTAATAACTTCAAAACGAATCGCCGCTTTAAATAAAGTGACACCTCTTACAAACGTTGCAATACAGACAATAAACTACAATCGACTAAAATGTTTTTTCCTCCCAAAATGAGACGTGTTGCATTCTTTATAAACCTGACCTGCAGCACATCTGCAAGAGCTCAGCTCATAGGTACAGAAAGACATTCATGCCAATAATAATGTCTGAAAGGAAATGCTTTTGACAAAAACTAACAGATTTTATTTCTGTTTATGTCCAGAGATCAAGGATCCACCATGTAGAGTTTATTATGTCCAGGGTCCAGTAACCAATTTCATATTTATTTACTTTAAGACTCAATAAAATGTTCAATTTCAATTTAATCAGCTTATAAAGCGCCAAATTACAACAAAAGTCATCTCAAGGTGCCTCACACAGAACAGTTCAACATAAAAAATTAACATAAATAAAAATAAAAAAAATCAAATACCTAATTAAAAACAGAAGTAAAAGAATAAAACATAACAAAATAAAAACTACTCATGAGAAAGAGAATAAAAATAGGTTTTAAGTCTTGACTTAAAAATGTCCACGGACTCTGACTGCCTCACTGAGGGCCATGTACTGGTAACTCAGAATGAGACTGCCCACTCAACCAACTTCCCCAGCCTTCTGGACATGATGAAGGAACTTGGGCTGTCGTACCTGGCTTTTCCCCTTTGGGTACCCCTAGAATGGCCAATTTTTAGCTTAAATTCTCAAAAGCTGCCCCCTTCCACGACTGGACCGTGGACTTTGGTCTGGGACGGTACCTGTTATTTCCGTTCATACCAAACTCAAAAGTCAGAATTTCCAGACCAAATAAGATATATGTGAGAGCGCTCTAACATGCCAGCAGGAGGATCATCCTTATACAACTGCTCAAAGTAGCCAGCACAAGGTAACAGTACAGCAGGAACACCGAGACAGTGACTAGAACATAAAATAAAGTCAGCCCACGTTAATATAGCAAGTTAAGTCCCTCTCCCTACACCATCTATCTCCTCCTCAAAGATCCCATTGCCTTCCAAAGCCAGATAGGACATATAATCTCTCTAGCATGTTCTGGGTCGAAGTTGCCCTACAACCACCAAAGGAAAGCATCCTTATCAGATGACCAAACCGACGACCTACGTGCATAAAAATGTTGATGGGAGAAGAGCGCTCAGAGGACCGTTCCCAATGTCCTTAGGATGAAGCAGGAGTGTGGTATCTTGTGTTGAGTATATTCCCCCCATTGATATCAGTGAAGTAAAGTAAATTCTGTGCAAAACATTCAATACCCGAAATTATCTTGTTGCATTGTTGAAGAAGGAATGTGGAGAAATTGTTGAGGCCTGAAGCTGTCAGCAGCTTAAGTTCTTTCAAACATCAGAGGAGGTTCTATCAGGGAACGTATTAAGCTGGTTAATATGGTGAAGTCATGCGTGAAGTCAGCACTTTCTCAGACATTCTACCAAAATGATGCAGTCTGTGGCTTCAAAAGCTGCAATGGGATATACACAGTCTCAAGGCTTGAACTAGGTTTCTCAAAAATAGTTGTGACTTCTAAACTATGTGAAAGGCAACAACATGAAGTGTGGTGGTGGGGGATAACAGTGCAGACTCTGAAAACATCAGAGCCCTAAGTTGTTCTTGGGATAAGAGATGTCCCCAAGTCAATACGAATCAGCTCACCCTCACCTGGTGGCTCTGAAGCAACCACATCAATCAGTCCTGTTGATGTCAGTGCCCTGTGCTCTGCAGCTTCTCCTCTTTTCCCCCTCGTTCTTCTCTCACATCACCTTCCACATGTCAACAAGTTTGATCAGGCTGACGTGGGAAAAACGCTGTCTGGCTGCCGCTTCCTGCCTCCGACAGATCCTCCACCCCGCCTCTTTCTTTCTCTCCAGTCGCTTGTGATTCCAAAATGCTTGATCTGCAACGCAAACTGCCGCTCTTCGAACCTCTCGGGGAGGCGGTGTGTGTGACAGAGGTGAAACGACTCAATGTCAAGCAGCACAAAGAAAGAATTTGGAGATGTTCAAGTGCAACTCTGGCCTGTTTCTAAATGCTTCGTTCAGAATTAATCCTCTCTGAGAATTCAGAGCGAGGCGGCACGCGGAATGAGACAGGCTTCATATCGAAAAACGTGAATTTGAAAATAGGTGGTATTTTTTACAGTCCTGTTTGGCAAAATGTTCAAGCCTCTAGAGGTATTTCTTGCTCTGACACAGATTTTTGCAGAGCGAGAGCTCGGGAGGCTGAGGAAAGCATCGTGCAAGACAAAATCAATAATAATTAAAGTTAATCAAGACCTCCATTTTGTACTCTACGGTGAGCCAAAACCCACCCAAAATATTAACCCACTTTTATGTTTGAAGAAATGCATTGATCCCAATTTAGAGACTAATATGTTGACAGATAATTTAGCTTTTGACTTTGTAGATCATAGCCCGGGGCATTGCAATAGGGTACGAATCAAGACAACTCTGGAAGCATGTACTGGTGCCACACACTGCTGCGTACACAGCACCATGAAACCCTCCTAGGTCTGAAATGGCAACCACCTAGGCAGGTAACCGATCAGTGCCATCTCTTGAAGGTAGCCAACAATCCGCCACAGCCAGGTGAAATGTGGGTATGATCTTGGCTTTCCCAAACGTCTAGGGTCCACAACACTGAGGCACCGGCATGTTGGAGAAACAAGCTACATGGCCAAAATGTCGTACCTGATGCTCCCTCACAATGTTAAAAACATAAATATTGGCTGACGATCACCTTAGTATTTCTTCTGTTTTTCTTGTTGCTTAATGCTGAAAAATTCTACCTTATTTGTAGTCTTTCTGCCCCTATTTTTTTCTCTCTCTCTCTGTTTGAGGTGCGGTGTCTTATTCTGCAAGTCTCCCATCCTGTGCACAAGCATGGACTCCCAAAATTTCCTGTATATTTGTATTGTCAATTGTGTCGGTAGCATGGCCCAAGTAGAGGGTCACCCCTTTGAGTCTGGTCTGCTTGAAGTTTCTTCCTCACATCATCAGAGGTAGTTTTTCCTTACTTGTGTGCTTGCTCTAGGTGTTGGTAAGGACAGACCAGTGGTGGACACAGCTAACCAAAAAGTTAGCTTTAAGAAAAGCTAAAAAAAAAAGTTAGAATGCTAAACCGCTAAATCACTAAAAAAAAAAAAAATTAATTTGTGTTAATGTTCAAACGTTCAGTTAGTGCATTATTTTAAAATTAAAAGATATGTGTTATATTTTAACTTTGTACAAATGATAGACTTGACATTAATGTAGTTAAACTATCCAGATTAATTTATTTAATTAATTAACCAATAAATTGGTTAATTAATTGGTTTATAAATCAAAACCATAAGTCAAACCTGATTTCCTTTTGAGGACTTCGGTCTCATGGTTGGAACGCTGTATGCTGTAAAGGGAAATTATTATTATTATTATTTTTTTTTTTTTTTAGCAGCTTGGCGGCTAGGCCCTTTTTGCTGGGCTAGAGTTGAGCTCAGCTCCTCTCAGCTGCCTCACTGCTGCAAAATATGTAGCAGACAGGAGCCAACAGGGTTTATAAATGTTTTTCACCGTTACAAACTATGTAAGTAAATGTTAGCAGTCTAAAAGATATAGGAACTAAATTTATTAAAGCTAAGTGGTCCACTGATGGTTTTTGAAGTTAGCTGAAATGCTAATTCGCTAACAAAAAAGTTAGCTTTGATAATTAGTGGTTAGCGGATTTGCGGAACTGTGCCCACCACTGGGTTAGACCTTATGAATTGTCCAGCAACCTCATAACTCCTGTTCCCAGGCATCTCCTGTTCTCAGACATCAAGGACACAGAGACATGAATGTCACTGAGTCTTTGAAAGCGTGAATCTTAGCCTCGATCCAGGACAACTGCAAATCTTGGTACTCCAATTCCTGTGTCAGCGTCTCAAGGCCTACAATCAGAGTATCCACTGATTGCTCAAAGATCACAGCATCGTCCACAATTTCAAGCTCTGTAAACCTTTCCACAGTGATAAAGGCAACAACCCACTAGTTCCACAACCCTCCCCAACAACCAGTCTGTGCAAGAACTGAACAGTGTAGCAGCCAGAACACATCCCTGAGGAACACAGCAAATATTCAAAATCTCATCCTCCGCTCCTTACAGCACTCACAGTATCTGTAACAGGGTATGCAAACTAGATCATTACCTGGTGCCCTGAGTTGTAAAGTGCCTTGGTGCTAGATGGCATGGTCCACCGTAATGACCATCTCACCAGAACCCTCTTACATTCTGTGATCAGATATGTATAGCCTAAGAGACTGCAGTGGCATACCCAGAAACCTCCCCCCACCCTGCCCCCATCCCAACAAGGTCCCATGCAACCAGCTTGCTGCCACTGTTTCATAATTGCGGCAACCTACAAAGCACCGTCAAACACATTTATCCTTCAGCAGTCCAAAAACCACTGGGGTTAACCTTTGGACAGTAAAACATTTGGATAAAGCGGGAACGATGTGCACTGGGTGAGGAGTTAGTCTGGGGTGCACTTGGCTCCCCAGGTCCTTTTTCCCCGGGGACCTCCAGAGTTCCTTAAAATACCCCTCTGATCATAGCATCTATATTCTTTTTAAACAACCAACTCTTTCTTTCAGTCTCAAACACACTTTCCATCTCTCTCTCTGATCAACAGCAGTCTCTGTGAATCCATCAATAGCTCTCTTTCAGCCTTCCACAAACAGCGAACACAGAGAGCCTGAACATCAACCGTCTCCAGTCAGCACAGACGGTAAACAGGCAGTGCTGCAGACGCAGCCGACTCCACCTGACACCCGACGCTGTCAAAGTCAGCTCCGAAAGCCACAACGTTAACGTCAAAGTCAGAAGAATAAGTTTTTCTTTTTTGTTATTTAAAGTACTTTACTGCGTGCAAAGACAGATTTGCTGCAAAAAGCAGAAAAGCAACACCTTCAAAACAAGAGAGTGAAGCGGAGACAGACAGCGGGAGTTTCCCAGCAGCCCCAGAAAGCCACTCAAGTTAGAAATACCTGCAACTACAGAATGGACGGAGAGAGAAGGGACATGCCTGGGAAGGAGGAATTGCCCATTCTCAGCCTTGATGCACCTGTTTACAGTCTTGTTTGTCCACGTCTTTCTTCGACATTGACTCTTTGCATTTCTTCTCGATTCCGTCCCGATCCCGTTTCATCCGTCTGTGGTCCGCGCGGCCATGGCTCGCCCGTGTTCAGGATGCTCTCTCTGCACTGCCTGGTGTGATGGAGTGCAGAGGCGCTCCTAACCACATCTTAGCACGGCCACTGAGTTAACTCATGTTTTATGGATGAACCAGCCCTCCCCATCCCGTCCTCCTTAAAGAGCCTGCGCCGCTTTCCCAAAGCCTTTCATCTCGGCGTTCCCATTACATGCACTGAAGCTGAATCGTGTGCACATGAGGGGGGGTCATATGCATCTCAAATTTAACATGAATGTGTGGTGACTTTGACAGTCCTGTCGGGGCAGCGTGGGGGAGTCGAGGAGAGGAGGCAACTGATGGAGGGATGAAAAAGAATCAATAACAACAACAGCAGCAGCAACAACAACAACAAGAAAAGTGAATGCAGATATTTCTCTGACAGTTTGAGCAGACAAACTAATGGTGCTGCTGAATAATAAATATCAGCAGGCGTAGTCTGGGATAGCAAATACGGATATCTTATCGTGGAGGATGCTGGGTACGGCTGTGCCTCGTGAAACACTGCGGATCTCTGAGTGCATGAGTGTGCCTGCAACAGAGGAGATGGTCAACATAAATCCTGCAGGAGTGCTGGCTGTAATTTAATCTCTCGTAGAAGGCAGATGAATTGAGTGAATATGCATCAGAGAGGTCAGGGTCAGAAGTGCAGTGGGTCAAACAGACTGTGATGGCAGATAATTAGAGAATAATCCTGTTGTGTCTGATGATTTGCGAACGTTCATGCTGGTTATACAGTCATTTTAAAATGGATGTGTTGGGGAAAGTGAGGAACACGGACCCACAACAGGGGGCGCAAATGAACGGACAATGAAGAAAGTCAAATAACAAAGCTTTACTGTTGTGAACACGCACAACAAACACAACAGATCACAATTGTGGAAATAAACCAATTCCAATGGTGTCGTGTGGGCAGGCTCGACGATAGGAGTCGTCTGTCCGAGTCGAACCGGAACCACCCGATTTCCTCTGCCACCGAACCCCGGGAATACTGGAGCCGCCAAGTCCCGAACTCCCAGGTGGCCACTGCCTCCGCTCATCGGATCCGGTACTGCTGGCGAGGAACAGAGACAGTCAGATGTGGGTGCGGCTGCACCCAGCAACACGTAGGGTGGAAAAACCACCTCCACCTCTCGTCAGAAAAACACTGGTTAGTGCAGGAATGTGTGTACTTATCAATAAGGTCCAATACAGTCTCCTGCTGTTCCACTCGCTATCTGCGCAAAAGTAACAAGGTATTATGTCAAGAAGACAACACAATTGGCTGAGTATATTACCTCCTTGGTAGAGCGATATCTCGGCAATGAGGTGGAGATGCCGTCCAGCTGATATACCCCTCCGCTGATGGATGTCAGCTGTCTCAGTTGATAGGTGACGGCTGTCACCTTGGCTGCTCCTATGAGGCGGCAGCGCCCTCTGGTGCCTGGAGCCCGCACTCCAGGCAGGGCGCCCTCTGGTGGTGGTGGGCCAGCAGTACCTCCTCTTCAGCGGCCCACACAACAGGATGTTTAGGACTGTATAACAGCATGAATGTCCGCAAATCATCAGACACAAGGGGGTTAGTCCTATTCTAATCCAGTTCCATCTTTTGCTAACGCGTTGTGGGTAAAACAGCTATTTGCGACCGTATAACTGCATGAACATCCACAAATCAGCAGACACAAGGGGATTATTGCTATTCTAATCCAGTTCCATCTTTTGCTAACGCGTTGCCGGTAAAATGGCTATTTGCGACCGTATAAAAGCATGAACGTTCGCAAATCATCAGACACAAGGGGATTATTCCCATTCTCATCCAGTTCCATCGTTTGCATGGTTATTTTCTATAGGTAATTTTGGTCAGCAAGCTTACCGTGAGGCAGCGTCGCTTCAACAGCGGTCAGGGGTGCGGAGTCATCCATCAAATGTGAAAATCCATCAAATGTGAAGTGGGTATTGGTATCAGAATCCACATAAATACTTTTGTACGGTACCTTAAATTCACCATTTCGGCGGTGGCATGGTACACGACTTTCTTCACTCTCAGCTAACAGTACTAACAGCTAGCAGTGCACGCAGCCGGTGTTCAGGGTCAAATTTTGTGTCCGTCGCGTTAAAACGTCAGTTCCATGTCCTCACAATTTTGCGAATGCGCAGTTTGCCGGGTGCAGGTATGACATTTGACAGGAATGACATCTCTTCAGACACAACCGGTCAGGGCGCAGAGTAATACATCCAAATGTGACAACGGTCAAATATTTGCCACCAGTACCCCGACATTATACAGCCGGAAATCTCACACGATTAACCAATCAGATTTGCGGAAAAATGTAATTGCATTAGAATACAGAACATCTGAGGTTTCAAAGAAAACAATGACTAAGAGTCCCCCAACCACCAAGGACTGCCATGTTATCCCGGGGTTCTCAACATGCAGGTGCACGGAGAAATTCACAACATGGCCAAAATGTTGAAGATGCTCCCTCAACTGGTTCCGTGCAATGCATTGTGATCTAGCTTGTATCCAAACAGAGTTCCCATGTAACTGAAGTTTAGAAGGATAGGTTTGCACAGAAGTACTCGCTTACATGGAAATAGGACAAAAAAATTATTTAAGAAAACCCTACAATGTTTGGATAGATTAATTGATTTTCTATGGAAATGCTCCCTTTGAACAGGATGAAATCTTCAGTAGAGCCAAGCTGTGGAGGGGGGCATGAGACAGTGATAGAATCCATTTTGGTTTTATGTTGTAATAGTTTTCTTGGGGCACGTATTCAGCAAAGTGAACCATCATTGGTAGCTTTACACACTGAGCTTTACTGCCTGCAGCAAAGGAAGTTGGGACAGCTGTCAAAAGCAGATTTCAGTTGACTCTTATTTAAAGAGTATTTTGGGAAAGTTCCAGACTTGGTGTGCAACCAGCTTTGAACTGGGGGCATCATGGCTGTATAAAGCTGGGGGTGGGGGGAGCAACCCTGCAATACATGTAAGAGTGCACATGATCTCTCCTCCAGTCTGTATGGCACCTTGTTTGTTGCCTGGTGGCCTGAATCAACACGCCGGTAAATAAAACATAGTTATAAAAAATTAAAGATGTTGCTTGCTCGGCCTTGAAATTGCAGATGCTCCCGAGCGTCTCATAATACTACAGAGTGTCCTGTCTTTGCCCTTAAGCCCTTATACACTTTGCTGCACACACTGAAGAACTCATGCCACAGGTGGGTAATAGAAAAATATTTCACCATGATCTGTGCTTAGCCTCAAAATCTCATTGTGGATCATTTAAACAGAGCCAACCTCACACGCCCCAGCACGACTCTATAGGCGGTTAGGTAATTAACACGCCAAGTTACAGCTCGGTGAGAGCCATATCACACCCCTGAAACAGAGAAGAAAGAGATTAAAGACAGGTGCAGAGAATTAAAGAAAAACTAGAATTTCATTCAAGCAGAAGAGCCTGTGGCCCTGATGTCTCAGATAGTCTAACGTTCAATGGCGAAATAAATGGTTTCAGTACACTCAGTTATCGGAAGATTGTCCAAATTTCCAAGAGGCTAAATTGTATCACTCAGTAGCAGGCCTTCCAGTCAACGCTGCACATAAGCTTCATATTCTAAGTTACAAAGAATTTTACGACTCATAATAACCTGTTCAAAAAGAGCCAGGGGCCATAGGTACTAGCCATATTGAAGCCCCGCCCCCTCCCCCCACTGTTATGTTCTTTTTTATTAATGCAAACACTAAATTTCTAATGCATAGTCAAACCAGGTCTAAACCATGTATACCTTGGATCACACCTGGGAGTCAGAACCCTTTTTAAAGTTGGAGGAGCAATATTGAGTTGGGGGGTCTGGGGGACCACATTGCACCATTTTTCTAGAAAATGGTGCAATTTGGGTCAAGACATTTGATTTTCTTGCAGCAGAAGCAAGCTCCATCCAGAGATGGGAGTGGGCGTCTTCTTCTGCAGGCCTCCCATCCTGGACACCAGCATGGACTCCCAAAATTTCCTGTATATTTGTTTTGTCAGTTGTGTCGATAGCATGGCCCAAGAAGAGGGTCACCCCTTTGAGTCTGGTCTGCTTGAGGTTTCTTCCTTAAATCATCAGAAGGACTTTTTTTCTTACCACTGTCACCTGTGTGCTTGCTCTTGGGGTTAGTAAGGTTAGACATTACTTGTGTGAAGCACCTTGAGGCAACTTTGTTGTGATTTTGCACTATATAAATGAAAATAAATTGAATTGAATCCCAAAGATCAGAAAATTTAAAGAATATATTTAGCCCTCTTCTAACCTTTTTGACACAAACTAAACCTGCATCTCTTGAATACCAAGTACGGGACCACCCAAAAGAGGACTCCAAACCATTTGGCATTTTGTATGTTAGCAGCAAAACTTTGACATGCCTCTCACATGTATCACACACCAGTGTGCTGAGGGTATTATTGGTGTAATGGAGTCAAATTTTCCTATTTCCCTTTTTATTCTAGTCTCCACATTCTAAACACATTTGACATATCACATTAGACATGTTTGGACACAAAAAACCCCGCAGTAATGAACAAGAGCATTTGAATGAGTGTCCACATCCGCCGTTGGCAGGGCAGACGGACTCTGCGACATTACCCAAGTGACAAATGGCATTTCTGTGATAAGTAGATCAAAGGGAGGAAACCCTGTTCTGTTACATTAACCTTCCCTTCAAGTGAGGACAAAGTTCTACTTAACTTTGCTCAGATCAACATAAATAACAGTAATGGCAACTCCTTCCTCCACATCATCACGTGCACCTCACATCAAGTCACAAAATCCAGGGGGGAAAGTCCATCTGGAAAGTATTCACAGCTCTTCACTTTTTCCACATTTTGTTATGTTACAGCTTTATTCCAAAATGGCTGAAATTCTTTAGTTTTCTCAAAATTCTACACTCAGTACCCTGTAATGACAATGTGAAAAAAAGTTTGGAGATTTTTGCAAATTTATTAAAAAAAGAAAAAAGAAACTAAGAAATCACATGTACATAAGCATTCACAGACTTTGCCATGAAGCTCAAAATTGAGCTCAGGTGCATCTTGTTTCCACTGATCATCCTTGAGATGTTTCTGCAGCTTAACTGGAGTCCATCTGGGGTAAATTTAGTTGATTGGACATGATTTGGAAAGACATACACCTGTCTACATACAAGGTCCCCCAGTTGACAGTGCATGTCAGAGCACAAACCAAGCATGAAGTCAAAGGAATTGTCTGTAGACCTCCGAGACAGGATTGTTTCTAGGCACAAATCTGGGGGAGGGTACAGAAACATTTCTGCTGCTTTGAAGGTCCCAATGAGCACAGTGGCATCCATCACCTGTAAATGGAAGAAGTTTGGATCCACCAGGACTCCTCCTAGAGCTGGTCGCCTGTCTAAACGGAGCAATCAGGAGAGAAGGGCCTTAGTCAGGGAGGTGACCAAGAACCTGATGGCCACTCTGTCAGAGCTCCAGCATTCCTCTGTGGAGAGACAAGAACCTTCCAGAAGAACAACCATCTCTGTAGCAATCCACCAATCAGGCCTGTATGGTAGAGTGGCCAGACGGAAGCCACTCCTTAATAAACAGCACATGGCAGCCCACCTGGAGTTTGCCAAAAGGCATCTGGAGGGCTCTCAGACCATGAGAAACAAAATTCTCTGGTCTGATGAGACAAAGATTGAACTCTTTGGCGTGAATGTCAGGCATCATGTTTGGAGGAAACCAGGCACCATCCCTACAGTGAAGCAGGGTGGTAGCAGTATCATGCTCTGGGGATGTTTTCAGCAACAGGAACTGGGAGACTAGTCAGGATTGAGGGAAAGATGAATGCAGCAATGTACAGAGACATCCTGGATGAAAACCTGCTTCAGAGGGCTCTTGACCTCAGACTAAGGTGACGATTCATCTTTCAGCAGGACAGTGACCCTAAGCACACAGCCAAGATGTCAAAGGAGTGGCTTCAGAACAACTCTGTGAATGTTCTTGAGTGGATCAGCCAGAGCCCAGACCTGAATCCGACTGGGAGAGATCTAAAAATGGGCTGTGCACCCAATGCTGCCCATCCAACCTGATAGAGCTTGAGAGGTGCTGCAAAGAGGAGTGGGCAAAACTGCCCAAAGATAGATGTGCCAAGTTTGTGACATCATATTCAAGAAGACTTGAGGCTGTAATTGCTGCCAAAGGTGTGAATACTTATATACAAGTACATGTGATTTCTTAGTTTTTTGTTTTTAATAAATTTACAGAAATTTCAAAAAACTTTTTTCATGGTGTCATTATGGGGTGTTGTGAGTATAATGTGATTTTTTTTACCTTCTTATTTTTAATAAATTTGCAATAATTTCAACAATAATTTATGTTGTCATTATGGGGTGTTGTGAGTAGAATGTGAGTAGAAAGTAGGGGAAAAATGATTTTACTCCATTTTGGAATAAGGTCGAAACATAACAAAATGTGGAAAAAGCGAAGTGCTGTGAATACTTTCCAGATGTACTGTATGTGCCCTCTCACAAACAAATGATTATAATACATAATAGCCATAGAGTGCACACAGATGTATCTTCATTACCTTGACATTTTGACCCCAAGTGCAATGGATCTGTGAGCCTTGTTCATTGTGATTACCATGCCAAGGTTGGTGGTCATGTCTTTGCACATGTGTACTTTATCGTGACTTCATGTAAAGAAAGAAGCCTCAATGTAATAAATAAATAAATAAAAACCCCTGTAAACGGAAAAATAAGGCGTGTATTTTTCAAACTAAGACACTTGGTGGTGGTGGTGGTGTATGTGTTTACTTGTTTCACTGCTCCTGTGACTTACATTTCAAAGTGACTAAGGGCCCGGTCCCACTGGGGAGAGGATTAATTGAGCATGAATTGAGTATACAAATTGCGGGCATTCGTTGTCGTCTGCAACAAAAATAGCCAAAAATGACAAATGTCCCAGTATGAATTATGGATATAGTAATAATATATAGCGAATATATGATGAACAATCACAGTTATATAATGCATGTAGTGAGGAAACTGATCCGACACATTGAGATTATCACGGCAGTATTATGGGTGTATTATGAATGCATCGCGCACGTGTTGCACGTGCACGGCATCTGCATTGCGGTCATAAAATAAGCGCACTCGCTCCTTTCGGCATCACTATTCACACCAGCAATGCAGCCTCTGGAGCAAGTGCTGGACTTGGACAAGTTGATCACAGAGTTGTTCATGTTGTCATACACAACCAGACCAGCACTGACTGGCAGGTATGTCGCTTTCTGCCACACTTTGGGTTTATGTGACGTGTTTGTTATGCATTCACAGATTGTCCGCAAATCAGCTTCAAAGCAGATGTAATAAAAATGCTTTATTTGTGGCCAATTTGTATGCATTCGCAACAACATATTTTAGTTTGTGATGTGGACATGATGGGCACGCAATATATCTGTTTTACACACTGTCCCAGTCC
Organism: Thalassophryne amazonica; assembly: GCF_902500255.1. Classification (NCBI taxonomy): domain Eukaryota; kingdom Metazoa; phylum Chordata; class Actinopteri; order Batrachoidiformes; family Batrachoididae; genus Thalassophryne; species Thalassophryne amazonica. The sequence continues at coordinate 44,588,431 of NC_047120.1, read as the reverse complement.
ACTGCCAAGCTGCAAATCCCCATCAGTTGCAGATATCAGCGGTTAACGGCAGATATACAGCGCATAGAGTATGTATTGTGTATGAATTGAGTATGTATGGAGTATATAAGGCGGATGTCATCCGCATCCAGATTTTTGAGCTACTCAAAAATCCTGGCTGCGGACATGCGTGCCTCTGCGGATGATCACGGGTGTGTTTGGATGACGGCTGACTCATACAGGCATGTTACATGGATATTGCGGATGTTTGGCGAATATGGGCCAATTTTGTGCGCAATCCATATGCAAATCCTCCTAAACGCCAGTGGGACAGGGCCCTAATATATGAAAAATACTGTATTGTCAACAGATGGCATCATATATACTGCTGCTACTGCTACTATACAATGCTGCTCCCCTCTTGCTTGCCTCTACTGGTGGTTGGCTCTCACTGCGATATTGTATCACTTCCTGTTCCGGAGCACAGCGGTGTTTTTCTGTATCTGTTAGCTGTTTAATCTGTGCAGTTAGATTGATCTAGTTATCTAGATTACGATTTGTTTCCCAGTGTAATCTTTACGTGCCTTAACTAAAGCACTGCTTCTGCTGAATCACCTCTAAATTATTTACACATTATTCACTTTGCGTGTTTTTAGGAATCTGCTAGCTTAGCGTAGCTACTAGCTCTTAGCCGATTTAGCATGGCGGCTTCTCCTGTCTCTCCCGCACTTTTCTGCTCTGGGTGTGAAATGTTTAGTTATTCCTCGGCCTCCTTTAGCAGTAACGGTACTTGTAATAAGTGTAGCTTATTCGTAGCTTTGGAGGCCAGGCTGGGCGAATTGGAGACTCGGCTCCGCACCGTGGAAAATTCTACAGCTAGCCAGGCCCCTGTAGTCGGTGCGGACCAAGGTAGCTTAGCCGCCGTTAGTTACCCCCTGGCAGATCCCGAGCAGCCGGGAAAGCAGGCTGACTGGGTGACTGTGAGGAGGAAGCGTAGCCCTAACAGAAGCCCTGTGTACACCGCCAACCCGTTCACATCTCTAACCGTTTTTCCCCACTCGACGACACACCCGCCGAGGATCAAACTCTGGTTATTGGCGACTCTGTTTTGCGAAATGTGAAGTTAGCGACACCAGCAACCATAGTCAATTGTCTTCCGGGGGCCAGAGCAGGCGACATTGAAGGAAATTTGGCTAAGGCTAAGCGTAATTTTCGTAAGATTGTAATTCACGTCGGCAGTAATGACACCCGGTTATGCCAATCGGAGGTCACTAAAATTAACATCAAATCGGTGTGTAACTTTGCAAAAACAATGTCGGACTCTGTAGTTTTCTCTGGGCCCCTCCCCAATCAGACCGGGAGTGACATGTTTAGCCGCATGTTCTCCTTGAATTGCTGGCTGTCTGAGTGGTGTCCAAAAAATGAGGTGGGCTTCATAGATAATTGGCAAAGCTTCTGGGGAAAACCTGGTCTTGTTAGGAGAGACGGCATCCATCCCACTTTGGATGGAGCAGCTCTCATTTCTAGAAATCTGGCCAATTTTCTTAAATCCTCCAAATCGTGACTATCCAGGGTTGGGACCAGGAAGCAGAGTTGTAGTCTTACACACCTCTCTGCAGCTTCTCTCCCCCTGCCATCCCCTCATTACCCCATCCCCGTAGAGACGGTGCCTGCTCCCAGACTACCAATAACCAGCAAAAATTTATTTAAGCATAAAAATTCAAAAAGAAAAAATAATATAGCACCTTCAACTGCACCACAGACTAAAACAGTTAAATGTGGTCTATTAAACATTAGGTCTCTCTCTTCTAAGTCCCTGTTGGTAAATGATATAATAATTGATCAACATATTGATTTATTCTGCCTTACAGAAACCTGGTTACAGCAGGATGAATATGTTAGTTTAAATGAGTCAACACCCCCGAGTCACACTAACTGTCAGAATGGTCGTAGCACGGGCCGGGGTGGAGGATTAGCAGCAATCTTCCATTCCAGCTTATTAATTAATCAAAAACCCAGACAGAGCTTTAATTCATTTGAAAGCTTGACTCTTAGTCTTGTCCATCCAAATTGGAAGTCCCAAAAACCAGTTTATTTGTTATTATCTATCGTCCACCTGGTCGTTACTGTGAGTTTCTTTGTGAATTTTCAGACCTTTTGTCTGACTTAGTGCTTAGCTCAGATGAGATAATTATAGTGGGCGATTTTAACATCCACACAGATGCTGAGAATGACAGCCTCAACACTGCATTTAATCTATTATTAGACTCTATTGGCTTTGCTCAAAAAGTAAATGAGTCCACCCACCACTTTAATCATATCTTAGATCTTGTTCTGACTTATGGTATGGAAATAGAAGACTTAACAGTATTCCCTGAAAACTCCCTTCTGTCTGATCATTTCTTAATAACATTTACATTTACTCTGATGGACTACCCAGCAGTGGGGAATAAGTTTCATTACACTAGAAGTCTTTCAGAAAGCGCTGTAACTAGGTTTAAGGACATGATTCCTTCTTTATGTTCTCTAATGCCATATACCAACACAGTGCAGAGTAGCTACCTAAACTCTGTAAGTGAGATAGAGTATCTCGTCAATAGTTTTACATCCTCATTGAAGACAACTTTGGATGCTGTAGCTCTTCTAAAAAAGAGAGCTTTAAATCAGAAGTGCCTGACTCCGTGGTATAACTCACAAACTCGTAGCTTAAAGCAGATAACCCTTAAGTTGGAGAGGAAATGGCATCTCACTAATTTAGAAGATCTTCACTTAGCCTGGAAAAAGAGTCTGTTACTCTATAAAAAAGCCCTCCGTAAAGCTAGGACATCTTTCTACTCATCACTAATTGAAGAAAATAAGAACAACCCCAGGTTTCTTTTCAGCACTGTAGCCAGGCTGACAAAGAGTCAGAGCTCTATTGAGCTGAGTATTCCATTAACTTTAACTAGTAATGACTTCATGACTTTCTTTGCTAACAAAATTTTAACTATTAGAGAAAAAATTACTCAGAACCATCCCAAAGACGTATCGTTATCTTTGGCTGCTTTCAGTGATGCCGGTATTTGGTTAGACTCTTTCTCTCCGATTGTTCTGTCTGAGTTATTTTCATTAGTTACTTCATCCAAACCATCAACATGTTTATTAGACCCCATTCCTACCAGGCTGCTCAAGGAAGCCCTACCATTATTTAATGCTTCGATCTTAAATATGATCAATCTATCTTTGTTAGTTGGCTATGTACCACAGGCTTTTAAGGTGGCAGTAATTAAACCATTACTTAAAAAGCCATCACTTGACCCAGCTATCTTAGCTAATTATAGGCCAATCTCCAACCTTCCTTTTCTCTCAAAAATTCTTGAAAGGGTAGTTGTAAAACAGCTAACTGATCATCTGCAGAGGAATGGTCTATTTGAAGAGTTTCAGTCAGGTTTTAGAATTCATCATAGTACAGAAACAGCATTAGTGAAGGTTACAAATGATCTTCTTATGGCCTTGGACAGTGGACTCATCTCTGTGCTTGTTCTGTTAGACCTCAGTGCTGCTTTTGATACTGTTGACCATAAAATTTTATTACAGAGATTAGAGCATGCCATAGGTATTAAAGGCACTGCGCTGCGTTGGTTTGAATCATATTTGTCTAATAGATTACAATTTGTTCATGTAAATGGGGAATCTTCTTCACAGACTAAAGTTAATTATGGAGTTCCACAAGGTTCTGTGCTAGGACCAATTTTATTCACTTTATACATGCTTCCCTTAGGCAGTATTATTAGACGGTATTGCTTAAATTTTCATTGTTACGCAGATGATACCCAATTTTATCTATCCATGAAGCCAGAGGACACACACCAATTAGCTAAACTGCAGGATTGTCTTACAGACATAAAGACATGGATGACCTCTAATTTCCTGCTTTTAAACTCAGATAAAACTGAAGTTATTGTACTTGGCCCCACAAATCTTAGAAACATGGTGTCTAACCAGATCCTTACTCTGGATGGAATTACCCTGACCTCTAGTAATACTGTGAGAAATCTTGGAGTCATTTTTGATCAGGATATGTCATTCAAAGCGCATATTAAACAAATATGTAGGACTGCTTTTTTGCATTTACGCAATATCTCTAAAATCAGAAAGGTCTTGTCTCAGAGTGATGCTGAAAAACTAATTCATGCATTTATTTCCTCTAGGCTGGACTATTGTAATTCATTATTATCAGGTTGTCCTAAAAGTTCCCTAAAAAGCCTTCAGTTAATTCAAAATGCTGCAGCTAGAGTACTGACGGGGACTAGAAGGAGAGAGCATATCTCACCCATATTGGCCTCTCTTCATTGGCTTCCTGTTAATTCTAGAATAGAATTTAAAATTCTTCTTCTTACTTATAAGGTTTTGAATAATCAGGTCCCATCTTATCTTAGGGACCTCGTAGTACCATATCACCCCAATAGAGCGCTTCGCTCTCAGACTGCAGGCTTACTTGTAGTTCCTAGGGTTTGTAAGAGTAGAATGGGAGGCAGAGCCTTCAGCTTTCAGGCTCCTCTCCTGTGGAACCAGCTCCCAATTCAGATCAGGGAGACAGACACCCTCTCTATTTTTAAGATTAGGCTTAAAACTTTCCTTTTTGCTAAAGCTTATAGTTAGGGCTGGATCAGGTGACCCTGAACCATCCCTTAGTTATGCTGCTATAGACGTAGACTGCTGGGGGGTTCCCATGATGCACTGTTTCTTTCTCTTTTTGCTCTGTATGCACCACTCTGCATTTAATCATTAGTGATCGATCTCTGCTCCCCTCCACAGCATGTCTTTTTCCTGGTTCTCTCCCTCAGCCCCAACCAGTCCCAGCAGAAGACTGCCCCTCCCTGAGCCTGGTTCTGCTGGAGGTTTCTTCCTGTTAAAAGGGAGTTTTCCTTCCCACTGTAGCCAAGTGCTTGCTCACAGGGGGTCGTTTTGACCGTTGGGGTTTTACATAATTATTGTATGGCCTTGCCTTACAATATAAAGCGCCTTGGGGCAACTGTTTGTTGTGATTTGGCGCTATATAAAAAAATTGATTGAAATTGATTGATGGCGGCCATGCACCATTAAGGCAAATGTCAGCCACCGTAAAACAAGAAGAACATCTGCATGAGCTCTTGAAGAATGAAATTAATAAATCATGCTTTCAAACTAAAAGACCATTCTCTTGAACAAAGAGAGAGAATAACCTTTGTACTACTCAGCACTCCACTTGTTTGGATTCTGTGGGACAGCCAGAACTGCAACAAGGAAGGCAGCAAGGCTAATGTAAGGTTAACTTTAAGGTTATCCTTTAGTTGTAACCTGGCATCAAAATTCAAGCAGAAACAAATTACTTCATGATGCAGTAATGAAATAAAAGCCAAAGCCATTTGTAAAATTAAAGTAAAAATATGCATATTACCCACTAGCTGCACAAATTACTTCTGTGGATCACAATGTGCGCCAAAGTGACCAATTTTTTAAAATCTTCCTGATTGGATGACGCTGCCATTACCACAGATTGCATGTTTTCATGCCTGGTTGAGTATCCAATTGATTTTATGCCAAATAAATAAATAGAAAATACACAATCGGCCGTTACAAATTGGCAAGACGAGTTTAACAGCTGAACTGAGTACAACACTGACAGCTGAGAAAAAATAGAGGAAATGAAAAGTAAAATGACAGGGATGGTGAACATGGGACAAGGCTAAGAGAGGGATACGGGATGAAAATTACAGATTCATGGCTTTTTTGATTGACCTGTGGCAGTGAGAGTCACTTCTCTTCCCCTACATCTGAAAAGATGACTAATTGAACATGACACAGCCACATAGCAACACCACCTACATGCAGGAGAGGGATTCAATCTCACATTTGGTCTGACAGTGAGGAGATGCTGTGGCGTGGAAAAGGACCAAATGGGTGATGTACTGTAGCTGACCATGAGAACAAGCTCAACAAAATAAATCAAACAGATCTCAACACATGTGCTCACATGCTTGAATTATTATACAGATTATAGATGTTAAGTGTGTTTGACAAGTTAACAAACCCACAAACAGTCATTCTATGAGATAAAATATATCAAATTTCATGAAACAAAATTGATGAACTTCTAGTGTGTATACAATATTATTCCAAATACAAGACAAGACTAGTTACTGGACTGCATGCAAAGCAGTCTGAGCTCAAAGTCTAGCCAGATTAAGTCTGGGTCATAGAGCAGAAGCCATTCAATGGAAGTGGTGACTGTGCAAGACTGAGCTCTGTGCTCAGAGTTCCCAAAGTGTGCACTTTGTAGATCAGGTAGCACAGTGGATAAGGAGCTGGCCTGCCAACATGTAATTCTAAATTTGAATTCCACTCATGCTACTTGTCTGTCCTCAGATTAGATACATAAATTGCGTTGTTTGAGTTGGTTAATTTTCTCTTGCTTGTGGCGGTGGCAGTGGACCAAGCAGCTCAGCCCATAACCTATCCTCGGCCACATCCTGTAATTCTTTCCGGGGAAGCCGGGGGCATTCCCAAGCCACCTGGGGAATATAATCCCTGCAGCATGTCCTGGGTCTTCCCCAGGGCATCCAGCCAGTTGAACGTACCTGGAAGGCGACCGGGTGGTGGTGGTGTGGGGGGGGGGGCATCCTCACCAAATACTGGCTCCTTTTGATGAGTCCCCCCAAATAGTCAATGTCAAAGTAGAGTCTGCGAGTAGAGTAGAGTAGTAGAGACTTCGATTCTACCAAGGCATTCATTATTATGACAAGATGATATCTGGACATAGAATGACAGCAATACCTTACTGTGGAAATTAGAAAAAATATCTGTCATATCAACTTCACATTAGTGCCAGACCATGCTGAAGTGATCACAGTAAGAAAGTAAGAACTTGTAATCAACGGAAAATCTACTAGTAGATTCGCCAATTGGAGACTCTGCTAGTAGAGTTTCTGATCTGAGTCTCTACTGGGATTCTGCCAGCAGATTCTCCAATTGAAGTCTCTGTTAGTAGAGTCTCCAATCGCAGTCTCTACTGGTAGAATCTACAATTATACCAAATCGCAGACTCTACTTTGACAGTCGAGCTTCTCAACCTGTCCAAGTGTATCCGCAACCTTGGAACCAGCCTTGGCTGTGGAAGTAATCTACACTGGAATGTTGTTCCAACAGTGAAAAGTTGGATGAAAGTCTTTATCCAGAGATGTTCACTACTATAGATGCTGCAATTCTGTTGGATTCTCTAGCACCGTCACAGGGAAATCACTCATGACTAGTGGAGTGGCATCTCTGGGCAAGCCAATCACCCAGTCAAACTGACAGTAAAAAGTCTCCTTCACATAGATACTACTCACTGCATTTGGAACACAGTGTGGAACAAAAGACAACATCCAACGAATGCCTCTATCTAAGCATCATAGTATGCTTGCTGACCAGGGTGATATCTGACGCCATCATAAGGCTCCCTTGGTACACCAACCATTGGAACATCCACACTAAAAGTCACACACCTGAAAAAAATCTAGCCACTTCCAGTTTTGCAAACCTGAGAGACCACTGCACTGTGGCGCTTTCCAAGCGCCTTCAACAGCCGGGCCACATGGCCACCCTCCAAGTGTTCACATACACACGTCTCCTCCAGTATGGACCTCAGTGCTTGTGCAGTGGACAATCCCTTAACACCACTCTCCACAGACAGGACCCTTGGGTCTCACCAGTAGATTTACAAAGATAGGACCCAAACGGTTTTCCATCATCCCCTCAAAACGAACACCGCCCTCTGATGGAAGGCGGCAGCAATGTTATTCTGAGGGCACGCAGGAAAAAAGAGAAGATATCTGTAGCCTGGAGGACCACCTACACTCCTGGATGAATCTTAACGTCATGTCCAGGATTGCGCTGCCAAGAAGCGCCGTCAAATACCCAACCAGAATTCTGGCTGGAGCTTGCTGATGATCACAACAATTGTCCGGTGCAGAAGAAGCTTTTCAAGGGACATTCGACCAAATATTCAGTATGTTATTTGTATATTTTCAACCCTGTGTTGATTTAAAGAGATCATTGATGGATGTATGCAAACATCTGACCTGCTATACAGGTGGGAGCTCAGCTCACCTCAAGAATAAAAATTCCTCTGTGGGAGAGGGGACTGTTGCAGTTTTTTTTTTAAGTACAGAAGTTCTATCACAGAAGCTCATACTTTCTGCTCCCAGAAATTAAATCAGTGCACATGTCTACTTGTGCTGAACATTCATCAGTCCTCTTTGAAGCTTTCCCAGCACATCGCTGTGCTGCTTTTTTTTTTTAACCCCTTAATTTACCTGCCCATCTAGGCCAACAGAGGAAAAATTTGTTGCCATAGCAACTCCTCAATGGAGGGCTGCAGCAAAGAGGGTTACCAGAGTGCACTGGTATTTAACCACACACACACACACGCACACACACACACACAGAGTGGGTCACTTGAGAAATAAGCTCTGTAGCTTGTGAAGTCACGGTGCAGAGCTCGGAGCAGTCCACCAGAGGATCTGTGCCCAGACTGGGTCCAGACTGCCAAGCACTCCAAAATAATAGTCTTCAGGCAGCCTTTTATGTTGCTCCATTGCTGGTTTTGTCAGTCGAGTCTCGGCCTGATAATGACTCTTGATAGTTTCCATTTTAAAAGGATACAACCACTTTACTTTTTTTTTTTTAAATCCCCTCTGCTGCTGCAATTTTCCCCATCACATACAGGCTAAATTGACCCAGAATGCATTGTGGTGTCAATATCTGCCCCCCCAACCCCATTCACACTTAACTTTCACTTTGCAGTGTTTTATTTATGTGTCCGTGCCAGTTTATCCGATTCTGGACCATGAAGGTTCAGAGAGGAAGCAATTTCAACGGGACAGCTACGCCATGGACGCGGTACTTTGAAACATTTAGCATTAAGTGTTGCCAATGTCTGTCCGTACCTGCTTATTGACTATGGTTAAACAAATTAAAGTATCAAGAAACACAAATGTGACAATGGCAAACAGCTGTTTAATGAGAGTTGGGAGTCACGGAATTTGAATACAAAGCAGTGTGAGGCCCAAAGCTGCGTCCGACAGCAGGACAATATTCTCCATGGTTACTGGGCGCCACTTCAGGAGAAGTGAAATCAGCGGGATGAGTTTATGTTGTAAGGGATTCATTACTTTGTTTTATCAGTTTGGTTTAAACCAATTCAATGCATTTTCAATGTATTAATTTATATAGCACCAAATCACAACAAAAACACCACAAGGCACTTCACAGGGGTATGGTCTAACATTACCAACCCCCCCTGAGCAAGCACATAGGTGACAGTGGTAAGGAAAAACACCCTCTGGCGTTTTAAGGAAGAACTCTCAAGCAGACCAGACTCAGAGGAGCGACCACTGTTCAGGCTATTCTGACAGTTACAGTTACAGAAAAAATACATAATGGTATAAAGTCCATCTCAAAGCCAAGCCCACAGACTCTAAGGTCTTGGTTAGGATGGAATGTAGCTGATGTCATCAGCAAGGTAATAGGCTATTCTTGACCAATTTTTCAGTATGCAGCATCAGCCTCACCGGTCCTGTAGTGGCACCAGTAGTGGCACTTCTGGCAGTTATGATTCTGTGTTGTCCTGGTTATCATTGTAATCCACATGGTGCAGGTCACACCCCATCCATTCGTTCAGAATGCGACTCTTGAATTTCCTGATCTCAGTCTAGGCAGCAATACCACAGACATAGAGAACAAGAGCAGAATCAATTGAGCAGAACTAAAAGCACCCAAGGCGTTAGTTTCACGAGGAATAAATCAACAGAGAAACAGAGGGTACTAATGTGGTCGCTAGCAGCTAGCGACATTCTTCAAGTAATGGACCCAGAATTTAGATATGAGGCTGAGACATGCTCCACTGTTAACAACACAATTTAAAAGGAGAGGAAAATGTTAGCCAAACAAAAGGGAAAACAGACAAGTCTTTAATCTAAACTTAAATGACTCCAGAGAATCCAACTGGCAGGCAGATTGTTGCACAGAACAGGCACACAATAATAACGCTCTGTGGTCTGCTGACTTTTTTTTTTTTTAACCTTTATGACACGTAACAATCCTCCATCCTGAGAACACAGATCCGTATCTATATTATAATAGACAAGTGGCCTGTGTGTGTGCGTATGGCTTTGATCACGCGTAAACTGGGAAGAGTTCAGTGGTGGGCACAGAGAACCAAAAAATTAACTTCGATAACAGATAATCAGATAACTGAAAAGTTATCTTCAATTAAGATAAAACAATAAACCACCCAAAAATGTATCAGATTACAGATAAATTCCAATATTGTCTCTAGTACATTTAAACAAATTTAAGTTTTAATGCCACAATAACTTCTACTAATATTCAAAGTAATAACAGACCCACACACTGAGACCACACCTTTGTCTTTAAACATTCTGCCCCTGCTGGAAGCTCTTGTGTACTACAGCGCTCCCAACACAGGCACCATGAGCGCAACCTTAAAGCCAGCTCTCTATCAATTACAACACTCCGGTCAGGCGGAGGTCTTGAAAAATAAAGTCATGCTGACTTATGGTTTTTATTTATAAATAACATTAATACCAGTAGAATAACTCCATTAATGTCAATTCTGTCATTTGTACAAATTTAAAATATAGCATATATCTTTTAATGTTGAATAATGCACTAATTCTGAGGTTTAGTAACAAACACAGACAAATCGCAAAGGATTCTGGGTAAAAGTGCCTCTGCTAAACACTGATTGGATCAGTCATTCATTATGTAAACCAACACGTTAATGTGACGTCTGTCGTGTGTTGGTGTTCATTTTTTTATTTGTAAAAACAGGCATTTTTACGGAGCCCTGGAAGTGTCATCGCAAAATGTTTTGCATGTGGAGAGAATGTGCGCATGTTTTATGATGTTGTAAAACGTGCTTTACACTGTGCGAGATGATTTTTCATGCAGGAATTTTTCGACCAAGTTTCAGGTTAATCGCGCGTCCTGCATCGTGTAGTCATGGAGTAACAAGCTTTAACATCTCACGACCACCTCCTGATCATCTTCTGGTCGGCCGTCGTGAGGTTATCCTCCTGTTGAAAAGCTACAAGCATCCAACTGCTCGCACTGTGCCTGTGCAAACACTGCAGAGCAAACACTCCTTTTTTTTTTTTTTTTTGCTGTTGTTTTGTTTTGTTTTTAAACTTCATTTGTAAAAAAAAAAAAAAAAAGCCATTTGCAAAGCCAAAAAGTTGATTTGACAATCATCTGATATAACCGGGGTCAAAACAAATACAACATTGCTATCTACTGGTTCCCAGACGCTTAGTACTTAGGGTGAATACTGCCAAGAACACTACTGGCCAGTAGATGGCAGTAGAGGCCTTGAAAACAAAATTCCAGATAATCCCTGTCTGCTACATTTAAAATGCGTGGAATTTAACAAACGCAAATACAATAACAACATCTATAAACCCAGAGAATATATTCACGAGAGTTTTAGGCACTAGAGTTTAATGCTGTTGTCCATGGAGCCTGAACAGAGTGTCTGAAATGCATTTGTCCTGTCGTGAATGTACTGAGATTACATCATCCTACCCATAATGCACTGGGCACAGCATGTGCTCACAAAACCTTAAAAATTAGCACATTACTTTAAAACTAAAACATATATCTGATATTTTCACTTTATAAAACTTCAGACATGACAGTAATTTTAAATAACCTGTCCAAAATTAGTTTGGTTAAAATTTGAACCATAAGTTAAAAATGTATGCCTCTGGATGACTTAGGTGAAATTGCCAGCATATCAGTATGGTGTTAAAGGAAATTATTATTATTATTATTATTATTATTATTATTATTATTATTATTATTATTATTATTATGTTTCTCCTTTGTCTATAGAGGATAGAGATGCTTTTCATAGAAGCAGCTCTCTGCTGTTAGCAGAGAGTATAACTGTCCATCTGTTATAAAACCTCTAATGGGTAGATGCTGAACTTTTAAGTTTTAAAAATGCTTATCGCTGTTCAGCTTTGTTTACTTTATCTGTCTAAAAGTTATCGGACAGAAATTAATCGGAAGATAATTGGTCCGATAATGGTTTTTAAAGTTATCTAAAAAGATAATCCGATAATGAAAACATTATCTTCGATAATTATCTGTTATCAGATTATCGGAAGAGTGCCCATTTGACATTTGTCGTTTGGTAGGCTTATGTATTTTGGGTCAAGGATGAACGCGGTCAAAACAAAAAGTCGATAGGACTATTTTTGGAGAGATTAGCAATATTAGCCAACAACAGTAAATTGCTACTAAGATGCTACAATTCATCATGGGAGTTTGGGGTTTAAAATGTTATTGTGGTTCTTAAGTGTTGTTAGTGTTATTGATTTACGTATTGTTTATCGTATTGTTTTTGTAGTTCAGTTAGTTTAGCCAGTTTAAGTGTCATGTTGCTGTTACCATGAGCGAGAAGTGTAGTGTGTTTGACATCTTCTGCCACCGCCTGTTTGTGGGTGTGTAAAAATAAAAGCACCTGCTTGTGGCAGAATGCTGAAAAGACAAAAAGCTCTGCATATGTGTGTTTATAGAAAATGGATGGATGAGTAATAAGAATAGTTTATGTATGATAACAATAACCTAAACAATTTATAAATACATTAAAAAAAATTTATGTAATTAACAGGAAATTAAAGGGTTGAGTTCTTCTAAAAACTGTTGAGATCTAAGGTTCTAAAAACATTCTGGACTCACATGCCATTCCAACTCATTACAGAAACATTGCACAATTTATTACCACCCTTGAAAAATGTCAGCTACCCATTTTATGAACACTACCCAATCTAGAACCCATGGATCCCCACAGGCAATGCATTAGTGTATGGTTTAATTAGGTTAGGAAGGTAGAGAGGCCACGCCCTATGACTGCTGGGATAGGCTCCAGCTCCCCGTGACACTTAACTGGAGCAAGTGGTTGAAGATGAGTGAGTGAGGTAGAGAGCCGCTAGCCTGTGAATGATTTTTTTTTTTTAACGCTTGCGTTACAAAGACTGTCAGTTGCAATACAAACCAGAAGTGCATTTGGCTGTAAACCTCATCAAAATAAGGCAACAATAATGCGCCCCCTGCAGCGATTTTTACACAACTACAGTAGTGTTCAGAATAATAGCAGTGCTATGTGACTAAAAAGATTAATCCAGGTTTTGAGTATATTTCTTATTGTTACATGGGAAACAAGGTACCAGTAGATTCAGTAGATTCTCACAAATCCAACAAGACCAAGCATTTGTGATATGCACACTCTTAAGGCTATGAAATTGGGCTATTAGCAAACAAAAGTAGAAAAGGGGGTGTTCACAATAATAGTAGCATCTGCTGTTGATACAAACTCAAAACTATTATGTTCAAACTGCTTTTTTAGCAATCCTGTGAATCACTAAACTAGTACGTATTTAGTTGTATAGCCACAGTTTTTCATGATTTCTTCACATCTGCAAGGCATTAATTTTGTTGGTTTGGAACCAAGATTTTCCTCGTTTACTAGTGTGCTTGGGGGAGGGGTGGTGGCCAAGTGGTTAATGCGCTTGGTTTCAGTGCAAAAGGTTCTGGATTCAAATCTCACCCCTGCCACATTTCTCCATGTAATGTGGAGTTGCGTCAGGAAGGGCATCCGGCGTGAAACCTGTGCCAATTCAACATGCAGATCCACCTTGGATTTGCTGTGGCGACCCCGAGTGCAAACAAGGGAGCAGCCAAAGGGACTTACTTTACTAGTGTGCTTGGGGTCATTGTCTTGTTGAAACACCCATTTCAAGGGCTTGTCCTCTTCAGCATAAGGCAACATGACCTCTTCAAGTATTTTGACATATCCAAACTGATCCATGATACCTGGTATGTGATATATAGGCCCAACACCATAGTAGGAGAAACATGACCATATCATGCTTGCACCACCATGCTTCACTGTGATCTGTGGCTTCAATTCAGTTTGGGGGTCATCTCACAAACTGTCTGCGCCCCTTGGACCCAAAAAGAACTATTGTAACTCTCATCAGTCCAAAAAATATTCCTCCATTTCTCTTTAGGCCAGTTGATGTGTTCTTTGGCAAATTGTAACCTCTTCTGCACGTCTTATTTAACAGAGGGACTTTGCGGGTGATGCTTGCAAATAAATTAGCTTCACAGAGGCATCTTCTAACTGTCACAGCACTTACAGGTAACTCCAGACTGTCTTTGATCATCCTGGAGCTGATCAATGGGTGAGCCTTTGCTATTCTGGTTATTCTTCTATCCATTTTGATGGTTGTTTTCTGTTTTCTTCCACACGTTTTTTTTTTCTTTTTGTCCATTTTAAAGCATTGGAGATCATTGTAGATGAACAGCCTATAATTTTTTGCACCTGCGTATAAGTTTTCCCCTCTCCAATCAACTTTTAATCAAACTAAGCTGTTCTTCTGAACAATGTCTTGAACGTCCCATTTTCCTCAGGCTTTCAAAGAGAAAAGCATGTTCAACAGGTGCTGGCTTCATCCTTAAATAGGGGACACCTGATTCACACCTGTTTGTTCCACAAAACTGACAAACTCACTGACTGAATGCCACACTATTATTGTGAACACCCCCTTTTTTACTTTTTTTTTTTTTTTTTACTAATAGCCCAATTTCATAGCCTTAAGAGTGTGCACATCATGAATGCTTGGTCTTGTTGGATTTGTGAGAATCTACTGAATCTACTGGTACCTTGTTTCCCATGTAACAAGAAATATACTCAAAAACTGGATTAACCTTTTTAGTCACATAGCACTACTATTATTCTGAACACTACTATATATGCAATAGGGAGAATTTTCATTAATGCGTCTTGACAGCACCTGTAAATAAAATAAAACCGTATATTTCAGGAGGAATTATTTATTCAATATAGAAAACAGTATTGGAAAAGGGCACAATACATTTCTACTGTACAAAATTACAAACCTTATGGATTTTTTAAAAAAGAATATCAAACTTTAAAAAAAAAAAAAAAAAAACTGTCCTGTGAACACACAGCAGTGTTTCAGGAAAAAAAAAATGCAAACAGTAAGTGCAACAAGCAACAAATTTACTGGCAGTTGCATTTATGTGGTCTAACAACATTTATCAAATATGTTGTCACGAGGGCGGAGGGTTTCAGACATTTCATGAGGCAATGCAGTTTCCCATATCATCATTGTGCAAATATGGCAATGAATGAGGGCTTACTGTTGTACTAATTAAACATAATTAAAAAACAGTGTGAGGATTTAAGGTACAAAAACGCATTAACATACAAATCATTACAGTTAGAACAACAGTTCTCACATGCTACATGATTGCAACCTGGGGTATTTTCCTAATTACAACAGCAATAAAATTATGTCATATACTTTACAAAAAGCTCCCATAATTCCTCAATGTTGAATATGACTTCAGAGTGTCCTCTGGTGGTCAGATGAGTAAATGCTACAGAGAGAAAAAGTTGACCCTGCAGGTCTGATCACTGAACCGATCACGGTGGTAGAGATAAGAATCAAAGTGTACGTAGAGGCGTGCTCTCATTTAAAGTCTGTACATCATGGATAATTAAGGCGTCTCCATAGGGACTGCAGTGAGGTAAGTAAGAATAAATACCAACCACTGTCTGGAGCCGCACAAACAGACAAAAAATACAAAAAACAAAACAAACACACACAACATACTCGCGTCAGCACGCAGGCTCTGAGTTTTGATATGGTGATGTCCAAGACCGAACAGGGCTGATACCAGTGTTCTAAGGAGGACACCTTCTCACCAACACTCAAAATCCAGCTGTGACATAGATGCGAGTGTAAAATAAATATCAATACAATAAGACAATTAAGATTGAGGTTCTCACAACAGCACCTAGCAAAAGTCTCAATGCCTGATCTGGAAGAGAGAGATGTGACTACCTTAAGAGACAATGAGACCAACAGGGCAAAGGTTGGAGGGGAGAGTGACAGACAGTCCTGGCTGTCACTGAGGAATTGTGGGATTATAATGCTACGCACACGCAGGGGTGTTTGAGGCAAACGGGAAGGATGCCTTTGTTGATTTGGTGGAACTCCACCAGTTGTAGAAGGTCGATAAAGAGAGTCACGCCGTCGTCCATGGTGAAATACTTCCTGCCTCCATCCTCATACTGCAGAAAGGACAAAAACTGCAGTTAGGGCAACGCAACGGACTAGAAGCTGTTTGGTCACAATAGCAGTTAAGTTGTTTAGCCAAGTTAGGTTGTTCGGATTATAGCAAGATGACCCAGAAATGACTAAACCAGGGGTCACCATCCCTGTTCCTGGAGGGCACCTGCCCTACATGTTTTCCAACTCTCCCTGTTCCGCTCCCAGGTAATTAACTATCAGGTGTGCTCAGCCAATCACAAGCTGGAAAAAACTACTTTGAAAAAAAGTCAGGTGTGATTTGAGTAGGTACCTGTGAAAAACATACAGGGCAGGTGCTCTCCAGGAACAGGGGTGGTGACCCCTGGACTAAGATAATGTTCCCAAAACTGAAAGACTACTATTAAATTTTGGGTCTGATGTCTTTAATAATTTAAGCTATGATAACTAAAGGAGACTCACCGGGATTACCAGGTAATGTTTGGTCTTCAGTTTGTAACACAGTGTCAGGACGAAGCACTGTGCATGCTGCTGGCTGTCACGAATGAGGAACATCCTACAGTCCCCACACACACAAATCAGAAACATCATCAACCCAGAGAAACGACAAACAAAAAGAAGAATGTAAAAAAAACAGAATTAGCAGGAAAAAAGTGCAGAAGTAACATAATATAATCAAAAGGGTCATAATATATTCGGTTTCTGCAAACCGATGTACTGTATTTTCTGGTGTACAAGTTGTGTGTTCTTTTTTGGTTTGTTTGTTTTTTTACTACTTTGGGAGATCCTGCAACTTATATTCAGGTGTGACTTACATACTGGAAAAAGAAGAAAAAAAATCACAAGTACATTAACTATATCGAGCTTTCCAGGATTCTAAAGCAGTAAACAGAATACGGTGCATCTGGAAAGTATTCACATCCTGATCTCCCCCCCAATCAGACTGCCTGTGCTTTGTGCATCAGTAGTCACAAGAGGGTGCTACACCATTCTCCAAACAGATATTATGTCTTTATTAATTTATCACTTTACTGTGTGACAGTTTTGCTGCTGTATGTGGTGCATCCGGAAAGTATTTACAGCGCTTCACTTTTTCCACATTTTGTTATGTTACAGCCTTATTCCAAAATGGAGTGAATTCATTTTCTCCCCTCAAAATTCTACTCACAACACCCCGTAATGACAACATGAAATTTTTTTATTTTAACTTTTGCAAAGTTATTAAAAATAAAAAAGAAATCACATGTACATAACTATTCACAGCCTTTGCTCAATACTTTGCAGCACCTCTCAAGCTTCATCAGGTTGGATGGGGAGCGTCGCTGTAGAGCCATTTTCAGATCTCTCCAGAGATGTTCAATCGTATTCAGGTCTGGGCTCTGGCTGGGTCACTCAAGGACATTCACAGAGTTATCCTGAAGCCACTCCTTTGATATCGTAGTTGTGTGCTTGGGGTCATTGTTGTGCTGAAAGCTTAACCGTCACCCCCAGTCTGAAGTCAAGAGCGCTCTGGAGCAGGTTTTCATCCGGGATGTCTCTGTATTGCTGCATCTTTCCCTCAGTCCTGACTAGTCTGCCAGTTCCTGCTGCTGAAAAACATCCCCACAGCATGATGCTGTCACCACCATGCTTCACTCTAGGGATGGTGCCTGGTTTCCTCCAAACATCACACCTCGCATTCATGCCAAAGAGTTCAATCTTTGTCTCGTCAGACCAGAGAATTTTGGTTCTCATGGTCTGAGTGTCCTTCAGGTGCCTTTTGGTATACTCCAGGTGGGCTGCCATGTGGCTTTTACTAAGGAGTGGCTTCCATCTGGCCACTCTACCATACAGGCACGATTGGTGGATTGCTGCAGAGATGGTTGTCCTTCTGGAAGGTTCTTCTCTCTTCACAGAAGAATGCTGGAGCTCTGACAGTGACCATCAGGTTCCTGGTTACCTCCCTGACTAAAGCCCTTCTCCCCCGATCGCTCAGTTTAACTCAGTTCAGGATACACCTGAGCTCAATTTTGAGCTTCATGGCAAAGACTGTGAATAATACTTATGGACATGCAATTTCTCCCCCCCCCCAATAAATTTTCAAAAGTCTCCAAAAACTTTTTGTTCACATTGTCATTATGGCGTATTGTGTGTAGAATTTTGCGGGAAAAAAACAAAACAATTTTATCCATTTTGGAATAAGGTGGAAAAACTGAAGCGCTGTGAATACTTTCCAGATGCACGGTATATCACTAAATTCTCTAACTCTAGAAAAGGCCACATACAGTGGACCATGTGAGCACACTGGTGAAGACAGTTCAACTATCACTTCAACTCTGTTCTCAAGACTTGATTGTCACTGAATAGGCTGGTCCCACTCGGCTGACTCAGGTCAGCGGGATTTCTTTACTTTGTAACATGTACACCCAACTATGCACATTACACACTTCCACTCACCCGTCTACCAGACCCTGTTTCTCAATCAGTCTCTCAGCTTCCTTTCTGGACACACCGCCGTGAAACCATGGCTGACTTTTGTGGATCGCTGGACAAGAGGATCAGTAAAGGTAAAGTATGATTTCTCAGAAAAACCTGAAGCTCCGATTAAGGTCTGCTGCTCTTTGGACTTACAGGAAGGTCTTGCTCCAGAGCTGAGGTTGGGCAGACTGCACCTCAGAGCTTCTCTCCTCTGCAACAGTGAAAAGACAAATCAAGAACATAGTCACAACTCAACTCAACAACTCAAAACTTCACATCCTATAAAGATCTGCCTGAGGACACATCATTACTGAGGTCACCCTGTCTCACTCTCCTCACCCTCCAGGCTTGTCCCTCCTCCCTCTCTGCACACTGGGCCTCTGTGGGGTTCTGGATGACCCGACCACCTGCCTTCCCCGAGAAATCCATGGCGACCAGGCTAGCCTCAGTCTGTGGCTGTGCATGCAAAGACACAGCTGAAAACTTATAAATGCATAAATGTAAGACAAGAATAAAACACTTTTCTACGCTGCATCATGCGCCAGTTATGATGAGCTCACTTTGCTGTCAGTGTGGTTGAGTCCTTCTGGGCATTGTGGGGCCAACTTGGAGAGCTGGTAGTTACAATGGAGCCGTTTCCCGTACTGAACACACAAACACACAACAATTAATTCAATGCACTGCAAAAATAAAGACAAAAAGGGTCTCATTTTAAAAGATGGTTTCCCCGATCACAGATAACTCAAGAGTGCAACGTGCTGCAAACATGAAACCAACAGCTGGATCGGTTTTCAGGGAGGGAAAATGTTTCAATTATGTCAAACCTTGAACAATCTGAATGCAGACGTCCAACAAGTGCGCGTCTGTTCATTCTCAGCACAGAGGAGCTTCAGATCCTGAACACGTACAGGGTTTCTGGAAGGCTGTGTGACAACATGAAACAAAGCCACAAGGTCAGTGTCACAGCTCATCTTTAACAACGACATTAAAACCAAAGGTGAGCTGAGAAAAAACACAACTACTCCAATTTAAAATATAAACCACAAAGTTAATGACTACTGGTAGACACCGATGTGAAGAGTTTAAGGCTAATTTCTGCTCAATGTTAAACACTGACTGTTTTCTTTTGTGCATTTTCTGAAAGTTCACAGACAAAAATTAACATTCCCACCGGCAATCGTAGGGGCAGTGAGCGTTTGGGTACATCTATATACGTGTGTGTGCGCGTGTGTATACACACATCATGAAAACTATATCCGTCTACAGTGCTGCCTAGACTTGAGTTTCTTTTAAACATTACAACTTAACCACTCCCACAAAGTACAGATCAATCATCCCTGTACTGTTCATCTGCATGCCTGCACAGCCCCATTCCACTATGTCTATTTGACAGTAAACTCAGTTTTAACCATTTGTCTATTTGACTACTTTACTTCTTACAGAAGTACGAGGTCTGTTAGAAAAGTATCCGACCTTTTTATTTTTTGCAAAAACCATATGGATTTGAATCACGTGTGATTGCATCAGCCAAGCTTGAACCTTCGTGCGCATGCGTGAGTTTTTTCACGCCTGTGGGTTGCGTCATTCGCCTGTGAGCAGGCTTTGTGTGAGCAGTGGTCCACCCCTCTCGTCGGATTTTTATTGCGAATAAATGTCTGAACAATTTGGAGCTTTGCTGCATCAAATTTTTCCAGAAACTGTGAGAGACCTCCAGGTGGACACCATTCAGAAAATTCATATGGCTTTCAGCGACGATTTTATGGGGATTACACAGATTAAGGAGTGCTCCAGCCAGTTTAAAGACCGCCCACAGCGTCTGAGAGCGCGGCGCACTCCGAGCGCCGATCGACAGGCTGAAACAACCAGATCATTTCCAACGTGAAGGCTTTGTTGATCCGGGACGTCGTCTGACTTCCACAAAAAAAGGCAGAAGGCGTGGACATCTTTTTCGGCACATTCCACTGTTACAGGAGTTTTTTTTCATGGAAAGAGGAGCGGAGGGATGCGGCACAAAACCACCGTGTTGGTCTCACAGGACGGCTTTCAGATGGCTCAGACGGTTTTCGGTGGCTTTTCAGTCGTGTGACTCTCCGAGAAATTGTGCATGAGCTGGACATGCCCCAACATGTCCTGTGAGGCTTCATCACGGCGTTGCTTTGCGCCATGCAGCTCTGCCGCGACGTGCGGAATTCCTCCGCTCCTCTTTCCATGACAAAAACTCCTGTAACAGTGGAATGTGCCATTCATTTCTAAACTGGACGCTGTGTTGATCCGGGACGTCGTCTGACTAGCACAGAAATTGCAGAAGATGTGGACATCAGCACTTTTTCGGCACACTGAGACAGACGTGCGGAGGAATTCCGCGCACCGGGACGTTTTATTTGGCACTGAACTTATTTGGCAATAAATTCGATTCTGATCGCCATGATTGATGATATCAAACACTTTCAAGAGGGTTGGCAGTGCCCTCTAGCGGTTTCTTTTTCTTAACATCCGTGTCAACATAAAGGACATACAGAAGAAATGTGTGGGCAATAATGGTTTATATCATTTAGAATTATGTACATAAATGGAGTTTTTAGTCCATTTATGGGACACAGTTAGCATGACCGCATATCCTAAAGCTAACAGCAGCTAACATATTCTTTAACAGGGCCAGTCAGCAGCACTTTTGGCTCACAGTGAGGTTCCAGGTTCTGATCTGGTCCCATCTGTGTGAAATTTGCATGTTCTCCCCATGTTCGTGATGGTTCCCTCCAGGTGTTCCGGCTTCCTCTCCCATCTAAAGACCTGCAGGTCAGGTGAACTGTTGACTTTAAGTTGACCATAGGTAAGAGTGTGAATGAGTTCCTCTGTCTGTATGTGTTCGTCCCGTGACAGACTAGCAGCCTGTTCAGGATGTACCCTGTCTCTTGCTCAATGACTTGTGGGACAGGCTCCAACCCACCTTTAAAGGCCCTGTCACACCTTGATGATTTAGACAGCGTATGCCTAACGTATTAAAAAATGCTGGCATAAGTCTAATAAGTTAAGTTTTATATATATATATATATATATATATATATATATATATATATATATATATATATATATATATATATATATATACACACACACACAAATATAAGAGCACGCTGAAGGATGTTGAAGCTCACTGATACACATCCTAATACACTGAGCTCCTTGAAAAATTTTGGGCATGCTGAAAATTTTCAATAAATGCCAGCGTGTGACTCAAACGTCCTGCACATGCAGGACATAAGTAAGTTATACGATTGTTGACACACGTTTCTTGTAATTTACTCATGTCTAAATACGTCCATCAATCCTGGCCACTGATTGGCTCAAACCTGCAGTAATCATGCAGACAGACAGTTTCATTCACACACACACACGGAGTAAACATTACCTGCTCGCTTCAGTCCGATCCATCATGTACCCACATAAAGCTCCTGATTTTGGAAAACAACGTCTGAAAATACTTTACTGTCGTGGCTGGAAACGGAACCTTTTAAAGCAAGTCCCTCTGTGGTTTTTATGCTCCAGGTGTGTTTCTCAGAGGATGCCGGTGTCATGCTCTGAATACACAGAAGCGCTGCAATGATTTAAACTTTTAAAGCGCCAGTCGACTGCAATCAGGTGTGATCAAATAAAGCACTGTCGCTCTTTAAACTTTTAAAGCGCCGTCGCTGTGATCACACTGACAGATCACGCACAGCCAATTCTAATCGCACCTGATCATGGTTGACTGGCGCTTTAAACGTATCAACCATCACAGCGTTTCATTATTCAGGTCTGTGATGACCTGATCAGCGGACCTGAAAGCAACCACTCGGCACTTTAAAAGTTTAAAGAGTCACAGCAATCCAATCATTCACTGCAGCATTTACCACAGCCAGTCAAATCATCAGCATTCTGTACACAGTGAAAATGGTCCACCAAGATAAAAATTTAAATAAAAATAAAATAATGTTAAATTACTGTGTTTCTGACCGGCACCACACCGTGCAGTACCGACCAGAACCACTGGGTGTAAACTGGGCTACTGACATATGCTGCTTAATTGTTAAAGGTGTGACAGCTGCATTTATTTATTAGACATACGGCAGCGTGTGCCAGCGTTATTAATGCGGTCGGCATACGCTGGCTAAATCGTCAAGGTGTGACAGGACCTTAAGTGAAATAAGGTGGTTTAGAAAACAGATGGCCCATCATTCCTGTGGCTAATCTTCTTGCGGTTCAAACTTAAGGACAGTTTACCTTGACGCAGAAGGTGAAGTCTGTAGGGGCACCGTATAATTTCCGGCTGTTCACCACAGTGTACACGTTCAAATCCTCCAGATCAGCCACATATTGCAGGTGGCGAGGCTCCTGGTCCCACAACACACACACACACACACACACACACACACACACTAAATGAGTCATTTTGTCCTTCAGCGTCTTGTTCCAGTGTTTCAGTTTTCTTCTTCCTCTAGCTGATTGTTTGGACCTGCTGACCTTTGAGGAGCCTTTGGTGGAATAGTAGAGGCCGGAGCGTCGGAGGAAAAAGTAGACTTTCTTCCAGGCCTTACGACTGGGTTCTTTTACGTGCAGGAACCCCTGAATCTCTGGACATGTCCCGGACTTCAGCAAATTCTATAGAATAATTATTTTGTAACTATTAGTACAGATACCATCTTGTGGCCAAAAGGACAATACAGTATTTTCCATAGGATAGTTGCTTCAAAAATACAACTCACAGAACCAGCCAAAATGTAACTTAAATAAATAAATAACACACAACTTATGGTACAGAAAATACTGTATATAAATCAAACAAATATTTTACTGATCAATATGAACTTTTGATCAGATCTCTAGCAACACTGGTAGTAGAGATATTAAATGTAGTATTTGGGGGGGGGGGGGGGGGGGTTGCTATGCGTTCCCTGACTTTGGCTTACGATCAGTCTATTCTAAAAGTTAATAATCTTGATTTTATTTTTAAAGTTATTTTGCTCACACACACACACTTAAAATATTTTCTGTTAAGGAAGAAAATACACTCAGTTGGCCTGCTTATGACCCTGACTATAAGCCATCATTGTAAGATTTCAGATACAAACAATGGGTTTATCGTGGTATCACGTCTCTATGTACAATAGTTAAAGACAGAACACCTCATAGTTTTGAACATTTATGTAAGGTCTATGGGTTGAGGAGACAGGATTTTTACAGATACTTACAAATCTCTGATTATTTCTGTAGAGGTTAGGGACTCTGACCAGAAAGAATGGTCTAAGGTTGTTCAGTTATTTGTTGATGCATATAACTGCAGGAGCAGTAAGGGACTGATAAGTAAACTGTACCATGCTGGCACATCTCTTAAGAAGGACTCTACAGAATATGTGAAGCAACGCTGGGAAAAAGAACTGGACATTGTAATAACAAAGGACATATGGTTGAACGCTTGGTTAACACAGTCAACTACTACTAATTCATTGGGGTGGAGAGACTTTTGCTGGAAGAATCTGATTCGCTTCTTTATAACCCCTAAGCAAAAAAAGCAAACAGACACTCAGCTGGGATGCTGGAGAGAATGTGGAGAAAACATGGCGGACCATGCCCACATATTTTGGTTGTGCCCCCCCATCCAGACTTACTGGAGGGAGGTGACGGAAGTTATTGTTAAGGTTTTGGGTTTTAGTGTGGATGTGACATTTCTTTATCTGTATTTAGGTAATTTTTCTGAGGAATTGGACAAAGATGATGAGTATCTCCTAAAAATTCTGATGGCTGCAGGGAAGAAGGCAATCACTAAATATTGGCTTCAGAAAGACACATTTGTTGGCATTGTAAAACATTTACACTTACTCGAGCAGATGACCTAGTCCTTACGGCTACAAAAAGAAATTGGAGAGAGAAGGTGGGGAAAATGGTCCGCTTACATGAATGACAGAATCAACAACATAGGTTAATCAGTTATGTACTGATAGTGATGTGCATTTACTTAATGACCTCAAGTTTTCATTTGTTTTTTTTTTTGTTTGTTTTGTCTTTTTTCCCTCTCTGTTTTTCTCAGTGTTCTTATTGTGACAAAAATACCATAAATAAAAAGTTACAAAAAAAAGGAAGAAAATACATACATTACCAAATTAATAATAATAAAGAAAATTCAGAAACTACACCACCCCAAAGCACACAAACCCCCTGATTATCCAGCTATTTCAAATTTTAAACCCACAGATAAACAGGCATGGCCTGCATGCTTCTTTTGACACATTGCTGTTGAACATAAATAAATAAAATCCTAATTACAATTTGCCAAAACTACCAGTACTATCTTTAAGGGAAACACAAAATTCTTGGAAAACTGTCAAGGAAACACAAACAGATGAAATGAATCTTTTCGTTTTGACTGGTACTTGCTTAATTAATGTCACCTACTTTTCACATGTCTCCCCTAAAGACAAACAGACTCTTGTAGCTGACATAGTTTTACTTCTGAAGAAACCTTGACATTTTTGTGAAAGCCATCAACAGATTATTCACAATGTGATAAATTTAAACTTTAAGGTGGTGGTGGTGGGGGGGGGGGGGGGGGGGGGTGACCGAATGAACACAGCATTGCAATAGTCTTATTTTACTACGCTGGGCAGTTTTATTGCGCGTGTTTTGTTTTTGCATGGATGCAAGCACTTTCTCCAAATGGACTTTTTAAATTATGTATTCACTTTTATTATTATTTTTATTCATTCTCCCTTCACGCCATGCTTTAATAATTTTCCGTGGTAACACTTTGTGTCAGTTATTGTGTGGCACCTTGTACACTTTGATAAGAGTATGACAAAGGCTTCAGACATTTAATGAGGCTAATTTGAATAAAGAACAGTAATTTATTGTTACAAATGCCACGGATTAATGGCACTGCACCTGCTATAAATAGCAACGTGACAAAAGCACAATTCTGTTGCTGCTGGAACCCACAATTATGACTCAGAAATTCTTTACGATTGTGTTCATCGGGAGACAGTATTCAAAAAAAGTACTGCTGAGATGGAGTCCATCACTGATGGGAGACGTGCACATATTCAGACTGACATTTTAAAAGCCATAAAAATACAGCTTTATAGATCTTGCAAGAAAGAGTACATGTAGTGCAGCAGATAACTGAAACAATCATGCAAATGGTGATAGAAGCACCAAAGTTGGCACAAATACTCCTTAGACATTACTCTTTGAAAAAACCAACTGGCCACTTGAATTTTCAATAGGCGGCCAGGTAGGGGTCAATTGAAGAATTACTCAGGGGTCAAAATTAAAAATGCTGAAATCATTTTGAAAACTACACCATACTATTTGTCTGATCGTAAAGATTCCAAAAAGGTATAGTTTGGACTATCTATGACTGAATGACCAGGAGTTATGGGGTAAAAACAGCAAAAATGGTGATAAAGGTCAGTTTCAGTTTGTACGGGGTCAAAAGTTAAAGTTCCTTCAATTTTGGTAAAAAGTGATGCAAATTATTGGCTGAGCTAATAGGATTAATAAGTGGAATAGTTTTGATTGTGTTGAATGCTTGGTCTCCAAAGTAAAGGTCAAACAAGGTCAACGTCCATTGGATTCTATGACATGTGACATATGTTACCCCGTAACATGATAAGCATGATGCATGGTCCAAACGATTCCTTTTAAAACCCTGTTACCTCAATTTGCATCATTTTTACCAAAATTGGAGCAGCTTTAACTTTTGACCCCTGTACAAACTGACACTGACCTTTATCACCATGTTTGCTGTTTTTACCTCATAACTCCTGATCATTCAGTCATAAATAGTCAAAATTATACCTTTTTGGAATCTTTACAATCAGACAAATAAGGTGGTATAATTTTCAAAATGATTTGAGCATTTTTAATTTTGACCCCATGTAATTCTTCAACCGACCCCTACCTGGTCGCCTATTGTAAATTCAAGTGGCCAGTCAGTTTGTTCCAAAGAGTAATGTCTAAGGAGTATTTGTGCCAACTTTGGTGCTTGTATCACAATTTGCACGATTTTGCTCTAAATATTAGCCGCTGCACTAATGGATGTGTGTTTTATGCATCCAGACAAACAACCTGTTTATCAAATCTAAAATAAATACCGGAAACTATGACTCTGAAGAGAGATTATTTTTGCATACATTTGCATATTTTACCGTCTTTATCCCTGAGTGTGATAAATGAAGGTATAAATGGAAATTAACAGCGAGTGTGAAAAAACATTTTCATGTTGAGCATTTGTGCTGTCAGAAATGACTGAAGGCTAAAAGGAGTCATGCAGCTTTTACACGTAAATGTGTTTTGTTGGTTCATGTTAAAAATAACTTAGAGGGTTTTGTTTTTTATCCCCCAGGTGCTCAGTGCCAGGATTCAAATCATTGATACCTGAATCAGTTCTGATGGCTTCATCCCCTTGTTGACGTCAGCGCAGTCGGAGATCATACGCTCTGGGAAGAACAGCTGAGAAATGAAAGAGAAAGTTGTGTAAATCTTCAAGAGAAGCAGTTCATTTACAAGATTACCATTAAAAAAAAAAAAAAAAAAAAATCCTACAAATCTGTGTGCAAGTCCACACAATGCCACCCCCACTGCCCCAGAGTAGCAGCAGTATGAGTGGGAGGAAAGCTGTTGGGATAAAATGCCTGAAAGAACAAACTGGTCCAGTTCTCTATATTCAAGAGCCCAACAGGTCTTTGAAATCCATAAATCAGTTTTGGAGGAGTTGCGTTTACAAAGTTCATGTTTGACTTAAACGCTTATGACCTTGAGTTTGACATTTCAAGGTCATCCAAGGTGAAAAGGTTATGAGACTAATAGAAAGGCGCTATATGACTTTAGTCGAGTCCTTTCAGATTCTCCCTCGTTTCACTTGGGGTCATCACAGCAGATCCAAGGTAGATCTGCATGTTGATTTGACAAGTTTTACACCAGATGCCTGATAGTCTGACCATCTTGTTTTGATCTAAACGTTAATAAGCACTATTTTATGGAAAATTACTACCGTCTGTCAGACGGTTTATAAAGTGCTGTGAAAAGGGCATTTAGCTACGTCACTGCCATCCCTAATCAGTCAAACCATCAGCTAATAGACTTGTTTCAGCAGTGGGAAATTGACTCAAACTTCTCACCAAGTGACAGAGTCCATGGGGCCAAGTAGGTTTTTGGTACCATTTCAGATGGATAAACAACAATTACAATCCAGCCTCAGTATGCCACAGCCAACACAAAAATGTACGATAGCCATCCATAGGAGCTGTAGCCAGGATGGGGTCAATGAAGAATTATACAGGGCCAAAAATTAAAAATGCTCCAATCATATTGAAAACTATATCACATTATTTGTCTGATCATAACGATTCCAAAAAGCTATAGTTTGGACTATCTGTGACTGAATTCTATGTAGTTATGGTGTAAAAACAGCAACAATGGTGACAAAGGTCAATTTTAATTTGTACAGGGGTCAAAGGTTAAAGTTGCTCCAATTTTGGTAAAAACTGATGAAGATTATTGGTTAACGGGGTTTTAAAAAGCAATGGTTTGCACCATCAGTTATGCCTAGTTATCGAGTTACCGGGTAACATGTTATAGAATCCACTGGATGTTGTCCATGTTTGACCTTTACTTTGGAGACCTAACATTCTGCACAAAATAAATTTACTTTTGTCACCATTTTTGCTGTTTTTACCCCAACACAATCAGTCACAGACAGTCCAAACTATGCCTTTTTGGAATCTTTATGATCAGACAAATAATGTGGTGTAGTTTTCAATATGAGTGGAGCATTTTTAAATTTTGACCTCCATGTAATGTTTCATTGACCCCCTACCCTGGCTACAGCCACCACCCTGTGATGGCCACCATACATTTTTGTGTCGTCATGGTACACCGAGGCTGGATTCTAAGTGTTGCTTTGCCATCTTAATTGGTACTGCTTAGGTCAAAACAGTTTCCAGGCTCATGGACTACTACTCAAAATTCAAAATACCTAGAAAGTATGACGACAGCAGGAAATACAATGCTGTATTGTACTTTGCAGAGATCTTAGGCACTTTTTATACGCCTCAAGCTGTTGAAAAGTTGTTAAATATCTAATGCATAAATCAGGATTTTGATCTTTTAAAAATATATATTTTCTTTTTTAGTCTCCTCCAATGTAGACTCTGAGAACCACTGATCCACCTGATGAGTGATTCCATCTAAAGCCACTAGTATGAAGACGAAATACACTTTGCAACAAACATACACCACTACTCAGGCTATGTTAAAGCAAACATTAAGTCATAAATCCTAGAGCAAACAATCCTTCATAGAAAATTAAAGCCACGCTTCTGCAAAAATCAACAAGTGCCTCATTTCCAAGTTTACTTAAGAGGGCAAAACAACTTCTGCTGGTGCCTGTGTTTACTTTTTCGCATGAAAATGTGTGCACACAAATGACTAGACATCTCTGTATACCACGTTTGCATGATCATTTGTGTACTTTCTGCAACCAAAACACGGCGGAGCCTTGCATCAAAAGTTCCAGGCCTCACTCACTGAGGAGAGATGTTAAGTAGCAAAGCATTTTATTACAGGTATAAAGTACTTCAACCTTGACAGAATTCATTGGCGTGCTTTCTGATGACAGCTTAGGGAGCCACATGTCGAGAACGTAAATCTTGTATGTATGAAACAGACTGGCTCGATGTAATATCTGAGGCATTAAGTGAGTGTGTCTGCACTGGTGTGAAAGGTGTCAATCACACGGATCTCTTTTTGCAACGATGCCAGATCTCGTCAATCTGAGCCACTCATACATTTTAAGGAGTGTGAATATCCTCCTTCGTGCTGGAGGAGCTCTGTTACGCAACATGGAGTGGATCTCAAATCCCCTCGTGCTATTTGCAGAATAAGGTCAAAATGTTTTATAGACACACACGCACACACATAGCAAGAAACGTACCATGGGCTTCCTGAAAAACTCGTACTTGGCGTAGTTTTTGCAGAACATGAGTCTTGTATCACCCTTGAGAGACCAGGTTGCCTGAACCTCCAACACGACCTCGTGGTCTTCCAGACACCTCTCTGAAGAGACGGAGTATAAAAAGACGACATCAGTTACGTCACAGTGCCGCACTCGAGTCACAATTCCATTCAGACATCCAGGTGCAGCCTTACCCAGACCCAGAGTGGGATACATTTCAATCAGAGCCCAGTTCTCCTGATCGCTGCAGTGGGCCGTCTGCACCAGCATGTGGCACACCTCCCTGGCTGTGGCTCCTTGAGATACCCACATGGACCTGCTGTGGCTGTCCTCTCCATACACCTTAATCAACTGATGAGGACATGGTACAATTAACTGCTAATTTTTATTCTCACTTTACCTTTAACAGGAAAATCAAAGTGCACCGTCTTGTGTCATGAGTTAGAAAGCGTACAGTAAGTTTTATTTTGGCTGTTTCCCAAATATTGGGTAAAAGCAAAGCAAGAAGCCAAAAAAAAGTGAAGCCAAGAATCTGTCAGCAGTGTTGCAACGGCAAGACGCAGTCACCCCATAATTAATAGAGCTTGTCACATGAAGACAAAGCACAGAGTTTCATCATAATTTTAGACTGGCACTGGGACAAGACCTGCTCCCCCATTCTGTCAACATTCTGCCTCAACAGGTATAATTTCAGCACAAGATTAAAAGAAATCAGCACGCTCAGAGCACGAGTTTCGTAATTGCACTGCTCGGAAGCCATCTAGTAAAGGAAAAAGAAAAACCCTCTTCTGCAACAGTTCTGTCGTACGTGGAGGCGGACAGCAGTCAGACCGTGTTCTTCTTCCTCTTGCAGTAAACTCTGTACAGGTTATTCCAGGGTCACCGTGTTTCTCTGAATGTGCTGTATGACATGCTGTCTGGCTGCAGCAGCGTGCCTCCGCACAAAGAAAACAAACCTGTACCTGTTGATCAACAAGTCCGGACAGGTCGAGTGAGTCTCAGAGACAGAAAGGATAAAAACTGACAAGGTATCAAGTGAGGAGGATTATCGGTGAAGAACAGTTTTACTGATAAGCTCTCAATTCAGTGCGATTTCTTCTGCCCTTTTCACACAAGAACAATGAGTTCAACACATGTTGAAGCATGTCACATCAGACTGATGGACATGGGTCACACCCGTGTTGACACTTGTCATACAGGACTGGGGTCTGACCCAGATACACAAACTACATTCTTGCATAAATCACTCTCACTTTGGTGGAGTCCACTCACACATTTATCCTGAATATTGTAAAAATGTTTGTTCATTTGTCCATCTTTTGGTTTTTCAGCAGGATTGAGGAAGAGTTCAACATTTGAGCTATGTGTTTTTACAGCGTGTCCCATTTCATCCATGTTCTTGGTACATGGATGAAATGGCGCCACCACTTCTGCTAAAGCTACCATGTGTAGGATTTAGGGGCGTTTATTAGCAGAAATGGAATACAGCATTCATAACCATCTGTTCATGAGTGTATATAATTACCTGCGACAATGAATCAATGTGTTTTCTTAAGTTTAGAATGAGCCCGTCATATCTACATGGGAGTGGGCTGCTTCATGGAAGCTGCCATGTCCATGCAATAGCCCAAATGGAACTCACTACATCTTTCAGCACAACCAGAAGAAGAGGAATCAGCAGTTTGTCCCCTATACCCCATCTACTGGGTGCTAGTGCAGACTAATGTATGGGAACTAATTTTTTTTTTGGGGGGGGGGGGGGGGCAAATTGTTCAACACAAGCTTCGACAAGGTAACATGATTTCCCATCACCAAAGTAAAAATGTGAAAGGAAACAATATCGTAACTGGTGAGCAAATAATATAATCTACAAACTCTCCACTAGATGACACCAAAACGTTTTTTCAAGGGTGGTAATAAATTACGCAGTTTCCATAATGAGCTGGAATAGTGTGTGAGACTAGAATGAGTTTAGAATTTTAGAACCTTAGACCTCAACTGTTTTTAGAAGAACTCAACTCTTATTTACTGTTAATTAATTATGTAATTTTTTTTATTGTTAATTTACTGTCTTAACACATTTATAAATTGTTTAGGTTGTTGTTATCACACACACACACACACACACACAGACACTATTACTACTTCTATTTTGTCATTTGATTTTTAAATGGACCACAATGGAAATAGGTGTTTGCACTTTCTTGTGTCATCCATGTATTTTTAATGTATTTACAGTTATATTATGTACTTGTTCATTACTTTAACTTACTAAATAAAATCATGCACGCACACTTTTAATATATAGATGATTTACTGCCCTCTGCTGGCTTGGCATGCAAGTCCAGAATGCAAATGTCAATGTCTATTGTTCTGTGTTGTTAACTAATATCCGTAATTTCTCCAAAAATATTACTCCCATCTAATACTGCATGGAAAAGGCGGCAATATAGATGATATAAATCTGGCCTACAATAGATATTTGGACTCCACCGACCAATCGCGATAATGCGAGGTTTATGATCCAGGAAAACTGTGAAACATCTGTGCTCCTTTGCTGCAGACAGAGTGAAGGGAAGGGGGGGGGGGTGTTCTGAGCTGAGGCGTGTCTCTCACTGAGACAACTGTTTCAAGCAGTGTCTTCCACATTTAGTCACCTAACCAGGAGTTCTGTAACAGAGATGTCCACTGAACACTGCAAAGCCATTTATTTATTTATTTATTTCAGTGGATGCTCCAGGCAGAGGCGACGCTCCATCACGACCTGAATCAAACATTTGAGAAAGCGCCACATTAAATTAAGTACTTGAATACTGAGTAAATTAAGTACTTTTATTTATATTTATTTATTTACTGGAGGTTTCTTGTTGCATTTTGGAAATGAGGAAATGCCTCCATCCTTAAAACAGTTCATGTATTCCAGAAGTGTCAAATCCGGCTTCAGAAAGTAAAAACCCTCCCATGTGTTGCTTCTACCTGTGCACTTAAAACAGGTGATCTCAATCACCTGTTTCAGCCAGCTCATCCACGTGCCTGAAGAGTTGAATTAATTACAATCAGCTGGTTTATTGGGAAGATGGAACAAATATGTGGCTGGACTTTTACTTTCTGAAGCCAGATTTGACACCTCTGATGTATTCAAAGCGGGTGTGCCATATAGTGTTCAAGAGATGAAACTTCAGCCACTGACCCAACAATAAATAAATGTATTTTAATCTTTCACAAAAACATCAAATCTAGGCTTGCATCTTAGATCGTTTTGAGATCTGCACAATAAATGTATCTGTTTTTGTTTTTTTGCTGTTTTTTATTTTTATTTTATCAATTTAGCTTTACTAAGGGACTATATAACCCATTCAGAAACATGGACATTATAACTTTTACACTTAAGTTTATATTGTGATATATACTGTTACCGTGAAGGAATTCAATTTATACTGCGATATGAATTTTAGATCATTTCGCCCAGCCCTACTCCCATCAGTCTTCCATTTTGGTGGCATTCATCCTTGACCTAAAAAACACCAAATGTCAGCTCTCCCCAGTTTGTCCGTGGCCAAAATTGCACACACGCTTTTATTTTTACACCCCCAAACAGAGACGGTGATGGAACACAAAAACATTATCCTTCTCACTCATGGTAATGGCAACACAACACTTAGCTAAACTGACTAAACCAACTGAACAACTAAATTGACTAAACCAATTGAACTGCAAAAACACAATAAATCAATAACACTGTTAAACTAACATGCACCACAAAAACAACATTTAAAACCCTGAACGTCTGTGGAAAATCTGTGGAAAAATGTCTTTAAATTTACTGCAAAATATTTTTTTGAACTTTTCAAAAATCATCTTTTAGATGCTACTGGAGAAAAGGGTTTAAATTTTAATTTCTCCCTGCAGATGCTCTGTGCTCCTACTAGCAAGGAATACTAGAGATGATAGATGTTGTTGGTAGAAATTAAAATTGTAATGCGTGCATCTACCTACTTATTTCCATTACTAAACATGAAACATCTCCAGGCAAGTGCAACATAATGACATAATGTTGTAATTGCAGGTATATTTATGCTGACAGCACTTATTACAAATAAGCCAAAGCAAACATGGCAACACACCAGTTCTGTCAGTTATAATTATAACAACCAACCAACTATAACTGGCACCAAGCATAAAAACAGGTTAAGACACATTTACAGAATCCACTTGCTGGGGTCATCTGTCCAATATATTATGCATTATCTACAGACCCACTGACCTATCTATAGCACTGACTTATCTATAGCATTAATTTGAATCCTGTGGGTAATTTTCTACAGTGACAGGGTTCAGTAAACAGCCAGTTGGCAGTCCAACATTTTAAAATTATTACAACACTCTCCTTTGCTTTAAATATGCAACAAGTCTATTTTAGTCAGAGACCAGCAACAGTGCATGTCAGTCTCACTCGGTTTAATAAGCTCAGCTCTGATGCAGCAATAACAGACACAAACTGTCATCACTCACTGTTACAGTCAGTGGTACAGCAAAGCAAGTTAAAAGTAAAAAAAACAAACAAACAAACAAAAAAACAATCGCTCTCCTACACTTTATATACACACCAAGTCTGTTTCTGATGCAAGCCACATGTGATATACCCTTCTGACCTGCCATCTTCTATTGTCCAGTAGTTTGGTCAAATGCTACTGGAGAAATGATAGAGATTACAGATTATTCAGAATAGGGTTGCTCGTGTGGGACTTAGATGCAGTTATAGGACAAATATTATCACAATGCATAAAAAATAAACTGGTTGTTAGTCAAAGATAGACTTTTATATTCGCTGATCATTTTTGTTAGAAAGATTATTGTCACTAAGTTACCCTGTATTTTGTTTAGGAATTTTTCTTTTAGTTCAGAAAATCAGACTTGCAGAACCAGACATGCTGTGGTGGGAAATTTTACGTTACCTGTAGCTAGAATCAATGCCATCAAGAACACTGTCACATTTAGGGGTATGCATGAATGGAATTTATTACTGGATCACATCAAACTCATTGCAAATGAATGTTTCTTTAAAAAACTTCTGAAATAGTATTTATCGGTATAAGGAGTAATCTGAGTCAACCCTTTCACCATGCACAGATGATGATTAATTTGATTTGATATGTTTTTGGTTTTGACATGTGATTTTTATTTTCATTTATTTTTATATTTTTTTGAATGTATTTTTGATTTACTGTATTTGTAAATCTGTTGGACCCCAGGAAGAATAGCTGCAGAATGGGGATCCAAACAAACAATCAGAGATTTCCACATAAATAAATAAGTTTATCTCCTTGTCATGTCTGTCACAGAGACAGTAGAGGTGTACAGCCAGAGGGTGCAAGGGGGCGAAAGCACCCCCTTAACACTTGCACAAATTTGATCCACGCACTGGCACTTCATTGTGCCAATGCGTGCCATTAAATGGTACTTTGAAAAGACATTGGGTGAAACTAAAATTCCCGCTATATTCATTGAGCCTTTTCATATGCAACAGAGCAGGTTTGAGATTTCTAAGATTATGAACAGAACTCTGAACTTACACGTTTGTCACTTGACGCTGATGGAAATGAGCTAATAAGCACGGGCGACTTTGACGGGCTGCACAGCTCTGGAAAGGGGTTTGGGATGGACGACGCCGAAGAAGAGAGTTTCTCCACAACCTTGGACCTATAAAATGTTGAAATAGGTTTTTTTTTTTTAAAAAAAGCAACATTTTATACAGTTGGTAATCAAATTTAGTGTTTTGTCACAATTATTTTTTTTAACTGACTGAATACTGTAAAGAAGGAAGGACATTCTTCTTGAAAACCTGTTCTATTGGCCCCAACTACATTTAAGTTTATAAGCTTTGGAGCTTCTTACACACTAATGTCTTTGTCTTGATTAAACGCATCCCTTCTGAAAACATCAGATGACTTTTGTCCTGAATCTGACTCACCGGTTTGAGTCAATATTCACCACCTACGTACAATCTATTGACTCATTTCCAGCATGTATGTGTTGCTGTGTGTAGATCGCCCTAATCAGCTTCTGCTGAGAATGAGTAAGGCTTTCAATGTTTACACACAGTCCCGTGTTTGCTGGTCATACCTGTTTGCAGCGATTAATATGGGCTGGGAGCGTCGTATGGAAAGAGAGTCGGCTACCAGTGGAGCCAGGGTCAGAGAAGAACTGCCCAATAATGTCTCCGCTGCTCTGGGGTTCTCCTTTCTGTCTGAGCCATCAAACACTTCTGTCCAGGGACCTTCAATCTCCATCATTTCACCTGATCACAACAGGGAAGAAGACAAGTCACCTCATCAGAAGAGACACCTGGTTAGATCGCAAGACCAACCTTCCCACTCCCAACCTGTCTAGTGGACTCCATGTCCTCCATATATCTGTCTCAGAGTAAAACATGGTGAAGAAAACTCCCAATGCAACACAACGATATGATCTTTATGGGCGTGATATGCTTACACGTTTAGTACAATTCATTTCAAATTAAATCTTCAACAAAATCATTGCTGCACCATCAGATTTCATATTTGCAACATAAATTGACTCTGGATCAACAAAAAGTCACACTGGCAAACAATTTACCAATTATCAAAAAAAAAATGATAATAATAATAATAAATAAAGGCTCCAAAACATGTTCATATAGAATTCAATTCATTTATAGAGAGTAAAAATTCACAGCATAAGTCTCCCCAAGGTGCTTCACAAGGGTCAAGTCTAACCTCACCCAACCCCTGAGGAAGCACATAGGCAACAGTATTAAGGAAAAATGTACACAGATAATTTAGAGTTGTTGGAAGAAACCTAAAACAGACCAGACTCTGAGGAGTGACCATCTGCTTTGTTGATAGTTATAAAAAATAAGCATCCAGGTACTTATAAAGTACTTCTCGTGACCATTAGTCAATTATGGACCCATGAAGTGGTACAAAAGTCCAACAGTCCTTTTTCCAAATAAAACTTCAGCTACGACCACAAGTCCATCAGTGCCCCAACTGATCCTCAGCAGGCTATAGCTATTAACCATCTCCCTGACCCAGTTGCAGTCCAGTGAAGGTAAGTCTCTATGAATCTTGGGAACGAAGAACCACCATCTCAGGGGCCATCGGTGATACTGCTTCTTTGACCCTGGCATATTATATAAATAAACAAAACTTGGGATTTTACCAATTGCTCCTAAACCTGTCAAATACACAACAGTCAGTCTACAGCTGCAATGATTAAATTAATGATTAATCAACCACTAAATCACCAAGTAGTTTCATTAGCAATTAATTGTACATGTTTCTGGGAGTTTTTTTTGTTAAAAAAAATTTTTGATTTCAGCTTCTGAACTTTTTGAAGTTTCATTACTAACTTCTTGAATCCTCTCTGACAATCTGAATATCTTTGTGATGTGAACAAAACAAGACATTTGAAGACATCACCTTTGACTTTGGGAAATGCTGATCAACATTTTTCACCATTTCCCAACATTTTATGAAAACAAACCAACAAAATAGTCACAGATTAATGGAATATGAAAATAATCTGTTGCATCCCTAGTGTAGTCTTATTTGCATAAAGCACTGCCCTAAATGACCATTTAGTCACAAAACTTCCCTGTAAGGCTGCAAGAAATGTCAGTAATCAGTGAGAAATCAGTGGAAGCAAAGATAAAACGACTGTCAGATGCAGAAAGAAACATTTTGATCACTGAAGTGAAAATAAAACAAGCAATACTTTTTGGAACAATGAGCTACAGATTGACAAATATTAGGGGAAAAAACAAACACCTGTGTTCCACAGGAGGAAGGCATAGAGACTTCATGCTCTGCTATATGGAGCAGCAGAGTGGTACCAAATCTAGAGAGATTTCACTGTTGTCTTTTATATTATCTAACCGGTTTAACTACAACACACACTAGATTTCATCTCTCTGAAGATTGGGAAGTATGTCAGTAAAAGCATATGGAGGGAAAAAGTTGTGCAAGTCAAATAGTGACTCCTAAAAATCAGAGCTCAACTTTGGTTCCTTAACAGTGAGACGGAGACCAACAATCCACTGTGGTGATCCTGGACAAACGGAAGCAGGAGGAAGGAAAAATCAGGTTCAATAAATTGACTATTATCCCATTAAACTGGATTATGAAGTTGACTGTATTCTGAATAAAATGGTTTGTAGCTTAAGTGTGTATAAAATAAATAAATAAATAAAAGAGTCTTTACTCTTCATCATACGGTCCAGTGGAAGTTCAACTTGCTGACCACAGGGCACCGTCAGAGATGTGCTAAAATACATGTTTTCAAGTATCAAGTACTCTTTCCTTGGAAAGGTTCATGCACACAGTCTGTGCACATTTCAGATCATACACTGCTGATAAACTGATGGTCTTGGTTCCTGCAGGCTGGTTTGTGGATGTGATGACCTCTGGTTTGTGCAGAGGTCCCAGTGGAAGGATGAATGGAGAAGGTGGTGTTCATGTGTTGATGGGGTTTAGTCATTCATTCATGCTTCCTGTCTCAGACTCCACAACCTTAAAACAGTGGTTACATTGAAATGCAGTGTTGCAGGCATCCTGCAGCTAACATTTGACCAACTGTCCTTTCTCTTTCATTTTCATGGAATTGGACCATGATTAGAATTTGCATGAAAGTGAAAACAAACCAGTATTTAATGTGGATTCCACCCTGGATAGTTATGCATCAACTTTCATATGATTTGGCCAATAACCAATGCTCAAAGACAAGAGAACATACATTATGCACAACACAAAATTGACTTAAATATTTTCTTGGAACAAAAAGAAGCTCCTCTGAGTTTTCAATACATACAAAAGGAAATACTCAAAGTCAATTCATGAGCCAATGTAAAGAAACATTTTTACTGCTTTTATTGGAAGTTTCACTCAGGATACTAAAACACATTTACCATTAAAATTGTACATAAAAACTGAACATACTACAACTATATGAAATATTGCTAAGAAGCAGAAATCACAGACTAATAAAGTTTTCTACCTTGACAGAGTTAAGCACTAAGTCCCACTTACATTCTACCCACATCAAAACATTAAGTCTAAAGCTGCACTCAAGTGGAAGGAACCCGGTGTCGCTGACCAAATGCCCCCCCTCCCAGAAATCGGTCCGCCCTGCCTTCACTGTGGATGCGTCATCAGCTGCAGTTCACTGATTATCACCGTGTTTCTGCTTCAAACTGCACTCCAGTCATCATCTATCTCAGCAACAGACAACTGAAGCTTGTTACTCCTATACATGCACTCTCCAACATACTAGCCTAATCGTTGATCAAACTTTATTACTAAAGACTTTAGGTTTGCATTTGACATTTGTATTGATGCACACAGCATGTTCAGTCAGGACAAGCCCTTTTTGACAAGTCAAATTCCTTTAATGACACAATAACACCTGTAGTACATTAACACATAATGGTACTAAACGAAAGCATCTGAATCATACTTCGCGTACTCTAAATAGACCTCTGTGGCCAAGAGCCAAAGAAAAATACAAACCAGTATTTCCACACAGACACGACATAATACCTGTGTACGTGTTTCGAATATAAAGCATATTTTCTCCCATTCAAACACGGGTCTACTACAAACCAGGCAGCCTTGTAAACAAGTGGTGAAGGCATACTTTAATTTGTTATGCAGAGAAAATATTATCTGCACCATGTGTCAGCTCAAAATGTGAGGATATTTTCCATAGTTAAGCTACGTTTATCTGGGAACATCAACTTCAAAGCCATCTGTTACTAGATCAAAGTGGAATCTATGATGTATCAACTTATACATGATCATGTCAAAATCATGATAAAGTGCTGTTCTGTCCTGCTCCAGAATTCTGAGTTAGTGTCAGTGTTGCTTTGCAGATCATCATGCAGCGTGTAATAAGGAAAACCGCCAGCAGCTTGCAGAATCACAAGTGGACACAGTCCTTTGATGCCAGACAGATTCTGAATATCATATTTATTCTTCACAGTATCTGTCAGTGGATGGGGAACAGGGCAGCTGGTCACTAGAGGGCGGTAGGGCACAGCCCCATCAAAATATTGAGAAAAGAAAATATAACGTAATTAATAAATAAGAAATAAGTGTGATGGGCAGCACGGTGGCTTAGTGATTAGCACTGTTGCCTCACAGCAAGAAGGTCATGGGTTCAATTCCCACCTGTGGTGCTTCTGCTTGAGCGTGTTCTCCCACAATCTATGACTGCTGGAAGAGGCTCCAGTGCCCCTGTGACCCCTAAGTGGAGTAATTGGAGTGTGAAATAAGAATCTTAAAGGCCACTTTGAAACTCTGTATCTAAATGTTCACTGGTTAATTCAAAACAAGAAGCCGATCTCAGACTAACTAAGCTATGATACCTAGTTATCGATTGATAATGTTAGATATCAAGGTAGGATATCGTGTAATTTAAAGCAAAGATTGCAGCTATGGCGCTCTAGAGTATTCAAAGCTTTGAATCTAAGTGCATCGCAGGCTGAATTCAAAACAAGGAGCTGGCGGCTCGCAGCACGCAGTCAAACAACTGTAACTTCAACAACTTCATCAAATGGTGAGTTTTAAAGTATTTCCATGGTTCAAATACATTAACTATGAGCTTTAACAGCTGAACAGAGTAATAACAACACACTCTGAAGACTCACATGAACAGTTTATAGCCCTTCTACACCACGATAGACAGATAAATAAATACATTGATTATTCTCATCCAGTATCAGATGATACTGTTTGTGTGTGTGTCAAAGAGAGACTTATATTTGGCTCCACATACACAGTCAGTTGGCAGTTTTCTTATTGCGTGTAAAAGGGTGTGTGTGTGTGTATACGTATTAAAGAGACAAAGGTTGCCAAAACAATAACACCACTGTGCACTTATAAAATACAAGCAAGCAGCCTAATTCTACATGCAACCGGTTTTCTGTTGGAGGGAGAGAGAGAGACAGATCAAGTCTGGGTGCATGCGCTGATGCTGCACATCGGCATATCCACCACAATATGGAACTGCCCTGGTTCCTTGCTGAAACTTGGTTCAAGCACATTTATTTAAATAAATGAATAAATAAGACCTTAACAGTACAGCAGCAATAATTGATAAAAAATAAATAAATAAAATTAGAGCCTATAAAATGTTAGGATTTTATTTTTTGTCTTAGGAAGAGGCAAAGCTGTGTGCAAGTTTTTCTACAATATTACTTTCCATAACTACCTTTTTAATATTTGGCACTTTGTATACTTTATATATGAAGACATCAGAAAAAATAAATCATAAATTAAATCATTTTTATGACAAAATATTTGAATGCAAGGTCGAAAGTTATAGGTAAAATTTATGGTTATGATTTACGGGCATCAGTCTGACCAGCTAATGCTTATCCTAGGCTCATGTGTCATACATCACACTGACAAAATGAAGAACCTTGGGGTGATTTTTGATCCCACATGTCCTTTGACCTCCACATTAGAGATATTACGAGGACGGCTTTCTTCCACCTGCAAAATATAGTGACGATTCGCCCCATCCTGTCTATGGCTGATGCAGAGACCCAGATCCATGCATTTGTTTCTTCTAGGTTGAACTACTGCAATGTTCTATTTTCTGGTTTGCCGCAGTCCAGCATTAGTGGTCTCCAACTGGTTCAAAATGCTGCTGCCAGGAAGCAGAATGTTTGACCACATTACACCCATTTTGGCATCTTTTCACTGGCTTCCTGTCCGTGTGAGATCAGATTTTAACGTTCTGCTATTAATTATTCACGGACTAGCATCTCATTACTTAGCTGAGCTAATCAAACCCAACGTATTGGCCCAGGATCTGCAGTCTCAGGGCTCCTTTGTGTCCCTAGGGTGAATAAAAGGTCCGTGGACCATAGAGCCGTCTCTCATCATGCAGCTGTTCTGTGGAATAATCTCCCTATGGAGATAAAATAGTCTGATTCTATAGAGACTTTCAACTTGAGACTTAATCGCTTAAGCCCTAGAGCCTATTTCATCAAAATCACATACCCATACATTATGATTATTTCTCAGCTTGTACAAGGTCAAAAATGCAAAAGTTTGGATCAGCTAAAAGACAGGTCCTAGGGGATGTTGTGGATGCAAAAAAAAATTGAAAGTAAATAATACTTGGTAGGAGTAAATGAGGTTTTTTTCCCTCAAAAAAATGAATTCCGATTTATGTCTTTACTTGCTTGGCGTTTCAGCTGTGGTTAGTTGATATTTGATTGAAGTGAATACTTTTGTAGAGGAGACTTCGCTTGACATTTTGATGTATAATAAGTGTATGTTGGTGTCAGCATTGGTTAGTTATGAGTGTTCAAATGTTCCAAAACAGAGCAAGTCCCCAAATTTGGGGACTCTAGGGTTTAAGAGGTTAAGACATTTATTCTCCCTCGTATGGCTAGCATACTGGCATAGTATGGAACTATGCATCTTATCCTTTTAAAGTCATTTTATTAGCAACATAACAGGTCTCACCCTCAACTTCATCTAAATTCAGGGTCTGTTGGTGAAGCTTAGGGCTAGCAGCTGGCAATCACCTTAGTAATTTCTCTGCTTTCCTGTCAATTTACTGCTGGTTAATTACACCCTAGGTGTAGTTTTCCAGGCCAACTGATTCTGCTCTTTTTCCTCTCTGTCCAAGGTGCGGATAACGTCACATAGGATGGCAGAACTGACGGCTACAAACCACAGGGTGCCGGA
The DNA here is from genome assembly GCF_902500255.1 of Thalassophryne amazonica. Classification (NCBI taxonomy): domain Eukaryota; kingdom Metazoa; phylum Chordata; class Actinopteri; order Batrachoidiformes; family Batrachoididae; genus Thalassophryne; species Thalassophryne amazonica. The sequence goes on along the minus strand of NC_047120.1, from coordinate 44,546,102 downwards.
CTGATTGTGAGATGCCAGGCCTGAAGCTGGTGCCACACACTGCAATCTGCATTTGGAATGGACAATGTCATGGGAACAATCCACCTGATGGCATGAAGAATGCTGGATGACCCCTGCCTGCGTGGACTTCTCATCAAATGCATCTTCTTTTCTTTTGTTATGTTGTTTGATTTCCTGTTTTTTTGTTTCTTCGCTTTGTAAAGCTTTGCAACAACCCTGTCAGTGTTAGAATGGCCTAAGCAGTGGCTCACCCCTTTGAGTCTGGTCTGCTTGAGGTTTCTTCCTCAGTATCAGAGGGAGTTTTTCCTTACCACTGTCACCTGTGTGCTTGCTCTAGGGGCTGGTAAGGTTAGGCCTTACTTGTGTGAATTGCCTTGAGGCAGTTTTGTTGTGATTTGGCGCTATATACATGAAAATAAATTGAAATTGGTAAATTACCAGAATGATAATTTGGTAATCAGAAAATAACCAACAGACTTAAAGAAAAGCAGTTCGATTAAACAAACAAATTGATGATCAATTACAAAAATACATACATATTCACCTCATATCTGTTGTGGCAACCCAGAGTGAAAACAAGGGAGATGCCAAATTTCAAATTCAATTTATTCATTTCACATAGCACCAAAACACAACAGAGTTGCCTCAAGGCGCTTCACACAAAACAATTTAAAAAAACAAAATGAATTAAAAGATTAAAAAGCACGGTAAAAGAGTAAATAAAAAGTAAAAAGCATAGTAACATAATATGCCAATATGCTAGCCATACAAAAGGGAAAATAAGTGCATCTTAAGTCTGGACTTGAAAGTTTCTACAGAATCTGACTGCTTTATTGATGCAGGAAGATCATGCCACAGAACAGGGGCACGATAAGACAAAGCTCTGTGACCCACAGACTTTTTATTCACCCTAGGGACACAAAGTAGTCCTGCATCCTGCGAATGCAAAGCACGGGCCGGTATGTGGGGTTTAATTAGATCAGCTAGGTAGGGAGGTGCCAGTCCAAGAATTTTATAGGCTAGTAGCAAAACCTTAAAATCCGATGTCACAGAGACAGGAAGCCAGTGAAGAGATGCCAAAACAGGTGTAATGTGTCCAAACTTTCTGCTTCCAGATAAAAGTCTGGCAGCAGCATTTTGAACCAACTGGAGACCCCTAAAGGACTTACTTCAAATCAATTACAAAAACAATCATTAGTGACAACCTTACTTAACGGCAAAATTATATATATATATATATATATATATATATATATATATATATATATATATATATATATATGCTCTAATTTCTCTTTGGAGTGAAAAGCACAGATTAGATGGTTTGGAGACAGAGTTAGAGAAGTTTGGACATGTGCAGAAAAGGGCCCTAAGGTATATAGGGGTGATTCTTTAACTACAGGCACTATTGGCTGTGTAAATGTAATTTCCACCACACCATTGCCTTACAATATAAAGCGCCTTGGGGCAACTGTTTGTTGTGATTTGGCGCTATATACATGTGCTCTGATGTCACTGTTTATCTCCATAGAAACTACCCAAACAATCTTTCATACAAACTGTTTAGGGACATTACAGTGTTGTGGTGGAAATTACGGCAATAGTGTGGGACAACTACATTTTGTTTAAAAAAATCACAACAGTTGTATGACATTGAATACCCCAATTATGTTTTGATTATTTTACTGATATTTTATTCAGAGATATTTTAAAACATTAGAAAAAACGTTTCTTTACCACTCATTTTTATCATTGAAGATGAAAAGTCTGGGTGTGGGACAAGCACAAAACTGCAATATTTGCATATAATGATGCTGAAAAAAGGTGAAAAAGTCATCATAGACTACTAGAACAAATTTCTTAACACTTTCATTGTAAAGATAACTATAACTGTGAAATTTCCCCTTTTTTCTGTTTTTCATTCAATATGATCAAAGGACATAAGTGCCTGTAGTCTAAGAATCACCCATAGAGAGAAGGATGCAGAGGATGGAGCCACGAGGCAGGAGAGAAAGAGGGGAGGTTTATGGATGGTGAGGGAGGACATGTACAGGGGCAGATCCGTTCCGCTGCGAACCAAAAAAAAAAAAAAACGTCAAATGCTGTTTCTGAACCCTCTATTGAGCAACAAGTGACCCAGCTACATCTGTACCAGACCACGATTCTGTAAAGTGGAGCAAAGGTGTTGACTTTTTTAGCCACAAAGATTTCAAATGTTCTCCATTACTTGTTCTCATAACATCACATTGAAGATTGTACAAGCTCAAATTCATAAAAACTGGTTACAGAGTTTCTCTGTGGTTGTATTCTGTGGTGAATTATACCCCAAAATGCAGGAAATACCACCTAAAAATTAAAATTTTTCTTGGGTGGCATGCCCCCAGATCCCTTAAGGAAGCATGACAAATCAAACCCCCCTTTTACAACATCTTGGATCTGCCTCCGATGTAGGTGGTTGGTGTGACAGAAGATGACGAGGACATGGTGAGGTGGAGACAGTGACCTGCTGTGGTGACACCAAAGGAGAGCAGCCGAAAAAGATTGTGTCCACTGGACTGAAACCTTTTGTTGACTTTGTTTACAACCAGAATGACGCAATGAAACTTTATGATTTACAGCCAACTAAAACAACAAAAGTCAGCATTCTGTCAGTTTGAGAAAAAAAAAAGTAATTTATACATAAAATACTTTACCCAAATAATGTTAAAATAAATTTGTAAAGTAAAATAAGTAAGAGATCAGAATTCTGCATGTCTATAAACACCACTGATGTAAACAGCTTTGACAGGTTGTAAAAATGATTAACATCAGGACTGTAGATTGTTGCTGCGTTGTGTTGTTGTTTATCGATAGACATTTTAAATTAGAACTTCTGTGTCGTGGTGGATAAGACTTTTGCTGACATTTAGATTGTGGATTGTTCGGTTCACGATTTCTCAACTGTGATCCGGTGTTATTCCCAATGAACAGATAACCCAGATTTGTTTATCCTCTGCAACAATTACACACAAAAATAAAAGTCTAACAAATGGTACTTTCATGTGAAATGTATTTTTGGCACACTCGCCCAAACGGCTGAAATAATAAGTATTGTCGATTTTAAATAAAATAATTTCTGTCTCGGTGTTTTATTCCAGCGGTGCACCTGTTAGCGCTTTAGCGACCTGTTAGCTTCTGCTCTCATTAAACCGGCTGGCAGGCTACTTACCCGCTAAACGACGTCACACGGCGACTCTCAGCCGTCAACCATCGTCTCAACTCCACCGACACTCTGAGCTTCGACTTTTCTTACGTGTGGTAAACAGAACAAAGTGCAGCCTTACTACAGCAAAAAAGCGCCAATATAATCACTTTAGTGAGGGCGAATGAGAGCCGCCGCCGAGGGGCGGAGCCTGTGGGTCAGGTGTACAGGTAGGCAGTAAGCCCCGCCCTCCCTGCTGGGTGGCTCGCCATGCAGCTTTGAAATTTCACATATTACGTGACAATGACTTTTTTTTTGTAACAACGGTATAACCTTAACTGCTTATATATTTAAATCCATGATAATTAAGTTTCATATTCCCTCGAGTGTTTGTTGTGATTTGACAGAGGTAAGTTTCTCTGCACTCTTTTACTCATTTGAACATTCATATTGATATATTCTATTTATGCCAAAATGGTACATTTTTCTTCTTTTGTATCTTTAATTAGAATTTTCACTAAACGTACCATTTACAGTACGTTTTGATTAGGGCATAGAAAGTTGTAGTTCTAGTAGCTCATTTGACCTTGTAGCTGCAGGAATGGTTACTATTTGCCGCCATCTAATGGTCAAATCTGACTGGCAGATGTACAGGACTAACACCACAGTATTCCTACAGGGTACTGGAAAAGTACTGTTTATTTCCCTCACATTTTATGTCACAGCCTTATTCAAAAATGGATGAATTTTTTTTTTCCTCAAAGTACTACACACAATACCCCATAATGACAGTGTGTAAAGGGATTTTTTTTTTTTGCAAAATTATTAAAGATAAAATGAGGAACTCAAAAAGGAGGAAAGAAAAGAAAAAAAAAATGTCTGCAGGCAGTTAGTTCCTTTCGCTCCTCAGACTCTTATCAGTTTTAAAAAAAAGGACATAAGTCCAGGACATGTCAACATCAAGTAGAACTCCAGACATCTCCACATTTGCTTAAGGACAGTTCGTGCGCGCATCTTGCGGTCAAGGGAGGAAAGATAAACTATAACAGAACTCAGAACGCAGCCCTGCAGCTCTGCATAAGAACAAATATAAAGTAGAAGTCAGAGTGCACAGTCTGCAGCCAAACTGTGCACTCTGACTTCTCTGTGCAGAGAACCTGCAGGCTGCGTTCTCACCTCCTCTCTGCCCCCTGCTGCGTGCACCTGACACAGAAATTCCTGCATCATCATGACGCCACAGGGAGCAACCCTGGTGTGAAAGGGCTTAAGTCCCTTTAGCTGCTCTTGTGTGTACTCGGGGTCGCCACAGCAAATCCAAGATGGATCTGGGTGTTGAATTGGCACAGATTTTACGCCTGATGCCCTTCCTGACACAACACATTACATGGCAAAATATGGCAGGGGTGGGATTTGAACCAGCAACCTTCCTCCCTGAAACCAAGCACACTAACCACTTGGCCACCACCCCTGCAGGAATGTACGAGGTCTATTAGATAATAAACCGACCTTTTTATTTTTTGAAAAACTATATGGATTTGAATGACGTGCGATTACACCAATCATGATTGAACCCTCGTGCGCATGCGTGAGTTTTTTCACGCGTCGGTGACGTCATTTCCCTGTGGGCAGGCCTTGAGTGAGATGTGGTCCCGCCCTCTCGGCTGAATTCCTTTGTTTCACACGCTGCTCGAGACAGCGCGCATTGCTTTATCAAAACTTTTTCTGGACCTGAGAGGAATATCCGAGTGGACACTATTCGAGAAATTAAGATGGTTTTCGGTGAAAAGTTTAACAGCTGATGAGAGATTATGGGGTGTTTCTGTCGGTGTAAGGACTTCCCACGGAGCAGGACGTCGTGCAGCGCTTCCAGGCGCCGTCGTCGGCCTGTTTCGACCTGAAAACATCCTAATTTAAGGCTTAATTCACCCAGGACGTCGTGAGGGAACAGAGAAGATTCAGAAGAGGCCGGCATGAGGACTTTATGCGGACATTCCACTGTTTAAGGACATTTTTTAATGAAAGACGTGCGCGCAAATTCGCAGAGTCATTTCCGTGACGACTCAGCGAATCTGTGCGCGCCGCGACAGGAAAAACAACTCCGTGTTGAAAACCATTTGTAAAATTCAGGCGGCTTTTGATGGCTTTCAACAAGTGAGTGAGAAATTGTTTAACAGCTTGGGCATGTTCCAACTTGTCCGTTAAGGTTTCCAACGGAGGTGTTTTTCCTGTCGCGACCCCCCGCGGTTGGGTCCGGCCCGACATGCGACTGCCCGCACGTTCTTTCATTACAAAATGTCCGTTAACAATGGAATGTCCGAATAAACTCCTCATGCCGACTTCTTCTGAAAGTTCTCTGTTCTCCGACGACTTCCTGGGTCAACAGAGCCTGAAATGTGGAAGTTTTCAACTTGAAACGGCGAGACGCTGCCGCCTCGAAGAGCATATCGCCGTCAGGCGCCGTGGGCCGTCCTTACGGCTACACTACCAGACCAAAATCTATCAGCCGTTAAAATTTTTACCGAAAACCAGCTGAATTTATCGAATGGTGTCCACTCAGTTGTGCCTTAGTTTTGAAAAAATTTTGATCAAAGCAGCAGTCTGAGCCATTCTAAACAATGAAAAAAAAATCGAGAGGGTGGGCGACTCCTCACTCAGACTGCCCACAGGCGAATGACGTAACCGACAGGCGTGAAAAAACTCTCGCATGCCCACGAGGGTTCAAGCATGTCTGATGTAATCACGTGATTCAAATCCATATGGTTTTTGAAAAAAAATAATAAGGTCGGATACTTTTTTAATAGACCTCGTACATCAGAATTCACAGCCTTTAACATTAAGGTTAAAATTGAGATGTTTCTACAGTTTAATTGGAGTCCACCTGGGGTATGTTCAGTTTGGAAAGGCACACACCTGTTGACTTATACGTAAGGTCCCACAGCTGACAGTGCATGCCAGAGAACAAACCAAGCATGAAATCAAAGGAATTGTCTGTAGCACTCAATTGTCTCGAGGCACAAATCTGGGGAAGGGTACAGAAACATTTCTGATGCTTTGAAAGTCCCAATGAGCACAGCGGCCTCCGTCATAGGTAAATGGAAGTTCAAATCCACCAGGAGTCTGTAGCGCTGACCAGTCTAAACTGAGCCAAGCTTGTGGCATCATATCCATGAAGACTTGAGGCTGTAATTTCTGCCAAAGGTGCATCAACAAAGTATTGACCAAAGGGTATGAATACTTACACGTGATTTCTTTTATTTTTAATAAATTTGCAAAACACATTATGGGGTGTTGTGGGTAGAATTTTGAGGGGAAAATGAATGTACTCCATTTTGGAATAAGGCTGTAAAACAAAATGTGGAATAAAGTGAAGCGCTGTGAATACTTTCTGGTCGCATGATATTTAACAGGTTTAATTTTTAGCATATATGTTTTTTTAATGTGGAACAGCTGAAGCAGACTGGAAACTGTCAAGTATTCTGTTAAAGACAACCACAGCTCCCTTGAGGCTTTGATTGTATGCCAAGATTCATGTCAGAAGCTAACAATTTTGCTGTCAACCACAGCAGTAACACCACCCTATAATAATAATGCAAAAGCCAAGAATTTTTTTTTTTTCTTTCCAAGAACTCCAGTGAGAAAATGCAAAATGCAAGGGAGAATTTTATCTTTCCAAGAACTCCAGTGGGGAAAACTCTTACACAGTTGCAACTAAAACCTCTGCACAAACTTGGATCAAATCATGTTTATTAATGTGTTGAGGAAATCCCCACAGAAACAGTTTACAGGGGAACTTACAGATTTACAATTATTTCTTGACAACTGCCAGCTTGACCTCCCCCATGCAGCCCATGGTTCAACACCGAGGATGGCTGCTGGACGTCATGAGTGGTTAACTGCACACCCATTCCCCCTTAACACGTATATTATCAGTCCTTCCAGCTCGGAGATGAAGTACTGCTGCCAGTACTCAATTTATTGGTCTTGAGTAATTCAGTCATTAAACATACAGTGCTATAATGTGTAGTAGCCTACCAACACCTAAGCATCTCACACAAGCCTCCGTTCTTCAAATGCCTGGAGCAGTCACAGTTAAAGAGCCTTTAGATCTGGTGCCTTTTCCTTCATAATGAGCATGATATTCAATTGCGGGATGTTACCCAGTTTTGTTTCCAATGTCAAACTGCTGCCCACCTCAGTTCAAATCATATGCTGTTTTGAGGTACACGAGAATATTCTGTCAAACAAGATTTGTCATACTGCATTTGGTTCAGTGATAATACAAATGCTAAAACTAGTTACAGAAAAAGAAATCCTCCAAAAGTGTTAAGATACGTGTGGAATTTGTCACCTTTAGGCCATGATTATGAAACATGCCTGAAAGTGTACTGTTGACCTACATTGGAAGAACACGGTCAGAACAATTAATTATACAGAACGTTGTGACAAAAGACAATGCTTATAAGTACCAGATGAGGAAATGCTGAATTGGCGCGAAGTAAAACACTGCTGAGATGTGAACTTTTTCCACCCCTACTGGTCGATCTGTTGGCTTGCCTTGTGCTTCATGGTCTTACTGGCATTTAGAAATGTTAGTGTTCACTGGAGAACAAGTGCTAAGGAGAATGTTCGATTCCAATACAAAAATAATAAAATAGCATGACTTTCAAGTGACACCAGAATGCTCAGGGATGGGCGCTTTCTTTCCCTCCCCCACCCAATATTTGATTTGCTTTTACCTGATACAGGTTAAGATGCAATTTACTGATTCTCTTAAAGGCGGGCTGAGGTTTCAAAAATCAAAGTCGGTAAAACGAACATTTATAGCATTAGGTCTACACCAGGCCAACATTTCTCCTTATATAACGATAGGGGAGCACCCTTACACTTTCTTTGCCTTATAACCATGCTTCCTCTGGAGGAGGAAGGGTGAGGAGAAGAAGAGAGGCCGTGCAAGGCTGGGTGGAGAGGAAGGCCGGGGGGAGAAGCCGGGTTTTTGGTGGATGGCGGAGTTTTGAAACCAGACTGCTGATTCCACAGAAGGTGTGTAAAAGGCACGCCAGGGTTACTCCAATCCCAGCCAACATACACAGAGACGCCTTCACACCCACGCCCACTCTCACGGAACACTCGAGGGTCGCACACACTCACACACACACACACGAGCAGCACAGGCTACAGCCCCTCCACCACAACAACGACAAAGGGAGAAAGCAGGGAGGGAAGGAGAGAGGTTTCTATAAAGAAGAAGAAGAAAAAAAAAAAGGCAGGGGTTGGAAAATCAAGTTAAATGGGAGTGAAGGGTCTGGATCTGGTGCTGCCGCTGTGTTGAAACAGAAAAAGAAAACAATAAAAATAAAACAAAAGAGAAAAGAAAAAAGAAAAAGCTCATGGAATGGATCATTTCTGGTTCTTCAGCTGGTTGGACAGCCAGTCCAGGCCTTCATATAAGCCATCACCACTGGTGGCACAGGTGGCCTGGATGTACCAGTTGCGCTGGCGGAGGGAATGCAAACCCAGCTTGTCTGTGATCTCTGCGGCATTCATAGCATTGGGGAGATCCTGGGAAAAGAAGGTGGGGTCTGTTAGGATGCACGTTAAATTAATAAAAATGAAGCAACTCTTAAAAGCTACACACACACAACATTTATGCTGTCAAATTTTTTGCCCCCGGTCTGATATTTACCCATATCAGACCGCTTTCCATGACAGTTGGGCTGGGTCTGGTAGAAAAGTATTGGACCTTTTATTTTTTGCAAAAACCATATGGATTTGAATCACGTGTGATTGCATCAGCCAAGCTTGAACCTTCGTGCGCATGCGTGAGTTTTTTCACGCCTGTCGGTTGCGTCATTCGCCTGTGAGCAGGCTTTGTGTGAGCAGTGGTCCACCCCTCTCGTCGGATTTTTATTGCAAATAAAATGTCTGAACGATTTGGAGCTTTGCTGCATCAAGTTTTTCCAGAAACTGTGAGAGACCTCCAGGTGGACACCATTCGGAAAATTCAGATGGCTTTCAGCGACGATTTTATGGGGATTACACTGATTAAGGCGTGCTCCAGCCGGTTTAAAGACCGCCCACAGCGTCTGAGAGCGCGGCGCACTCCGAGCGCCGATCGACAGGCTGAAACCCCCCTGAAACAACCAGATTTCCAACGTGAAGCTTTGTTGATCCGGGACGTCGTCTGACTTCCACAAAAAAGGCAGATGGCGTGGACATCAGCACTTTTTCGGCACATTCCACTGTTACAGGAGTTTTTTTCATGGGAAGAGGAGCGGAAGAATGTGCCACCGTGCCGCTCATGGCGCGGCACAAAACCACCTCCGTGTTGGTCTCACAGGACGGCTTTCAGGTGGCTTTCGGTGGCTTTTCAGTCGTGTGACTATCCAAGAAATTGTGAATGACCTGGACATGCCAGAACATGTCCTGTGAGGCTTCATTACGGCGTTGCTTTGCGCCATGCGGAAACGTCCCGACGCACGGAATTCCTCCGCACGTCTGTCTCAATGTGCCGAAAAAGTGCTGATGTCCACGTCTTCCGCAATTTCTGTGTTAGACGAAGTCCCGGATCAACAGTGTCCAGTTTGGAAATGAACGGCACATTCCACTGTTACAGGAGTTTTTGTCATGGAAAGAGGAGCGGAGGAATTCCGCGTGTCAGGGCGGAGCCGCATGGCGCAAAGCACCGCCGTGATGAAGCCTCACAGGACATGTTCTGGCATGCGCACAAAGGTTCAAGGTTGGCTGATGCAATCACACGTGATTCAAATCCATATGGTTTTTGCAAAAAATAAAAAGGTCTGATACTTTTCTAACAGACCTAGTACAATTAGAAAAACCAAGTCTGACATGAACATTCACTGTTTAGCAATTGTGAATCTCGTGCCATCTCACGGTCCGTGACTCACACGAGAGGTCGGTTTCATTCAGGACACAATGTAAACAAACCTTGTGAAGTATTGACAAGAAGACAACATCGGGGCATGGCAGAAGTTCATCACAGGTGCTACACCTCAACTTGGGAGAACATGTCATCATAAATGCCCGTGAACTTGTTTAATCAACGCCATCCATGTTTCTGTGTAGGCTCTCAGTTGTCCAGGTGGTTTTCATAGTAGAGAAGCTTGAATCTTCAACTGGACTGGGTTACTTGACGCGAGGACGTTTCGCTTCAAATCACAGAAGCTTCCTCAGCTAAAATTCTTGCTCTGGAAGTCTGACAGAAGTCAGACTCTTGTAGAGAAGAATAAAACAGAAGCCAACAAAAGCTGGAGTTTTAAACCTAACCAGACCCCTCCTACTGAGAGGCAGACTGCTATAGACTAGTGACTAAACAATAGCTCTAATTAGCAACTATTGTGCTCTAGTTAGCACACCTAATGACAGGACAGCTGTCCTAATGATGGGATGGATGCCTTTCTGATGGCTCCCTTGATGACATGAATGACTCATTACCATGAACAAAAGACTGAAACTCCTTTAACCTGAGTACCCCATTGTAAACAGGGGATGGGGTACTCAGGTCAAAGGAGTTTCACTCTTGAGTTAATAATCCTTTAATATTCTTAGATTCCAACAAAGAAAAAAACTCCTCACCTGTTTGTTGGCAAAAACAAGCAGCACGGCCTCTCTGAGTTCATCTTCAGAAAGCATTCTGGACAACTCCTCTCTCGCCTCATTTACCCTCTCTCTGTCATTGCTGTCCACCACAAAGATGAGCCCTGCACACACACATGCATGAACAACTTGTGCTGTACCAAGCAAAACTTATATATTTTTTATGCATAGTACAACAACAAAAGGAAAAAGTCAAAAAAATATATTCTTTTCAGGCATCATCCTACCCCAAATTGCAGAGAGTCTGAAACTGTGCACACAGAGACCTCTCTGCCTGGTGCAATCACACAGGCAGGCAGTCTGGTGAAGTGTGCAACTACCTTAAAACAATCATCCATTTTTTTTTCCTTTTTAAACTGGCTTATTCCAGTTAAGGATCATGGGGAGGGGAGCTGGAGCCTATCCCAGTGGTCAGTGGACAAGAGATGAGGTACATCCTGGAAAGCTGGAAGCATTTGATACAGTGGATCATCATATTCTACTTGATAGGCTGGAAAATCATTTTGGGATTACTGGGAGTGCCCTTGCATGGCTGACGTCATACTTGACCAGTCGTTCTCACTGTGTTTTGTACAGTAACACTACCTCTAACCTTAGTGACATGAAATTTGGGGTTCCACAGGGGTCTGTCTTAGGCCCCCTGCTTTTCTCCCTTTATATAGCACCCCTTGGGCACATATTGCAGCGTTTTGGGATTACCTTTCACTGCTATGCAGATGATACTCAGTTATACATGCCAATAACTGCTGGTAATCTTGTTCACATAAAATCCTTAGAAGATTGCCTTGCAGCAGTGAGAAGTTGGATGTCTAGAAACTTCCTACTTTTAAACTCTGATAAGACTGAAATGATGGTTCTTGGTCCAGTGAGACATCGGCATCAATTTGACCAGTTAACGCTCAGCCTTGGCTCGTGTGTCATACATCACACTGACAAAGTGAGGAACCTTGGGGTAATTTTTGATCCTTCGTTGTCCTTTGGCCTCCACATTTGAAATATTACTAGGACTGCTTTCTTCCACCTGCGAAATATAGCGAAGATTCGTCCCATCCTGTCTATGGCTGATGCCGAGACCCTGATCCATGCATTTATTTCTTCTAGATTGGACTACTGCAATGTTCTATTTTCTGGTTTACCGCAGTCTAGCATTAGGGGTCTCCAACTGGTTCAAAATGCTGCAGCCAGACTTTTGACACGAAGCAGAAAGTTCGACCACATTACACCCATTTTGGCATCCCTTCACTGGCTTCCTGTCCCAGTGAGATCAGATTTTAAGGTTCTGCTACTACCCTATAAAATTATTCATGGACTGGCATCCTCCCTACCTAGCTCACCTAATTAAACCTTACGTACCGGCCCGGGCTTTACGTTCTCAGGGTACAGGACTACTTTGTGTCCCTAAGGTGAATAAGTATGCGGGTCAGAGCTTTCTCTTATCGTGCCCCTGTTCTGTGGAATTATCTCCCTGCATCAATAAAACAGTCAGATTCTGCGGAGACTTTCAAGTCCAGACTTAAGACGCACTTATTTTCCCTTTCATATGGCTAGCATACTGGTACAGTTTTATTTTACGCTTTTTACTCTTTTAATTCATTTTATTAGTAATTGGAGCGGGCCGCGGCCTCAACTTTACCTAAATTTTGGGTCTTTTAGTGAAGTTTAGGGCTAGTGGCCGGCGATCACCTTAGTATTTCTCTATTTTTCTTGTTGTTTAATGCTGACAAATTATACAGTATTTCTTGTCTTTCTGATGGCTGATTCAGTTTTTTCTAGGGATGGGTATTGATAAGATTTTATCAATATCGATGCCATTATCGATTCTGCTTATAGATCCGATTCCTTATCGATTCCCTTATCGATACCTCGTGAATTTTGTACTAAAAGTAGGCTTTACAGGTTTTCTATGTATTTCCTTGAGTCTTAAAGTAAATAAATATGAAATTAGTCACTGTATCCTTGATCTCTGGACATAAATAAAAATAAACAAAACTGTGTTTCGCTTTGAAGTTATTAATTCAGACTGGATTCTATCGTTCCATCTTGACTTGTCAGAGAGTCGCGCAACGTTTGGAGCTGTGTGAACAGAACGGAGGACGATTCTCGTTTGTTTCTCACAACGAGACAGGAGTCCCAGTTAGTAACTTTAATGCGCACAAAAGTGAATTACAACTCATATTCAGGGATGAAAGTGGTGAAAAACAAAAAAAGCTGAAACCCAAAATTACCCCCAAACACCACCTGCACGAAAATGTTTCAATTCTAGAAGGTCTGAAATGCAATCTGGGACTATTCCAGACGATAAACTGGAGTGAGTGCAGCATCCATTTAGGTGAGAAAAAAAAAAATACAACTTTCCTTATTCAGATTCATTCCTCCAGTAGTATTCTGCTCTTACTAGGATGCAGCAGTTTTCTAGTTTGGCAGATAGTTCTGGAGGAAATCACTGAAGAAATGAACAAACTGAAAATATGGTTTAACCGAAACAAACTGTCAAACTTAAATAAGACAGGGATGAAATGGAGGTGTGAGAGTCACTAGGTGTTCACAGGAAACTTTTATTTCTGTATGTATTTATTTATGTTCATTGTTAGTTGCTATTATATATTTTCTGTTGTGTTTCTATTCAGGTTCTTTTTGTCTCTCTCTCTAAAACTGTATGTAATAATCAGATTATTAATATATAAGCAAAAATAAATTTAAGGAATATTACAATTTGAAAACAAATGCACCCGAACGTGATGACGGCTGCAATTGCTAAATGCTAACTTTTAACATTGAAAATGCCATAGACATGCTAACGCGTTAGCATTGCTCCTGTTTTTAAAGTAGACCTGCATTGAAATAAATGTGGTCAGATTTCAGAAAGAAATAGCTGATATGTATTTATAAGACCCTTGTGAATGCAGTAAAGTAAATCTGTAAGCCCAAATTTGTAATTCAGCGGAAAAATCTTCGTTTAAAAATGACAAATTTGCAGCTAAAATTTAGCCCTCTGTGAAAGTTTGTACAGCCGTATCATTTCCATGACGTCAGGGACAAGACGACACGCTCCCGCCTTCAGTCCGATCCCGCCTTGAAATTGATTTTATCTGTTAGTAATGTTACTTATACAAGTCCTGGTTTCAACATCCAAAAGTAAGCTGCAATGAATGTGAGATACAGATCTGTGTGCTCAGATCAGCAACGACATCGACAGCGGGCGCTGTTCTTCCTCTCCCGCTCTCTGCCTCCGCTACGCTCGCTGTTTTAATGTGAAGCGGCCGGTACACCTGTTGCTGCAAGGACAGACTTCTTGCGGCAAAATCCATAGCACCGCATGTCTCGGCAATCGGAGCCCCAGAGCTCCATGGACGCTGAGAGAGGTTTATATATTTTTAATGACTGGGATTCTTTGCGGGTCTCGCCTCCATATCACGCGATGGTCCCGGAGGCGAAAGACAGATTTTCATTGCGACACCACTCAATCAAACGGGCATATGAAAAAGTCCCCCAAAATAATTCTCAAGCACAAATCAAAGAAATGTGTACTCACCAAATGTGCCGCAAGACAATATGAAGTTTTAAAACAGTAGATCCTTCCGTATAAGACAAGAAAAAGGTGCAGATGCAAACTGACGTAAATCCACAAATTACAATTGGCGCAATGCATGCTGGGAGAGGGTCTTGTCCGTGACATCTCGGCAGCGTCCATGATGAGAGGGACAATTTGCGGAGGGCTAAATGTTAGCTGTAAATTTGTCATTTTCAAATGAAGATTTCTCCGTTGAATGACAGATCTGGGCTTGCAGATTTACTTTACTACATTCAGAAGGATCTCGTGTAAATGTAAATCATTTTTTGTTCAAAAAATCTGCATTTTTTTCAATGCAGGTCTCCTTTAAGTTATAAAATACATCTATCAACTGTTTCAGAAGACCATAACAGGTTGGTTTAACATAGAAAAGGTAAATAATACTCACAGACGTATGCTCTTTAGGGTTTTAGCGGGGGGAAAATTAAGCGAAAGAAAGAAATAAACGAAGCAATCGACCGAAGCATTGCTTCAATCTGCGAACCACTGCTTCGATTGGTTCAAGGTTCAAAGCAAAGCCGCGCTGCAGAAAAGCTGATTAAGGACCCGCTGCAGGGTCTGTAATCAATGTAGCGAAATTATCATTTTCCTGACAAACACCGCCAAAACAACTGCCACTCTGAAGGACCGATAACAGAATCATTAAGCACAAAGCTTATTGATGTCGGTGGATCGAATCATTTCTTAACGATACCCGAAAGGAACCGGTTCTCGATACCCATCCCTAGTTTTTTCTCTCTGTTTAAAGTGCAGCTCCATCCAGAGATGGGAGCTGTGTTCGTGTTGGCGATCCTCCTATCCTGTGCGCCAATTGCATTTCTTGTATATTCATCCGTGAATTGTTCTGTAATTTGTTTTGTAGCATGGCCCAAGCAGAGGGTCACCCCTTTGAGTCTGGTCTGCTTGAGGTTTCTTCAGAGGGAGTTTTTCCTTACCACTGTTGCTCTGGGAGTTGGTAAGGTTAGACCTTACCTGTGTGAAGCGCTTTGAGTCAACTCTGTTGTGATTTGGCGCTATATAAATGAAAATAAACTAAAAATTGAAATTGAAAAAAAAGCTGACACATATACACAGAAAACACTCACTCACCCCTACAGTCAATTTAGAGTCACCAAATCTGCATGTCTTTAAAAGGGAACCCATGCAAACACAGGGAGAACATGCACTCCACACAGAAAGGATGAGGTCAAAACAAACGTGGACCGTCTCACTGTGAGGCAGCAGTACAAACCACTGAGCCACCATGTTGCCCTGCCTTAAAACAGATTTACCATAACAGAGAAAATGAGGGATGTCTGGTGGTACAGTGTTAACATGTCTGAGCAACTGAGTTTTTACATTTTTATGTCGCATTTAAAAAACAAAAAACCAACTTCTTTGTATTAAAATTCTAAAATTATGTAATTTAAACCCAGGCATAAATTCAATGAAAATATGTGAACCACAACAAAGAAGCCATTTGACTCCTGGCTCCATAAGTCTGTGGAACTCTACTGGAAGGCTGAAAACACCATCCTACCAAAAGATATGCCCTCACTTGGTGTTTTGATAAGTGTAGTGGAGTGCTGTTGGTCCAAAATCTCACACAGCTGATCAGACATGACAAAATGAGTGACTCAACTTAGTCTGTTTTAAAAGCTAAATGAAAGAATAAGCCCTCAGCATAGGGGAGGTGATGGTCTAGTGATTAAGCGTTGGGCTCAAGACCAGAGGATCCTTGGTTCAAATCCCAGCCTGACCGGAAAAATCACTAAGGGTCCTTGGGCAAGATCCTTAATCCCCCAGTTGCTCCCAGTGTGTAGCGAGTGCCTTGTATGGCAGCACCCTGACATCGGGGTGAATGTGAGGCATTATTGTAAAGCGCTTTGAGCGTTTGATGCAGATGGAAAAGCGCTATATAAATGCAGTTCATTTATTTACCATTTTAGATTTAAAACTAACCGTATTAGAGGCAGCTCTAATAGAACAGGATAAACTGATGAATTTGACAGTGTTTTTATAAAACGATGTAAAGGAAATGCACTTTGTTTACAAAAAAAAGAGAACATTTTAAAAGCTGAAAAAATGCCCACACACTGAACTGATTTACATTTATTAATAAATACTAAGTATTAGGCACATCTATTTCAAATATTTGAAGAGTACTGTACATTAATTGAAGGGGCTCAGACAGAAATTACTGAGAATATTAAAACCCAAAGTATTCATTCAGCCTTTTATCCTTTAAGCCTGCCTCTATAACTTTCAATCTTTGCACAATGTTGTTAAACAAATTCCATGCATGTTCTTTCATGATTTATGACATTACAACTGTTATAGTGCTCAAACGTTTTACCTACTTCTAGCTATGACTGTGCAATTTATTTGGAAGTGCAGAGCTTGCAAGCGCAGTGAAAAATGACCCTTTGAGTAAAAATGTGACACCCCCCAAACAGAAACTGCTTGGGGTTCAGAGGGCATGAGGTTTCCAAATAATTTCCAACAAAATGTGTTTGCAATGTTGAAGCCAGTTTCAGAAAATGCATAATTAACTCTTAAGCTCTTAATTTTCAAACAATGCAGCACTCACCCTACAACTTTCAGAGTACAACTTGTTCCTGTGCAACAGGCGCCGCCTTTACGTAAGTGCATTCATGTTAACACGTTATGCAACATCAGTCATATCTGAAGGCATTTCACTTTACAGGTTGCAGCAAGAGAAATGGTCACAATCATCACACATGTAACTCCAGCCATCTGTTCATTTTCTAGACCTGCTTACTTCAACTAAGGGTCACAAGGGGCTGAAGTCTATCCCAGCAGTTATAAGGTCTGACTGCATATGCTGCTGGTGTCCTGTCCACTGGGCCACATATAGACAGACATTTACACCCGCACGCACACCTACGGGCAATTTTAAAGTTTTCAATTCAGCAAACCTGCATGTCTTTGGACGTGGGAGGAAGCCAGAGCACCTGGAGAGAACTGATGCAAACACAGGGGAAACATGACAACACCACAGAAAGACTACCGGTGCGAATCGAACCCAGACATAAATCACAAAGCACCTTTCACTTATGGTTTCATTTAAAATCAGCTAATTCCTGACAGTGTATCGACATTAACAGCAACTCTGTCATTTTTACAAAGTGAAAATATGATATCACACATATCTTTTAAGGTAAATGCTAATTCTGAAGGTTTGAGCTTTCACAGACACACATGCCAAAAGGCATTATGGGAAATTCAAATGATCTCGAACTCATCAGCCCCTGCCTCCCTGTGAAAATGCACAGAACACTGCCATCTACTGGATGGGAGTGTGAATATCAACTGTAACTTGGGTGTGATATTCGCCCTACTGAGGTTTCAAATGTTGCAAAATTTCAGAGAGTTCGCAGTGAGACGGTCTGATAAAGCTGCAATTTAACCACAGCACATGAACAACAGCATTAAAATCGCAACATAAAATTTTTTGTATATTGTGCCTAAAACTCTTGTGAAGATATGATCTGGGTTTATAGACGTTATTGTGTTTGTTTTATGTAAATATGCAAGAAGCTCAGGTTGTTTCTCCATTATTTACAGTGGGGAAATCGCTGTGAGCCACGATCAGTTCCTGTTCATGTTGTTCTGGAGGAAACTTTTCTCTTTAACATCCTGCTTATTGTTCTTTACAGCCCTGTTTATTGCAGAGTAATATATAAAAATGCCTGAAATTTGGTTTATATTTATAAAGTTCCATGCAGGTTAAAGGTAGCAGGCACGGAATATTTGGAACAGTTGTTTTATCAAGGTTTCAGGGTATCATGCAGCAGTAAAAATGTTATGAAAATACATAAAAAAAATTAAATTTTGGTTGTACAATGTTCATTTGCAATTGTCATGTGGTTTCTCAGTGCTATTTTGACTGCAGCAACTCTCTGATGTGCAAGGGATTATGGTATCTCAATAGGGTGAATTGTGATAGTTTAAAATAATATACTGTTGTGAAAATAAAACAAAAAAATGCCAATTTTTCACAAAAGTTGCTGTTTAACAAAATTCTCATATCAACAAAACACATTTCTTTTGAATGATTGATATACCCAAGTCATGAAGTGGAATGTAACACATCATTCACTAATATTTTCCTAAAAAAAGACACCCCCTCTAAAGTTACTGTAACTTGTGTGTTGGTTTTTACAATGCATGTGATCGGTGATTCCACTTATTAGAGACCGACCGATATATCGGCCGGCCGATATTATCGGCCGATATAAGCCCTTTTCAAAGTACTCACTATCGTCTGAAATTTTGCCGATAGAACACTGATCATTTCTCATAAACAGAACAGTTACTGAAATAATGTTTGTGTCGGCAATGTAAAATGTTCTTGCACCGTTTGTCCAGTAGATGGAGCTCTGACTCCATTCAACTGAGAGCTGCTTACACCCCTGCTTAAATGTGTTCATCACTGGCCCCCGTAGTTCGCCGTCACACTGCACTGATCAGCTGACAAAAGCATACAAGTAAGTTTGGATGGATGTTTGTAATAACTGCGATTACATTCACCCCACATTTCTCCCGTTTGAGTTCAACTCAGTTTGATTAACTCAGTTTATGTAGTAATGTGTCAAATGTGCTTCATTGCGTTGGTCACACTTTTTATTAAGCCCACGTTGTGTAGACCTTATTTCTAGCATGAAAAACTTTTGTTTACTGTGAAGAGGTTGAAACATTCAGATTCACTGGTCGTCACTTGTTACATCAGGGTCCATGTTTTCTTGTTAAAATGTTCTACCAGCACTAAAACCAACCTCTGCTTGTACTAAGGTTGTTTCAAAGTTTTTTTGTTCTTGAAAGTTGCAGAATAGAAAAATAAAGGAGTGTTGTGAAAATAATGTTTCCTTAGTGTTTGTGTTTCTTTCCTCTCACAATTACTTGTCTGCAACTGAAAGTTTTTCTGCCTGTAATACAACCTAGATCTAAGTTGCAGCAACAAGAGGTACAAGATCAGATGTATTCTCTGTTATAAAGTTAATCAATATGATGACAAAGCTTCAGCTTTTAGCTCATACCTTTTTTGTTAAGGGTCCAAAAACGAACATTTTATTCATTAAAAAAAAAAAAAAAAAATCGGCTGATTTATCAGCTATCGGCAAGTCAGCCGATTTATCGATTATCTGCATTTTTTTCATCCAAATATCGGCATCGGCCTCAAAAAATCCATATCTGTCGGGCTCTATATTGAGACATTCTGAGCATAAAATTGCGTTTGAGATTCACACATATGTTGGGTTAGTCACACTGCCATCCAGTAGATGGCAATGTTCTATGCATTTTGACAGGGGGAAGAGGTGAGTGGAGATGATTTGAATTTCCCATAAAGCCTTTTGGCATGTGTGCCTGTTAAAACTCAAACCTTCAGAATTAGGGCATTGCTTTAAAAGATAAGTGCAATATCATATTTTCACTTCATAAAAATTACAGACTAAATAATAACTGAAGAGGGCAGAAAACTGGAGGTGGCCTACCTTTCTGAAAATTTAAGGCCTGGTGACAATGTCTTCCTAAAGTGCCTTTCACATATTTTGTTGTCTTGATTTTACCAAAATAGCATATAATTCACAGGTTCACCAACATTAAGGTCATATTTTACACACCAGTGAGTGAACCTGCTTACTCTCACTTGCACCAGTCAATACACCATTTTCTTACCTTGAGTGTTCTGAAAGTAGTGGCGCCACAGCGGCCTAATTTTGTCCTGACCACCCACATCCCACACTGTGAAACTGATGTTCTTGTATTCTACAGTTTCAACATTAAAACCTGGAGAAAAACAACAAATAAAAAAATTAGGGAGCCAGCAAATATAAAATACTGGACAGTTCAAGTCAAATGTTGAAATAGCCCGACGTTACCAAGGCTAACATTACACATTTAACAACCAAGAAATGTCATCCATACAGGACACAGATCTGAATTCTAAGTAACGCAAACAAGCTGAATCAACTTCATTCATATCAGAATTAGGCAAACTCAAGACCACAATAGTGCATAACTTGAAAGCTTGCCATCAGTGGAATAATGTCAAATGTGAGAGCAACTTTATTTTTTAACACATCTGGATATAAACTGCAACTGACAGAGTTGGGGGTACCGACCCAAGACACAGAACCAAAGTAGGACTCCACCAACCTGAGCTAGACCTGTCGTGATCATTACTATAGGGCTTTAATTGTACAGTACATGACCTTGCTCACTTCTGCTGAGTTCCATATTGCCCTTTGAGTTTACACACATCTGTTTACATAACAATGTCACTAACATTTTAGCGACATGATGCCAGAATATGGGAACAAACAGCAGGGCTTTTACTACCACTGCAAGGATCAGAAACAGCATCTAAGTCAAATTTTTTTTTTTGGGGGGTGGGGGGGGTGGGGGTGGGGGGGGTTTACAAAGACACATTTAGCTGTCATTTCTGGTCGGACTCCTTGCTGTGTCACCATTTCACTGTGGATGGGGCTCAAGCAGCTCCACTGCACACACACAGAGACACAAAAAGGTGAACCTAGTGAATATGCATGTTATGCAAGGCAAACAGCTGTTTTACATGCTGACTGCAAAACTCCAGGCAGGAATTTTTTGAAGAACAAGCCCAAACAGAGGTGGTTTCTGCTGTGGGAACATTTTGGGTTTCGGATGAATGACGATCCAGCATACAGGCACCTCAATGTTGAGGAGCGCAGGAGCTGGACAAGGCCAAGGCAACGGCAAGGTCATGACAGATAAATGCTTCCTTGTTTATTTAAGTGCAATGTAAAAAAACAAATAAAATACCCAGAGTTCATGCCATTTATTTTGAGCAGTGCAGTTTTATTTTGTTTAATTAATTTGGACATAATATTTATTTCCAGATTGTAATTCCACATCTGATTATTAGGAAGTGGCATTTCATTGCTCCTCAAGAGGGTATACCTGCATTATCTATGACATTATAAAAAAAAAAAAAAAAATCTAACATTTATCGCAAGTATTTCTCTAACAGTATATTATCAAACAAAAGCCATTAGTTAGTCCCAGGTATTTCTTGGCAGAAGTTTCCATGCTTAAACAAAGGATAAATAACATCACTCTCCAGTTACATCGTCTATGGCACGCGCAAATGAATTCACCTTGGGGGGGGGGGGGGCAACATATATAGGAAAATTTTAGAAAATGTCTTAATGAGTGAAATGGATAAATAAATACTTCCATACCGATGGTGGGAATAGTGGTGACAATCTCGCCAAGTTTCAGTTTATATAATATGGTCGTTTTCCCAGCAGCATCAAGTCCAACCATGAGGATCCTCATTTCTTTTTTGCCAAACAGGCCCTTGAATAAACTTGCAAATACATTCCCCATGGTGACGAAGCTGTCAAATGTAAACAAAGAAAACAAGGTTAGGAGAGAAAATTTTGTAGTGCTTCACTGCATCATCAATCATTCCCTTAAATTTCTTTGAACCATTCCATTCATAAACCGGAACACCGCACTCAGAGCACAAGCCTCTACCAACACTAGTTTCCAATTCCACAAAATTTTACCTTGAAACAATTTTCAAGGTCAAAGTCATGTTAGAAGTGGCTTTTCATAAATGTGATCAATTGTCAGGAGTATTCGGTGTTTCGCAGCTGTGAATCTCACGCCGTCTCGCGGACCATGACTCGCACAAGAGATTAGTTTCAGCAGAGTTCCAGTTCTGGGCACAATGTAAACAAACGTCATGAAGTATGGAAAACAAGACAGTATTGGGGCATGGCAGAAGTTCATCACAGGTGGTACACCTCAACTTGGGTGAACGTGTCATCATCATAATCGCCAGTGAATTCGCTGGATCATCCACATCCTCATTAGTCATTATTTACATGCGCTGTGAGACGCCGGAACTCTGCTGGCACCTCGGTGCATTCTGGGAAGCGCAGGGGGTGACCAAGGGCATTATGGGAAACATTAAAGTACCAAACGCATTTAGTTCATGCACTTGAATCAAAGTTTTTTTGTGGTGTTGTTGGGTTTTTCAGTCAACTTTTTCAGTTTCTGAATTCTTTTTCAGATAATTTTCAAAGAACATTGGTTATTTCTGTTATGTACAATTTGTCATTGCTTTTTGGCACTTGGTTTCTGACTGATAACTGGAAACTGGAACCTCCATCCAATTTTGCTGGTGTAGGTAAACCCATAACAGAAAATGGGAGTGACTGAAGCACGTTTGATTGAGATATAATGCAAAATGTACACCAAATGGGCTTTTCAATACTAAATTCTAATGTCCACAAAATAAACAATCCAGATCAGACTGTCAGGTAATAGGAAGTGCCAGTCTGTGCATCACTTTCAAATATGAGTGTGATTGGGGCATGTTTGATTAAGATATAATGTAAACAAATATATATATACATTAAATTGGGTTTTCAATGTTAAATTTAAATTGCCACAAAATGTCAGTCGACAAAGGATACCACTGTACATAATGCTCTCAAATAGAAATTTGATCTTTTTTGACAGTTATGAATTTTTGAAAATTCATTCAATGATCTTTCCAGTTTTCTCAGATTTTTTCCTGACTTTGACCATGAAAATTAAATCAGTTCTGGCCTATCAGGATATGAATCTTCAGTAAAAATTTTGTAACAATGTATGGAAAATTGTGGGTTCCAGGCTGTTCACAAACAAACGGGATGAAAACATAACCTCCTCCAACATTAGTGGCGGAGGTACAAAGGATCTTCTTCTGCATAACTATAATTTTGTTGCTGTCTATTAAAATGAAGGTTTCATAATCCATCTTATGTAACCAATAGGGAGGAAAAAAAATGCCTTGTCTGGCATCACTTTAAGATTTTGACCCACGTGGATTAAGCTACAGCTTCAAGACATGACACACCTTCTATAGCGATGTCATAGATACTTTTCCAACCCTCAAACAGCATGCAGAGATGGAAATTCAAACTTGGTCAGTGTCTAAATTTCACTGACCATATGCCATACTCAATAACCCATACATGGGCATATAGGGTAGATAGACTCAGGACTAGGGATGGGTATTGATAAGATTTTATTGATACCATTATCGATTCCGCTTATCGATCCAATTCCTTATCGATACCGCTTGCAAATTTTTTGTGTACTAAAAGTAGGCTTTACAGGTTTTCTATGTCTGCAGGTCAAAGAGCTTTTTCTTATCGTGCACCCGCTCTGTGGAATGGTCTTCCTGCGACCGTGAGGCAGTCGGAGTCCGTGGACATTTTTAAGTCAAGACTTAAAGCCTATTTTTCTCTTTCTTATGAATAGTTTTTATTTTTATCTGTTTTGTTCTTTTACTTCTGTTTTTAATTATGTATTTGAATTTTTATTTATTTATTTAAATTTTTTATGTTGAACTGTTCTATGTGAGGTGCCTTGAGATGGCTTTTGTTGTGACTTGGCGCTTTATAAGCTGATTACATTGAATTGAAATTGAACAACATTTTATTGAGTCTTAAAGTAAATAAATACGAAATTGGTTTCTGGATCCTTAAACTCTGGACATAAACTCTACACGGTGGATCCTTGATATCTGGACATAAATAGAAATAAAATCTGTAGTTTTTATCAAAAGCATTTTCTGTCAGACATTATTGGCATGAATGTCTTTCATACATCTGAGATGAGCTCTTGCAGCTGGCTGCGCTGCACATCAGGATGTAATGTATAAAGAATGCAGGACGTCTCATTTTGGGAGGAAAAAGTTTTAGTCGATTGTAGTTGCTTGTCTATATTACAATTCATTTTGAAGTTATTAATTTTGACCAGACTGTCTCGGCAGACAGCCGCGCAGCGTTTGGAGCTGTGCCAACAGAACGGAGGACGATTCTCGTTTCTTGACTGCAACAAGACGAGTCCCAGTTAGTGACTTTAATCCGCACAAAAGTGACTCACGATATTTTAATGGCTGTGAGAGTGGTTAAGAAGAGGACTTGCTGTTTCTGAAGAGCAGCGATTCAAAGAACCAACAAGCTAGTGGATCGAAGCATTGCTTCAATGGTTCACACTTTAAAGTGATGTCGCGCTGTAGATAAAGTTTATTACAGACCCACTGCAGGGTCTGTAATCAATGTAGAGAAATGATCATTTTCCCAACAAACACCCTCAAAAACAGCGGCCGCTCTGAAGGACCGATAAGAGAATCGTTACGCAAAAAGGCTATTGATATCGGTATATCGAATCATTTCTTAACGACACTCGAAAAGAACCGGATCTCGATACCCAACCCTACTCAGGACCCTTGGGAATTATACGACTGGGGTTTTTGGCCATGGCCCACGGGTACCCAGATTTCTTAGGTAGCGGTTCACTGTGTGGGTTTGGGCTCCTGATGGGGTGTGATATGGTTGTCTTACTGTCAGGACTGATTTTAACCTGCACATGGGGCAGCCGGGTGACGGTCCCTGTGGTGGCGTCTTGCGTCCTGATAGCATGAAGTACAAGTAATAACACTGCGCATGTCCTCTCCCACTGAGCAAGAGGTGCTCCGTGGTGCTTGTCACGGCTGCCAAGCACCTTGTGTCACCAACCTTGTAGCGTGGGGACCTTGTCACATCAGTTGATGCAACTTGTCACAATCAATCACATTATCACACATCATATTCACCACTATGCACATAAATTTACAGCTCTCCCTCACAAACACAGGCCCTTGGGGAGGCAATGGTCTAGTGGTCAAGTGTTTGGCTTGAGACCAGAGGATCATCAGTTTAAACCCCAGCCAGACCAGACAATCAATCAGGGCCCTTGAGCAAGGTCCAAATTTCCCAGGTTGCTCCCGGTGTGGTGTGAGCACCTTGCATGGCAGCACCCTGACATCAGTGTATGTGTGTGAAGGGGTAATCATTGTAAAGCGCTTTGAGCTTCGGATCCAGGTGAAAATGTGCTATATAAATGTAGTCCATTTGCATTCATTTAATGCACTTTAATCAATGTAGATTTTAACTTGTAAAAATCTGCATATTTCTGTAATTATGATTATCATCATGATCAGCTCTCCCATTAAGCATAGTTTGTTTTTGTTTTGCCCTCATATTTGTTAACATCATTGTTGTTGCTACTCTAGATACAGTCTGTTGTCTAGTGGTACTTTTGTCACTGCTGCAATATAAAAATGATATATTCTTAATGGTGTGAACAAGCTGTGATCATACAAGGGTGATTTATATATATATACACACACACATATATATACAGACAGGGTAGGGGCTTGGTCAACATCAGCATTATGGAGCTGAACAAACAAGGTAGTAAAAAAAAAAAAAAAAAGTAAAGGTGCGTTTACACATAACGACGACAAGTCACGAATGCCACGAAGTATACATTCTTGGCCGCTGATCACGAATGTGATTATTTGAGGCAGAGGCGTCAGGTGTCCTCAGGAACTGCTGCAACCTGTTACCACGCGTTACGATTAATGGCACGTGTTGCTGGAGAATTATCAGGAACCATTACACACGGTCAAGAACAAGTTTTTGCATTGTTGCGTGCTGTTATGCTCCGTTATGCGCGTAACAGTGCATTGTTAAGTTCTGTCACGTTGTGAATGAGGTGAATTATCTCCACACACACACACCATATTCATCCATCAGCTGCTGAACAATTCAGATCGGTCCAGTTTGCTCCACAGAAGAACTTTGTGACTGCATGTTTAGTTGGGCTCTGTGCCGTGGAGTGGCGCAGAGAGGAGGAGGAGACAGACAGCCAGATGTGTGACTCCATGTGGTTCTCGTCTCACTTGTTTTCCCAAACATCAGGCACATGCAGCAGGTGGAACACCTGAAGGAGCGCGCTGAAGAGCATTGGAACAAAACTTTTAGCCGACTTGGCCCCACTGTACTCCTTCAGCATTACTGCAGCAATGAAACTGAATGCGGTGCAGCAGGCTTTAATAGTGCACACGTCAAAGAAGAACGCTGTCACGCTCTATTATGGATCACCACTCATCAAGACAGATCAACATGCTCAGTTACGACCTCCACGACATGAGGCAAAATAAGGGTGGTGCATGACATTCGTGGAAGATTTTTTGACAGCCAAAAACATGCTCCACGAAAATCACGCCCTATTAAGAAACCTATTCAGATGTGTTGGTTACACTTTTTAAAAACTTTGTTTACCAAAAGGAGTCAGTGAGAAGACAAACGTTTTTCATAGTTAATAAAGCTTGTACATGCACTTCCTCCTCGTGTTCTGCAAAATCTCTCAGAGCAAACTGAAAATATTTATCAGCAATAAAATTAGCTGTGGCAACACAGAAAAAACACTTCAACTAGATTTCAACGCAAACTGAATCAAATTTACTCGTTCTCTAGCATTTTCAGAATATCAACATGTTTATAGCGTTCCTAATATCACAAATAACAGCTGGGTGAAACTAGGATATTACTTGGATAATTTTTGAACGAAGCTTACCAGAGTGCATGTCGTTAACAGAACGCTGTCGATGTCATATTAACGTGTGACGTCACGTACACGTAACGAAACTAAACAGTCACTACTACTAACACTGAAACATTACTGTTTAACGCCAACTGAGAAACGCAACATGTAACAAGTTAGGCCAGAAAGAAACAAACAAACAAACCCAGATCAGATAAGGGCCTGTTCCAGCTGGTTAAGTCAGCCCTCATACGAGCCGCATGTCCGTGGGTGATTAGCCAGCTAGCTAACGCCTCAACTTTAAAGAAACAAATATCAGCAATCCAAGCATGTGACTAGCGAATAACATCTTAATAAAACCACCGAAAGATACGGCTGTAACTGATCCTTTCTGAGTGTGAAGAGTAGTAGCACATTACCGCTCCGTTTACTCAGGGCGGATGCTTCAGCTATTTAGCCACATCATGCTAGTTAGCTTGCTGCTTAGCGGGCAACAAAATAATCCAACGAGTGGGAAAAACTCAACCTTTATTTTCACGGAGTGAAACATTTGTGAGATAACGAATGTGACTAGATTTGAGACCTGACTGTTAAATGTATGTCTATTAAACGTCGACCACAATCAACCAAAGCTCTGCTTCAATGATAGTTAGTTAGCTACACGTCCCATTAGCCGAGCGCCGCGTCAGAGCACAGAGACTATGACGAAATGTTGCACAACGAACACACCTCCGCGCCTTATGTTAGGACACTTCACGACAAAAAGAAAATACTGTGTGCCGTGAGTTACCTTTTAAAAAAAAATAAACGACAGCTTCTCGATCTTTCCTTTCTGTCGCTGTCACTCCAAAATGGCGTCTTGCGCAACCAGGGAGATACCGGCGTACTGACACTTCCCACTATCAACTCCGATCCAATCAAATCATCGGTCATCACCCAAGTAGCCTCTTTTGTTACACGGTCCAATCACAGCTCGTTACATCCCTGTGAGCAAAATCCGGCAAAATCTCGAGAACACGAACAGCGCGACAGTTTTCTTAAAGGGGTCACCGCCCGCAGACTGTCACCATCAGGGGGCGCTGCGGAAACGTTTCCCCTTCAAAAGCTTCAAGAAAATATGATAGTTCAGTCTTTTCTCAACCAACAAACATGCTTAGATCCAGCTCCTTTTTTCCATGAGCAAAATTAAAAAGAGAAGCTGGGCAATCCACACTATCATATTTGCAGTCGGTCATCCGAGCACCTTGCGCTACTTCTGTAATGGAAGTTCCTTTTTTATTTGTTTTTGGTCATTCAAATTTTTATTGTGTTTCAAATGTGAACAATAATTTCTATAAACCTTTAGAAATGCAGGGTTGGAGATCCACTTGTTATGTTTTGCCGTATACATTGAGAGATTAGTGCAGCAGATAAGAGAATATTTAGAGTGGAATCCTGCAAATGGTGATAAAAGCATCAAATTCTGCAGAAATAGTCCTCAGACAATCCTCTTTTGAAAAAAAAAAAACGACTGTCCACTTGAATTTTCAGTTGGCGTTCAGGTAGAGGTCAACTGAAGAATTACACAGGAGTCAAAATTAAAAGATGCTCCAATCATATTGAAACCTATGCCCAGTGTTGCCACAGTTACTTTGAAAAAGTAATCCAATTACTGATTACTCCTTGAAAAAGTAACTTAGTTACTTTACTGATTACTCAATTGTAAAAGTAACTAAGTTAGATTACTAGTTACTTTTTAGTTACTTTCCCCATGACAATACCTGTTTTGCCAAAACTCACTTTGTAGTCACCCTTTCTTGACTTCAATAAAATAAATACTTGTTTTATAAAAAGTAAAATAATCTTTCTTGACCTCATATTTAACTGTTGACAGCACTGTAACAGTAAAACTTGCAATTTCTAACCTACATTGTTTATAAATGTAACTATTAAATTCTAACATTTTTCTAACATTTAAATTCTCTATAAACATTTTACTTGTCAAAATTATTATTATTTTAAGTAGTATTAGTAGATGTAGTAAAAAAAAAAAAAAAAAGTCTTCAAAACTGGACCTTTAATCTAGGGGTGTTGTGGGGGGCACATCCTTGCCCCACGCCCCCATTCCATCTGGATTCGCCCCTGCTTTGGCGTTTGAGCACAAAGAATGGATAACATTTATTTATGCAGAAAACATGACCAGATTTACAGGTAAGAAAGTTTTATTGCGTTTTCACATCATGTGGTCCTCAGAAAGAGAGTTTGGGTGCATTTGAGTGGAAAATAGTGTCAGTTGTTGACGCGTCGCGGAGGATCAGCTGTTTTTAACGAGACGATACGGAGCGACTCAGATCAGAATTCTAAATAAAGGAGAAAAATAAAGCATAAAAATGTCTTTGTAAAGCTCAGTGCAGGTGTGCTGTTTTCACCGCGCTTTAAGAGGTGAGGACGAGTCGTAGCTGATGAAAAGCTCACAGCTCACTTAAAGTGGGCAGTTCAGTCGAACCCCGACCTCCTGCCCACAGACCAAGTTTAATGCTGCTATCGACCCACAATGTAAAAATAATAGTAACGCACAGTGACTTGGAGAAGTAACTTTAATCTGATTACTCATTTGGAAAGATTAACGCGTTAGATTACTCGTTACAAAAAAAAAAAAGTGGTTAGATTAGAGTAAAGTAACGCATTACTCTATTCTAACGCGTTACCGGCATCACTGCCTATGCCACATTATTTGCCTGATCATAAAGATTCCAAAAAGGTATGGTTTGGACGGTCTGTAACTGAATTCTATGGAGTTATGGGAGAAAAACAGCAAGAATCGTGACAAAGGTCAGTGTCGATTTGTACAGGGGTCAAAAGTTAAAGTTGTTCCAATTTTGATAAAAAGTGCTGAAAATTACTAGTTGAGTTAACAGTTTTAAAAAGGAATAGTTTGGACCATGTATCATCCTTACTTATCACGTTAAGGGGTAACATATGTCACATGTCATAGAATCCAATAGACGTAGACCTTGTTTGACCTTTACTTTGGAGACCAAGCATTCAACACTGTCAAAACTATTCCATTTATTAATTCTATTAGCTCAACCAATAATTTGCATCACTTTGTACCAAAATTGGAGCAACTTTAACTTTTGACCCCTGTACAAAATGAAACCGAGCTTTGTCACTATTCTTGCTGTTTTTATCCCGTAACGCCATAGAATTCAGTCACAGATAGTCCAAACTATACCTTTTTGGAGTCTTTATGATCAGGCAAATAATGTGGAATATTTTTCAATATGATTGGAGCATCTTTTAATTTTGACCTCTGTGTAATTCTTCAATTGACCCCTACCTGACCACCGATTGAAAATTCAAGTGGCCAATCGTTTTTTTCAAAAGAGGAGTGTCTAAGGAGTATTTCTGCCGAATTTGATGCTTTTATCAGCATTTGCATGATTGTTTTAGTTATCTGCTGCACTAGATATGGCATTTGGAGAAAAATAATGGGATAACAAAAAAAGTATAAATAAAACACATTGTGTGGAAGTGGGAATAAAAATTTTTCAGTCTTTGTGAACTCCCAAGGGATGATCCCATTGGCCATGTTCCCATTCAGTCTGTTGAGCGTAGACTCATAAGACACGGTCTCCACTATGGCATTTTCCAGAGTCTAGCTACCTGGTACACCTGACCAGGTCCACAGCTTTATCCCAAAATGGCATCACCAATGCACCCTCCCATATGCAACACAGGAAAGATCCTACCTCAGTTTTACATTTCCAACATACATTCCCAGCCACTTTATTAGGTACACCTGTTCAATTGCCTGTTAGCACAAACAGCCAATCACGTGGCAGAAACTCAATGCTTTTAGGCATCTAGGCGTGTTGAAGACGACTTGCTGAAGTTCAAAGCGAACATCAGAATGATGAAGAAAGGGGATTTTAGTGACTTTGATTGTGGCATGGTTGTTGGTGGCAGAAAGGCTGGTCCAGAAACTGCTCATCTACTGGGATTTTCATGTCCAATCTAGGGTTTAGCGGTTAGGTCCAACATAGAGAACAAGATATCCAGTGAGTGGCAGTTGTGTGGACATAAAAACTTTGTTGATGTCAGAGGAGAATGGGCAGACTGGTTGAATGGGCGACTGTGTGACCCTATCAAGTCAATATGGACCAACATCTCTGAGGAATGTTTCCAACACTTTGTTGAACCTATGCCACAAAGAATTAAGTCAGTTCTGAAGGCAAAAGGGGGTTCCTACCTGGTAGGTGTACCTAATAAAGTGGCTGGTGAGTGTAGATTATGCTTCATTAGCTTCATTCTATAAAGTCTAGTTGTGGTGTGGTAGTACCTGTGCATAATCTTATCTTGTGTGAACTTTCCTCTAGCTTCCTTTACATATTTTCCATATTCTGCAACCATACTGAACTATTTCTCCTGCATACTTTGTTTTCAGGTCTCTTTGCCATTGTAGTTTCACATTAGGTGATTCATTACATCTAGAAGAAATTGTCAGTTTATAAAATCATGAAGCTGTACAATGTTCTTGCAACATATTTTGGTATATCATTGTTGAATACATATTAGTGGGTTAGCAGCAATGTGTTGTTTTTCATCTAGATACGCTGCTGTGTGGCATGGGGTTCCTCAAGGGTCGGTTCTTGGCCCATTATTATTTTTTCTATATTTGACACCTTTGAGAAAACACACATAGCTTTGGGATTAGTTTTCAGTGCTACACAGATTATTTACAGCTGTATAATGCAGCTGCATACAGGAGATAATTCAAATTTGCAAAGCTGGAGTCTTGTTGTGAGGAACTGGCTGTCTACTGTCAATGCTGATAAGACTGAGATGCTTGTTTTTAAGTATGTAAAATTGATATGTGATGATCTCAGCCTGTCTTTTGGTGTTGGGGCACTTAAAACCCACACAGACCGTTCAAAATCTTGAGTGGTTTTTGATCAGGCATTGTCCTTTGATGCACACATTGGGGAGATGACAAGAATTGCATTTGTTGACTGGCATAATATTGCAAAGATTAGACCAATTAACTCTAATGCTGAAGTGCTTATTCATGCTTTTGTGACATCCAGAATCGATTACTCTAATGTGTTGTTTTCAGGCCTGCCCCTAAAAAGCTTTAAAAGCCTTCAGATGTTTGAGAGTGCAGCTGCTCAATTGTTTACTGGGATGCAAAAATTTGACAATATTACCCTAGTGTCGGCTTCTCTTCACTGGCTACCTGTTTGGGTAAGGGCGAACTTCGAGGTCCTGGTGTTAACTTACAAGTTATTGAATGATTGTGTACCAGTCTACATGACTGAGCTGGCTGAATCATACATATCAATTTGAGCATAACAATCACAGAATGCTGGTTTGCAGTGTCCCCAAATTTCATAAGATTAAAGTGAGTGGTGGAGCATTTTCTGTTCACACACGACATAAGGGAGTCACATTTGGTGGAGGTCTTTAAGACCAAACTAAAGACTTGTACGTCCTTGGCTGCCTATGCTCATTGAGGGTCTGTAATTTTTTTTAGTCTTACAGTTGTATGTAAAAGTATGGGCACCCCTAATGACTTCCATGATTTTCCTTTAGAAATCATTGGTTGTTTGGATCAGCAATTTCAGTTAAATATATCATATAGCAGACAAACAGTGATATTTGAGAAGTGAAATGAAGTTTATAGGATTTACAGAAAGTGTGCATTAATTCTTTAAACAAAATTAGGCAGGTGCATAAATTTGGGCACCCCAACAGAAAAAAATACATCAATATTTAGTAGATCCTCCATTTGCAGAAATAACAGCCTCTAAACACTTCCTATAGCTTTCAATGAGAGTCTGGATTCTGGTTGAAGGTATTTTGGACCATTCTTCTTTACAAAACATCTCAGGTTTGTTAGTTTCCGAGCACGGACAGCCTGCTTAAAATCACACCACACATTTTCAATAATATTCAGGTCTTGGGACTGAGATGGCCATTCCAGAATGTTGTACTTGTTCCTCTGCATGAATGCCTTAGTAGATTTTGAGCAGTGTTTAGGATCGTTGTCTTGTTGAAAGATCCAGCCCCGGTGCAACTTCAACTTTGTCACTGATTCAGGAACATTGTTCTCAAGAATCTGCTGATATTGACTGGAATCCATGTGACCCTCAACTTTAACAAGATTCCCAGTACCTGCACTGACCACACAGCCACACAGCATGATTGACCCACCTCCAAATTTTACTGTAGGTAGCAAGTGTTTTTCTTGGAATGCTGTGTTCTTTTTCAGCCATGCATACCGCCCCTTGTTATGTCCAAATAACTCAATTTTAGTTTCGTCTGTCCACAGCACATTTCTCCAAAATGAAGCTGGCTTGTCCAAATGTGCTTTAGCATACTTTAAGAGACTCTGTTTGTGGCGTGTATGCAGAAAAGGCTTCCTCTGCATTACAGCATCATACAGCATCTCTTTGTACAAAGTGCGCTGTATAGTTGAACGATGCACAGAGACACTATCCGCAGCAAGATCATGTTGCAGGTCTTTGGAGCAGGTCTGTGGGTTGACTATGACTGTTCTCACCATCCTTCACTTCACCTTATCTGAGACTTTCTTGGCCTGCCACTTCGGGCCTTAACTAGTACTGTGCCTGTGGTCTTCCATTTCCTCACTATGTTCCTCACAGTGGAAACTAACAGTTGAAATCTCTGATAGCTTTTTGTGTCCTTTCCCTAAACCATGATGTTAAACAATCGTTTTCAGGTAATTTGAGAGTTGTTTAGAGGCTCCCATGTTGCCACTCATTAGAAGAGATGCAAAGATTATTGCACACTTTCTGTAAATACTAGAAACTTCATTTCATTTCTCATATATCAGTGTGTTCGTCTGCTATATGATATATTTAACTGAAATTTGTGATCCAGGCCACCTTAAATACCCTTTCTCATGATTGGATTCACCTGTGTAAGGAGGTCAAGGGTCAATGAGCTTACCAAACCAATTTTGTGTTCCAATAATTACTGCTAAAATTATTCAAATCAATAAAATGATTGAGACCTAATTTTGTTTAAATAATTATTGCACACTTTCAATAAATACTAGAAACTTCATTTAATTTCTCAAATATCAGTGTGTTCATCTGCTATATATTTAACTGAAATTTGTGATCCAGACAACCAATGATTTATAAAGGAAAATCATGAAAATTATCAGGGGTGCCCAAACGTTTTCATACAACTGTATCTTTGTCCTACAGGGAGGTGATGGACTTGTGGTTAAGCATTGGGCTTCAGACCAGATGATCCTCAGTTCAAAGCCCAGAAAGACTGGAAATCACTAAGGACCCTTGGGCAAGGTCCTTAATCCCCTAGTTGTGTAGTGAGTGCCTTGCATGGCAGCACCTTGACATTGGTGTCTGTGTGAATGGATGAATGCAAGGCATAATTGCAAATCACTTTGAGCTTCTGATGCAGATGGGAACGTGCTATATAAATGCAGCACATTTATTTGCATATATGCCTTTTTTTATTATTCATTGTTGTGAAGCACTTTGTATTTCATTAAAATGCTAGAAAGTATTTTTATTATATTT
Organism: Thalassophryne amazonica; assembly: GCF_902500255.1. NCBI lineage: Eukaryota > Metazoa > Chordata > Actinopteri > Batrachoidiformes > Batrachoididae > Thalassophryne > Thalassophryne amazonica. The sequence continues at coordinate 44,511,772 of NC_047120.1, read as the reverse complement.
TAATATTATCATTATTATATAAATCACAGTGTCCAAATATAATTGTCTGTACAGTTACTGAAACTGGATTTTCTGCAATCCCTCATCTGTAAATATTAAAAAAAAAAATTGTTTGCCATTGGTGAGTCAGCTCCTCAGAGGTCATGAATTGATTGATTTTTTTTTTTTATACAGGTCTCCTATCTGCTGCTATAAATAACAGGTTTGTCATCAAGTCCCATAGCAGCCTATGCTCAAGGTTCTTGAAATAGAGCAATATCTCCACCTGGTGAGTATTTACTATTAATGCAGGTACAATAGAATTTCACAGAGCACTCTAGTAGCACATTTGCCATTCAAATGCCCCTGCTTCCAGTACACAGATGTTTTGATAATGGCAAGGTTATGCTACAATGAAAACAAAATGAGACAACCTATAAATGAGACAACCTACAAAATGAGACAACCTATACATTTGTGACTTGAAAGTAATAGAGTAATTAAGGATTTATGTTTTCATTGGTGTTTATCATTGAGATATCTCAAAAACGACCTGAATGAATTTCAAGTAAGTTCGGTTGAGAAAGATCTTGGACCAACAAAATGCTAATTACATTTTGAGGATCTGGATCAAGGGGCAGATCTTGTCTTTGTTTAAAGGCAAGCAACTTAAAAATAATAGTAAGTCAGTGACTTTAAGTTCCTATCGAAGTAAGTATCTTTGTGTAATAACTAATATCACATAAATGAGGGAAGCAACTTGTTAATTTGAGAGTTTCTCTACCACTTACTCTGACATGACACAGAGCAACAGAAACTAACTGGATAACCTATGCCTGAAGTGCCTCAAATGGAGTAATTTAAGGCTTCTGTTATCTGACCTCACCTTTGATTTTTCTGATCCAGATTAAGTTCAAAGATCAAAGTCATAATCTGCCCATTTAACCTTATTTCCATTTTTCTTTGTGTGCCAGCAGGATTTATTAAAAAGACATGAACTGATTTCAATTAAATTTAGTGGAGAGGTAGATTTTGAGACAAGGAAGAGTTGATGTTCCCTTCAATTATTATACCTTTCATACAAGGAAAAAACAAACATCCATGTCCAACCCAACTAAAAACACCTTTAGAATTAATATGTAACTTGCATGGTTTGTTTTAAAAAAAGACATCTGGAAAAAACATTTTATTACATTACTTGATGCAGTTCATTAATTGCTTGTTGCAGACATCACTGAAAATGCCATATTTACCTCAGAAACATAATGACAGCAATATGACAAATATTTACCGGTGTAATATTTTGACCAACCACACAGATTCAGAACAAATAAGGAAAACTCTGCTCAGTTTCCTATAAACTAATAGATTCAGTCCAACTCTCGCAGTTCCAGCTTCCCATCCCTGACCCTCCACCTCCAGCGCTGGCATCTGTCTGGGGCTGGGACACAACGGAACCATAGGCAGGAATCTTGGATCTCTTGATCAAAAGACACCAACTTTCTGTCCAGTGTCTCCAAAGTGAACACTTTCCGTGAGATCTGAAGGACAGATGAGGTCATTTGCTCTGCTATGTAGGCCATCAGTTAAGACATCATGCTACAGTAAATGGGAAAGGTACAATATTAAGGTCCTGTCAGTTTTGAGGTAATAAGTCCTCTCATATCAAAAAAAATTTTTAACATTAAAGGAGAACTTCAGGATTTTTCAACCTAGGCTCTATTTTATATTTATTTATTTTCGATGTTTTAGGGTTCATCTTTTCACGCTGAACAAAAATGAAGCTAATCTGTGCAGTACTGATTCAGAATGCAAATACCATGGTGGGCTAACTGGCTATATAATGTTACTGAATGGGTCAGTCAAGAACATTCACCGCAAACAGTTTCTTGACGCCATTGAAGAGGCAGAAATGTTGTGTCTGATATCATTAGAGATGTCTGGTAGCATGGAGATGGTCCCTATGGAGGTAAACATTCACGTATTCACCTCACTAAATGTAAAAAAAAAAAAAAAACTTTTTACAAGATGATCAATCATACAGTTAGCTGCTTACCTTAGCCTCTTAGCAGTCCGATAGTGCTGCTGTCTACTGATACATGACAAGTCAATTGCGAACGAGGAGCTTGTTCTCTAAGACAGTCCATAAACATCTAAAAATAGAGCTTAGGTCAAAAAATCCAAGAGATCTTCTTTAACCTGATGAGTACTTGAATTTGGTGGGAAAACTGATTTCTACTTGTCCATAAAACACCTCTTTCTAGTGTAAAACTGACCCCCCCATAAACAGTTCCATTACAGTACAATTTTCACTTTTACTTTCATGCATTGTTTAATTTTCATAAAAACAACAGAAAAAATACAGGCCTATTACTTGGTGAAGGACACACAAGTACCCAAATCAAATTACTGCAAGTAAATTAGGTCTCAAATGCAGTCACAGACTACTATTATATCCAGCAGGCACTCCACAAAGTGCACTAACTTTCATGCTCAATGCTTGTTTGTACTTTCAGTGTTGGCATGGTGTCTCATGACTTCATCTGCCCAGGTAGAGACCCAGGAAATGGGTGTTGTGTAAAAATTGCCAGGAAAAACCTCACTGTGGCTTAGTGGTACAGCGAGAAATACTGGATTTGCTTCCAACCTGGTTGTTTCTCTGTGTGGAGTTCGCATGGGTTCCTGCCTGATGTTCCCGCTTCCTCCCCACTTCCAAAGACATGCATGTCAACCAACCAACCAAACATCTTTATTTGTTAAGCCCTTTAAAAACAACCACATTGGACCAAAGTGCTGTACAGAAGAATAAATAAAAAACATCATAAAAGGTGTAATTCACATAAAACAAACAAAAAAAATTGTAAGCAAACTACTACTAAAATAATTAAAAGCCATAAAACATGAGCAAATTTGGTGAGAATCTGTCAAGTAGTTTTGACGTAATCCTTCAAAGCGTATATAAAGTGAAATCTTTATCCAGAATCCGGATCACCTCAGCAGCCTATATAAAGGGAACTCTTGATCCAGAATCCGGATCCAGATCACCTCCAAAATTTAATGGAGTCTTCCATGGCCTAAAATCTCTCTGTGGTGAAAATTTTGTCAAAATCCTTGCAGTATTCTAGATGTAATCCTGCTAACAGACAGACAGACAAATAAATAAATGTCGATGATGTTATTATGTCCTTGGTGAATGTAATAACATCCATACGATGAAAATACAATGATAAAATAAAATAAAGGAATGAAGTCAACGTCTTAATAGGTATAATATATGACCTACTGTACTGAAGTTTGGGGAACCACCAACAAAACTAATACAAATCCAATATATCTATATATCTATCTATATCTATATATAATAGAAATCCGAAATATAGCTTTCTTTTTATTTTATTTGTTTCTTTTTCTTATATAATTCTTATGTAAGAATTATTAGTAAGAAACCATATCGTGAGCCAACTAATCCTTTGTTTGTCTGTTTGCATATTTTGAAATTTTGGGACTTGATTGATTATATCATAATACAAATTATGTTCAAAGTAAAAAATAGCATTCTGCCACAACATGTCCAGGACCTGTTTAGAATGAAGGACTCCAGTTATAATTTACAAGGAACATTATTATTTCAGAAATCAAACATTCAAACTATTGTAAAAAGTCATTGTATTTCCGTTAAAGGTGTAAATATTTGGAATAATTACCCGGATAACATAAAAATCACTCTGTAGTTTGGTTGGCTTTAAAAGGCTACATAAAAATTATTTGATTACTTGCTATAACATGATGAATTCGGTTTACTGATTTTGTTTTATTTTTTGGTGCACAGCTGCTTGCATGTTTCTTTGCTTTTTTTGGTGATGGATCAATGTATACTTTGTATTAGTTATGATGGGTATATGTATAATTTTACATTTACAAGCTTTTACTTCTGTCTACACCTTTTCGGGAGCATTGTTGGACTATTTTCTTTCTTTCTTTCTTTGTAATTTTTTTGTTTTTCTAGACCTGTGTGTGGCAAATAAATTCAATTCATTCATTCATTCATAGGTATCAAAGGGTTTTCAGAAAAGACTTAAAAAAAAACAGCGATGAGAACTGTGTAATCTGCTGAGATAGGTTATTCCACAGCTGAATTGGTGACTCCAGTTTGACCGTATGTGTGAGTATGAATGTGTTTGCCTGTTCAGGGTGCACCCCTCCATTCACCCATTGACCACGGGGTCAGGCTGCAGCCCGCCTGTGACCCTTAACTGCAAGAAGCAGGTTGAGCTGATGGATCGCTAATACTAAGTCCTGAATCAACACCAGTATCTTACCTGATCACTAATACCTACAGCAACATGTCCGACTTTGACCTGCCGTTGTTCCCGAATCCTCAGACACTCCCCCTGAACATTCTCGATCCAGATGTCAACACCTGAAGTGTTGTGAAGTAATTATACACTCATGATCAGATGGTTATGAATGCTATTTTCCATTTTTGTTAATAAACACCCCTAAATCCTGCACACTGTAGCTGCACAGTGATGCTGTCTTACCTTCCAAACAGAAGGGCTGCTTTGCCAAGGTCACCCATTCCACGTGGCCGTCTGCCTGACTGTTACAGGAGGAAAAGACTCCAGAGCTGAGGTCATCAGAAGAACTGTCCGAGTCCTTATGGACAGAGAGAAATATCAGTGTTGGTTTACAGCAGGAGTTGTTTGCAAGAGCTTCACCTGCAAGACAGTTATTCATCTTTACGTGTCAACCCGCACCTTTTCTGAGGCATCAACCTGTGAAGCCTCTGAGCAGCTGAAACAGGATGGAGGGTTTTCCCGGGGCTCAGGGGAGGGGACTGCGTTGTACACAACGTCACCTTGTGACACACAGTATCATGGACAGTTTGAGTACTAAATAAATATTGTTGTCCAAATTAAGAAGTACACCAGCATTTAGACATTTTTCCACTTCTTTCTAAATGCACACGTTAGACATAATGCTGAAACAGGTTATAAGAGGTCATATGTACAGTTTTCATCAAGCTAATACCAGATCAAGATATGTTGAAATATTGTAGGTCGCTAAAAATGTCCCATAGGTACTGAGGTGATGTGGCACAAAACGAGATAGAAAAAAAACCCAGCCCATTTTCAAGTCTCTAAGGAACAAACTGTTTGTGTGCCTGTCACTTGAAATGGAAAGGAGATTGGACATCAAGTTTATTTCTTTAATATTTTTGTCGGCCATCTTGTATAAGGAATTTCTACAATTTTCAGTGTGTTTTTTGGATGAAAATTCATTATAATGTAATCCAGTAGCCATCTCTTTAAATAAATTCACATTAGGTTATGGATTTCAATAACTGTGTTCTTGTTCTTGTGAATATTTATCATTATGATCACGTCAAACATCTACTTGCCTCTTATCGCCCAGGTAATGGCTGTGGCGTTATTGTGATTCTTATTTTGAAGGATTCAGAAGTTAGCCAGTTGACTGGATGACTGTCTGTCTCCATAAAGATCTGTGGTGTAAGCAGAAGGCACACTGCTTTCTTTACATTGTGCAACATCATTCAATTCCTTAAACAAGATGACAACTCATCTACTTATTACTGGCGGGTTCAGAAAATGATGATGTCTGATCTCTCTTTTGTTTTTCCATCTCTATGGGTACATTACATCACACAGAACAGATGGCTTAGTGCACGTGTCTCTCGAGCAACCAGATATGGACTTTTGTGACATAGGTCACGCAAGTCTGAAATGAACTGTTTTATACCCAATTTATATTTAACACAGGACAAATACTACAAACACAGGCACAGAACTGTGGGATTTTCAGGATGTTTCAAATGGAACTCCAGTAATATTTAGAACTAATTCTGAATGTTGCACAACATAAGCCTTTAAAATTTCCACAGATGCCGATTTGTTTTCACTAACCATCTCTGAGATATTCCAGTTCTTTTTCAGATCCCCATGAATTGAAAGTTGTCACTTGACCTTTTTGCAGTAAAGGGAAAAGGCCTCTGAGAGCATGGAAATACTCTGTGGACACGGAAGAGTCCCAGTCTTCCTCTTCATCTTCTTCCCAATCACCCTCATAGTCCTTGTCATTTTTCAACCACTTCCTCTGATTATATTCCTCCTCTCCCACGTAGATATCAATTTCGGAATCGCACCCCGTTTCCCAGAATTGCTCATCTGTCACATCACGCAGTGACTTTGGCTGGGATTCAAATTCCTTAGTCAGAAAATCTCTGTCCATTTGACAGCTTTGGTCCAATTCTGACTCACAACCATCCCAGCCGCTACTGTCCTCATTCACTGCCCTCGTTCTCCAGGGGCTCACCCACTGCATTGTGGGCACTGAAGGAGCAGTGGACGGTTTAACTGAGGTAATGGGACTTGCGCTGGATGAAGTGCACGAGTCGTCTTCACTCCGATTCGTACCATGATACAGTTTCTCACAGGCACTCCTGACAGACGAGAGATTCAGACCTCCAACTGTGAAAAGAAATGCCCATTTTTAACGTCCTGAATGATCACGCTGTTACTGCCAAGCTTTAAGACCAATCTCTGAATAATTAACGGATCAACCTGCTCTGAGCGCCTTCGTGGTTTCCCTCCTGAGCTGCTTGGCCGAGGCTCGTTTATCGGGGACCTTCTGCAGACCAGCCCTGAACACTTTGGCTGTGAAGTTGTTACAGTTGGAGGGCACCTCCCACAAAGGTGGAGGCTCGGTGGCAATCTGGCAACAAAGATGACCAGACATCTATCAATACCTCCTGTACTGAATACAATCATCAGTATACTGAAATATGTGTCAAATGGGGAAGCACAACTCATGCGTGCAGTAAAGTTATATGATACAAAATCAACATTTTCCCACACAAGCTTGTATTTATGACATCATAAGCATTTCCAGTATTTTCCCATTGTAAAGATTACCTGCAGACACAGCGGATGGGAGTAGTAGCGCGTCCAGGGTGGACATCCGTTGAGCATGTGCAACAGCATGCAACAGCTGCTCCACACGTCGGCTTTGGCACAGATCTTATCTCCTCGTGCCACTTCAGGGGCCATGTGGGTCTCTGTGCCAGGAAAGGCAGGTCCTAAAGGAAATGTTAGTTCAGTCACAAATGACAAGTGGTTATGATTAAGGGTTAAAAAAAACCCTTCTTTCTTCACATAACAATAACTGTCTGATGTTTATGTGGTCACCAACGTCAGCAGGGTGACCAAATAAAAGCTTTAGAACTCATCACAAGGAAGAAGAACCCATAAAAGTTTGGTATCTCATCTTTCTTTTACACATCAAAAAGGGGGAATTTAACAATACTTGGCTTTGCTGTCGCACAGGGTAAAAAAAAAAAAAAAATCAGTTAAAGTTGAGGTCATGTGCTGAGGTCAAAATTTGTGTCCGAATGGCTGTTCCAATGCATTTGATGAAGACAGCTATTGTCACTGTTAAACACAGATATGAAGCCATATATGAACCTATCTATTGGTCACATGACCTTTGACTTTGGGTAACCTTGACAGATCAAATTCATGGTTATAAATGCGATTTTTTTAATCCATATGGGCTCTAATGGTTTTGTTGCCAATATGGATGAAAGATGGTGGAATGGTTGTGTGTTAGATGTTTAGGCCACACAGAAACACATATTGTGGGATTTCTTATTCACAAAGAATGAATTTGCATGAACAGCATCAAACATGTAAGGTGCCCCTTCCTGTTATTAACACTATTCTCCTTTAAATAATACCCAATTTATTTTAGATGCTACACATAAACGCCAACTGTCAAAACGTCCACGTAAATGAGGTCTGTATGTGACAGAAGTTTCAGGGTGTAACCATTTTTTTTTTATACTCCGTGGGCTCTCTAGGACATTTAGATTTATTTATTTTCTGACACTATTCCACAAAGCGGAATAGCTTGTTGCTCAGTGAGACCATAACACTTGAATTTATCAGTTGCAAATTTTCAATCAAGAGAGTTTTACGGTATCTTTGAGTTGGTTGAGCTGTTGGACTTGTAGGTACTATATATGATTTTTCCGCCACTAGATGTTACATTTTATGACGAGTTCATTTTAGGGCCGCATTTATATATTTTTTTAAGACTTTGAGTATAAAGTCATAATATTACAAAAATAAAGTCGTAATTTTATGTGAAAAAACTTGCAATATTACGAGAATAAAGTCAAAATTTATGAGAATAAAGTCATAATTTTATGAGAAAAAACTCATAATGCTACAAGAAAAAAAGATGTAATTTTATGAGAAAAAATTATAATTTTATGAGAAAAAAACCTGTAATATTATGAGAATAAAGTCGTATTTATATGAGAAGCGACAACTGCCAGTGTCGTGCCAAAGTAGTTATCCCCACTGGGAATTGAACCCCACAACACCAGTTCCAGCCATCTCCTCCTCCACGAAAGAGGCGATTCCAGGCGCTACGAATCGCACGGAACTACAGGCGAAGTCCGTGTGGTTCCTCCTCCGGAATACACACATTTTCTTGCATATTCTTTTCAAAGTTCTGATACTAATGACAATGTGGTGCAGATGGGCCAAAAGATGAAGTATTTCCTTATTTGTAAAACCTATACTGAAGTAAAACTTAAAGCCCTCCCTCACAGATCTCATTTTGAGGTACAGAGTTTTTCTCTCATAAAATTGCGTCTTTATTCTTGTAAAATTACAAGTTTATTCTCATAATATTACAAGTTTATTCTCGTAATATTATGACTTTACTCTCATAATATTATGAGTTTCTTTCTCATAATATTACAAGTTTTTTCTTGTAATATTATGAGTTTTTTCTCATAAAATGATGACTTTATTCTTAAAGTCTAAAAAAAACCTCAATGTGGTCTTATAACGCTGTCGTATCATTTGCACAACACTTCAGGATGTAAACAAAGCCTCACTCCTCGGCCACTCCTCCTCAACCCACAAGTTGCATTGAACAGACAGTTGGCAGTTGAAGATTTTACCTTGTCTATCAGCTCTCTGTGAGGGAAAAGCCAGATGTATGTGAATTCTAGTAGGACTACACTCTTGGTCAGAGCCATTTTTAGCTTCTAAATGTGATTTTTTTTTTTTTTATCTAATTCTGAAAGTCACTGCCATCTGCTCATTCAACATCTACATTCTGAGCAATGAATATGAGGCAGTTATTTCACAGGATGGGAATCACACGCATTAAATGTGCATAAGCAGAAATCTCATGTACAAGAAAGTAAACAGGAAACAGAAAATAGTTGTTAGCTGTTACATTAATGAGTAAAATGTTATTTTAACCTGTTTTCATGTAAGTGATAATACAAAGTTGAGGTCTGTAAATCAAATGTGCCATTATGGGAATCACTGTAGCTGTAATATTTTAATGGCAGCTGCTTCAATTCACTTTTCAACTTATTTTTCAATTTATTTTCATTTATATAACACTACATCACAACAAAGTTGCCTCAAGGTGCTTCACAAAAGTAAGGTCTAACCTTACCAACCCCTAGAGCAAGCACACAGGCGACAGTGCTAAGGAAAATACTCCCTCTGATTTGAGGAAGAAACCTCAAGCAGACCAGACTTAAAGGGGCGACCATCTGTTTGGGCCATGCAACCGACACAATAGACAATACAGGAAATTATACAGGAAATTTTAAGTCATTTTTTTTCCACAGAAAAGGTTGGACTAAAGTTAGTCCTTTAAGCAAGTTTAACAATGTGATTGGCGGATATCAGCTCTGATGTAAGAGTGTAGTTTGACCGTAGTAGTCTATGCCACACATTTCGCTGACCCTTCAGTATTTACTCACTCCTGAAAGTCTTGGTGCTCTGTCCACTGTGGTCCAACATTTCAGACAGACCAAAGTCACAGAGGAATGTGTCTCTGCAGTCTGCAGACAGCAGCACATTGTCAACTGGAACAAAACCAACAGGGAGGATTTAGAAAAGGTAACATGTTTTCTTTTGGTACACATTATTAAAACAAGTGTTAGTCAGAGCAACAGTTACACACAGAAACAAACCTCCACAGTCTGACAAAGACAAGATAAAAGGTGTCTACAAATAAACCACTAAGCCTTTTTAGAGTTGTAAAAAAAGAGATTTTTGGCAAACCTTTGACATCCAAGTGAAGGACCTGCCGACAATGCAGGTGTTCCAGTGCCCCCAGTGCCTGATGCAGGTAGTGCAGTGCCAAATCTTCAGGTAGGGTGTTCATTTCTTTTAGCAATTGGGCCAAACATGCTGAAAATATTTGGACAAGTTTAATTTTTCAATAACAATAAACCAGGGCTTTTTTAAATTAGTTCTACAAGAACCTCAATTACCTGGCTTCAGGTCCATGAACAGCACGATGTTGGGTCCCTCCCTCACAGCTCCAAAAAGTTCCACCACTCGAGGAGAGTCCAGAGCGCTCCACGTGCTCAGCTCCTCGCGGCTGAAGTGACTCAGTGGAATCTGATTGAACGCAAATGAGCAACACAACATTTCAGTTAGCCGGAGTTCTGAGGAACACAACGTTTTGGAGCGTGTGAATGTGGCAAAAACAAAGAAATGAGTCAGACTTTCCAGGCATACCTTCTTGGCCGCACATTTAAATCCAGTTTTTTTGTCTCGTACACAGAACACGTCACCGTAGGAGCCACTGTGGATGTGGTAATCGATGCAGTAATCCTCTCCCTCTCGGTACTGACACGCAGTGGGTACGAGTTGCTTTTGGACACAAAATGTACAATCAAAGCGGAAATTATCGACCGACTACTGGCTTCTGTGTTTATTTTTCATTCAAATGTATTGTCATAGCTCAATGTGCTATAACTGCATAGTCATAATAATAATTTTCTGCCACTTATCCAAGTCGCAGTGGCATCAGACTGAGCAGCTCATCCCATACTTCCCTATCTACAACCAGGCTCCTGGTTGTAGATGCCTGAACCATCTTTGCTGGCTCCTTTCAATAGAAATGAGCAATGCCTCTACTCAGAGCTCCTCCCAGATATTTGAACTTCTGATCCTGTCCCTGAGTGTAAGCCTAGATATTTGATGGGAAAACTCAGTGACTTGCATCTGTGATCTTGTTCTTTCAGGCACTACCCAAATCTCATGACCATGGGTGAGGTAGGACCTTAAACCAACTGGTAAATCAAGAGTCTTGCCTTCTGGCTCAGTCCTTTCTTCACCACAATGGTCTGACAAAGCAAATGCAGGACCTCAGACACAGCACCAACCAGTCCATTGATTTCACGCTCCATCTTATCCCACTCATGAACAAGATCTCAAGATACTTGAACTCTACTTGGGGCAATAACTCTCCCCTGACCCAGAGAAGACAAGCCACCCTTTTTGGATAGAGGACCATGGACTCACATTTAGAGGTTCTGATCCTCATCACAGTCGCTTCACACTTTCTCAAACCTGCTCATTGTGCATCGGCGGTCACTATATGACGAAGCCCACGGAACCACATCATCTGCAAACAAGCAGAGGAGCAATTCTGAGGTCACCAAACTGGCCAGTCTTCAAATCCCTACTGAGCCTTGAAATCCTGTCCATAACAATTAGAAACAGGACTGGTGACAAGGAGGAGCTCTCGCAGAGTCAAACACCCACAGGAAGCAGGTCTGACAAAATGCTGAGAACCCACAACCCCTATGTTGGTTCATGCATTCCATTGGACCTCGTACTGCATACTCCCACAGCACCTCCCACAAAACCTCTCAGGGCACCTGGTCGTAGGCCTTTTCCAAGTCCACAAAACACATGTAGACTGATTGGGCCCCTCCATGAATTGACACCTCAGAGCTGTGGAGGGGTTTCTGAGCTCCCATGATCCTGGAATCTGAATTGTCAGGATTTACCATAGTAGGCCCTACGAGTTGTAGGGTCTCCCATGGCAAACTGGTCCCAGGTGAGGAGACAGACTCAGAGTGAAGCAAAAAAAATGACCTTTCATGAGTAACACAACAAGGGAAAGATTATCTCACCCAGATTAGGGAGGCCAGGGCATCCTCCTGGAGTCAGGCCTGGAGTGAGGGAGCTCGCAGCCGAGCACCTGGTGGCTTATAGCCATAGGGCTCACTTGGGCTCAACCCAAAGAAACAATATGGAGTCACCTCCATGTGGACCCACCTCCCACATTACATTATTAGTTCCCACTGCCACAATGCCGGAACTGCAGCCTTCGACATGAGATTGTTGAACACCAAATCGTTGCTGACCCAAGATGTTTGGGATATAAGTTAATCTCTCAACTCTCTCATATGAATTCAGAGGTTACCATCTTTGACCTGCTGTTATTGTGTTAAATCTTGGAGTATTCAAATCTCAGTGAGCTCCCGATTACCTGTCCCCTATACTCCATACCAGTTTGATAGAAGCTACTGATACCTGAGGACAGATTTCATGATAAAATGAAATGCTGAATGAAACTTTTATGAATTCAAATTATACAATCAATCAAACTTTGAACATGTAAATGTCTTACATCATGAAACACAAGGCCTTCATTGGCAGGGGCGCTGATGTTCCTTTCGGTGACGATCTGTCTCATGATATCTTTGAAGAAAGGTGAAGCAAAGATCTTCGGCATCGCTGTCACTCTACCTCTCAGGCTGCTGAGTGTGGCCTCAAAGTTACATAGTGATCCAGACTCAGTGCTGGGGGTAGACGTAGAGTCTAAATTTCCCAGGAGGCTCTGCTGTGTGCAAGCAGATGTCTCTACGTAACTACTGACATCATCAGGTACAGGCCTCCACCTGGAGTTAGGATCAGAATCCCACTCAGCCTGTGAAGTGGGGTAGTCAAAGCCAGACACATCCATCAGCTCAAAGGTCCCCTCTGACATGCTGGCTTCAACTCCGGAACTATCTGCAACACGTCGGCTGCAGCAGCCCCTCTTCAGGGCGTATTCAGGGTCACATTCTCCACCTACACAGGAACATGAGTCTGATTCACTTTCGTGAGTCCAAACGGATTCAGAGTCCTCCTGCAGGCCACAGTCAGAGTCTGATCCTCCCCCATCATCAGTGCTGGATGAGTCAGAGGTATTTATTGCTCTGTAAAGACCCTCTAATGGTGCCACGTCATCAAATCCCCTGATACAACAAGACGCCGACACTCCTCCGTCACTTAAGTTAGAGTAAGGCTCCGCCCTCAGACTACAGCCTCCACGGCTGCAGGTGTGCGGGGTCACGTCTCTAAACTGAGGAGGAGGTGTGATCTTAGAGGATGATGTCACTGCTGCGTCCACCGATGTAAACCAATCAATCTCCTGCACCCACAGCCCCCGGATGACTGGGCGTTCTTCTCCATCGTCTCGATTGCATCTTGTTGTTCTGGTTTTCCTGCGGGGTTTCCACTGAAGGTGGTGCTGTGAGAGCTCATCAACCTCGGCAGAGTCATCATCTTCTGAGTCACTTAACAGTGCAGGTTCTCTGGCAAAACATCTGCAAAGGAGCACAAATGCCAGCTGGGAAAAAGCAAACGAAGTGATCTTACACTTTAGTCCATGGGCTAAGCAGGTTTTCAGTACCACTGAAGGTGACCAAATGACACTCAGAATCCAGCCTCAGTGTACCATGGCCTACACAAAAATGTATGATAACCATCACAGGGTGGTAGCTGTAGCCAGTTAGGGGTCAATGAAGAATTACACATAAGTTGAAATCTAAAATGCTCCAATCATGTTGAAAACTATATCACATTATTTGTCTGATCATAAGGATTCCAAAAAGGTATAGTTTGGACTATCTATGATGGAATGTTCTGGTGTTATGGGGTAAAAACAGCAAAAATGGTGCCAAAAGGTCAATTTCAGTTTGTACAGGGGTCAAAAATTAAAGTTGCTCTAATTTCAGTAAAAAAAAAATGATGCAAATTATTGTTTGGGCTGATAGGGTTCTAATAAGGAATAGTTTGCACCATCTGTCATGCTTAGTTATCATGTTACAGGGTAACATATGTCACAAGTCATTGAATCCAATGGACGTTGACCTTGTTTGACCTTTACTTGGCAGACCAAACATCCAACACAGTCAAAACTATTACATTCAACCAATAATTTGCATTATTTTTTACTGAAATTGGAGCAACTTTAACTTTTGATCCCTGTATAAACTGAACTTGATCTTTGTCACCATTTTTGCTGTTTTTACCTCATAACTCCAGAACATTCTGTCAAAGATAGTCCAAACTATACCTTTTTGGTAACATTTTTACATTTTGACCTCTGTGCAGTTCTTCATTGACCCCTACCTGGGTACAGCTGCCACCCTGTGATGGTTATGATACATTTTTGTGTAGACCATGATACACTGAGGCTGGATTCTAAGTGTCATTTGGTCACCTTCAGCGGTACCAATCAGGTCAGAATTGATGACTGGCTCCTGGACGACTTGTACTTTGTGAGAGCTGCATAACAACAAGTACCTGTGTTTTTTAAGGAGCTGAGATCTTGAGTAAGGTTGCTGTGTGACGGTAGGGCTGAACTCCTGAAAGTCTTCTCCTAAAACAGAGATATGGTAATTATTTGAAATAAGTAGGATCCTGTATGAAATAACAAAGCCACTCAGTTTTACAAGAGTGCTACAAATTTTTGTACTAAATTACTTTATTATGATGCACATATTAAATGTGGTAACGGGCATGGCAGGAGTTTCAGGGAATTAGGATCACAGACAGATATTTGGTGTTCTATAATGTGATATCGGAGCCTGATATATAGTATTGTACATACGTTTTAGCCATCAAATAATTTTCATTTAATGTTACATATCATATACAAGGGCTATTCATTAAAGATTTCCCCTGATTCGTTTCCTGTGGATTGAGAGGAACCAAACTTGGCACAGTTATTAGTCTTTCCTTACATAGGTACCGTCAACGGTCACACACTTCTCCCGTCGCTTTATGTAGCTGTGGAGACCTCGGCTGTAGAAGTCAGCAGGTTGTGTCAGAAGCCACGACCTGACCTCAGAAATCAGTGTTTTACCATTTGGGAAGCACTTGCCCTTCTAAAATGACTGTATGTTTGGAAAGAGGTGGAGGTCAGATGGTGCAAGGTTGGGAAAGTAAAGGGGTTGGGGGTGAGGAAGGATTTCATAGAGACAGGACTGTGCTTCTGTCTGGGCAACACGCGAGTTGTGAACTGGGGTGATGCCTTGCATGAGGCGGACACCTTTGGTCAGCATGCCACGCCTCCTGGTTTTGATGGCCTTCTGCAATTTCTGCAGCAGTAAAGCATAGTATGCCCTAGTAATAGTGGTACCCCTTGCCCGAAAATCCATCATCACTACTCCATGCTGGTCCCAAAAGACCGTAATCATGACCTTGCCCATCAAGGGTTGGACATGCACCTTTTTTGGAGGTGGTGGTCATAATGCTCCCATTGCTTTGACTGGGCTTTAGTCTCTGGATCATAGTGAGGGACTCATGTTTCATCCTGCATAATGAGTCTGGTGAAGAACTCCTCCTGGTTTTCTTGGCACATGGCCAAAAGAGCCTGGGAGCATGTGACTCCTTCTTGCTTCTGGAAAGGTGTGAGCATCTGGGGAATCCATTGTACAGACATCTGTAAGTGGAAATGGTCATGGATGGTTTTTGTTTTTTTCCACAGACCCCACACTGATCTTGATATCTTGGGTTTGTTGGTGAACGGTTATATGGTGATCCTCAAAAATGGTGGCTTCTACTTGCCGGATGGTGTCTTCATCAATGGCGGACTGCGGTCACACAGCAATGGGAGCCATTACCATCAATGTCTGACCACACTTGAATTGATGATGTCAGTGTTTTACTACATCATACAATGGGGCATCATCCCCATAAGTTTCTTTCATCTCACTGAACATCTCCCGTGGTGTGAGGCCTCTCAAGTACAGGAAACTGATGACCGCTCTGCATTCAACTGGCTCCATTACTGCACCTTAGCACCCATAAAAGAGAAACTGTTAGGAGTTCAGGGCTGCAAATTACCATGTGACCTACAGAGATATGTATTATTGTAAAAGTAAGTCCCTTCGGCTGCTCCCTTGTTTGCACTCGGGGTCGCCACAGCAAATCCAAGGTGGATCTGCATGTTGAACTGGCACAGGTTTTACGCCAGATGCCCTTCCTGACGCAACTCCACATTACATGGAGAAATGTGGCAGGGGTGGGATTTGAACCCGGAACCTTCTGCAGTGAAACCAAGCGCATTAACCACTTGGCCACTACCCCAGACGTTAGAGGAAATCTTTAATGAAAAACGCTCATATATTTTCTCGTCACCAGTGGGTTCACAAAGTCAAATAGAACTTCCTATCCATCAAAAATGAAATGTGATCCCCTACCCACACACACACACACACACACACACACACACACACACACACACACACACACACACACACACACACACACACACACACACACACACACACACACACACACACACACCATTATTAAAAGTAATCAATTTACAATCCTCAATTATAGGAGACCACACGTCACATAACCGTGTCCTGAACTGAACATCAACCATGACAAAAACACCCAAGGGAGTTTTTCCTTACCATTGTTGCCTACATGCTTGCTCAGGGGGGGGTTGGTAAGATTCGGCCTTACCCTTGTTAAGCGCCTTGGGCCAACTCATATTGTGATTTGGCGCTGTGTAAATAAATTGACCTGAACCACAACAATTTTCCTGAGAGTACAACAAGCGCTTTCAAATACAGTGAGTCCCTTTGGCTGCTCCCTTGTTTGCATTCAGGGTCACCACAGCAAATCCAAAGTGGATCTGCATGTTGAATTGAAGTTTTATACCGGATGCCCATCCTGATGCAACGCCATGTTATATGGAAAATTGTGGCAGGGGTGGGGTTTGAACAGGGAACTTTCTGCACTGAAACCAAGAGAATTAACTAGTTGGCCACTGTCCCTGCCCACATAAAAAAGCACAATTTTTTCTGATGTGTATTTCAGTATCTAGATGTGACGTAGGATGATATATCCAAAGGGCGCATAAAAGATGATAACACAGGATTTTGTCATTATTTAATGTACTAGCCAGAATATGTTTCTCCCCACCCACCCACCTCAGACAATACATCTAAAAAATTCACGTAAGTCTTACAATCAGGGTCGCCTCAGATTTGGGCCAATACAGTAAATAAGGAGTTTTGGTAATTGTTCAGTTAATGTTTTCTCAATAAATTCATTTTCAGTCTTAGTAACCCCCGGTGAAGATAAGAAATATCCTTCAAATGGGGAAAAAAAAACCCAATCCTTAAAAAAGAAGAAAAAAGCCAAATATTGAAGGTTTTCGATTTAATCCGAAACGGATCCATCTTTGTGCAGTAAGAAAAGTATGTGCATAGCTAAAGGATCCCCGAGCTGGACATGGCTCCATGTTCAGATCACTGACCCGTGTGGGACTTACTCTCAGCTTGTGCCACGATGGAGACAGAAGGATTCTCGTCACAGACGTTTTGGTCCTGTGTGTTCACGGGCTTGGCAGTGCCCTGCTGCATCACCCAGCTCAGGTGGGGGGCAATAGCTTGGAACAGCGTCTCTTTTCCATCCTCACACCCTGGACTGGCCTCTTTGCCAAGAAATGAGAGTTCAGATCCTCCAGTCACAATAATAAACGGTGTGTTGGAGTTGAACATCCGTGGTATGGCCATTTCTCTGTCCCGAGACGTGCGCATTTACTTTCGGGGGGCTGGAGGACGAGATAAAGGAAATATACATGAAACGCTATATATGAGACGCTATTTCCACTATTAATTAATCAGGCAATTATTTACTTTTTAAAGTTACTCCTTCTTTTTAAGTTACTCCGTCAAATGTTACAAAAGATTTAACAATCCCCTGACAGTTTCCTTGAACTGTTGCTGTTTGAACAACAAAAACCTAAAGATATTCAATAACGACATTTTTCAGTTCTCTACAATCTTTTTCTGTGTCTGCTGCTTTAAATAAAAAGCCGTGGTTTGCCACAGCGACTCTATTCCAAAAAGGTGCGTCTTCTCATCCCCTTTCCTGCAGTGGGCGTGTCTCAAAGAGCAAATAGGACTCCAGATGTCAACTTACATGACATACGTCACTTAATTCTAAAACAAACCATTTCCATGTTACATTTTGTTTGGAGCCAAGTAGTTACCACATGCACAGAAACAGAAGTGTGCATCTTTCATGATGTTTAACATGAAACATCATCTACACTTACCTGTAAAAGAGACACCTGATTTTTCACAATATAACCCCTTTAATTGCATAACTGTATGGCCCGAGTTGTGGAAAAGAGATGTGTCAGTGTAGCAACATCTGAAAATATAGTTTTAAACTGGTCAGAGTTTATAGATACGTAGTTCTTAACAAGGAAAAGTTGACCGCCACTAAAACAACATATCACACGATAAATGATATGACATAAGAAGGTGTTAATTGTTTTATGACAACTACATGTCGCTTAGTTTGCTGGCCTGCTGTCACATAGATCAGAGACTTTAATTTTGATGATAGTATAGAATATTCTGCGTGATGCACAATTACAATTACAATACAGCTGCAATTACACCCAACAACCACAGGATGGCACTGTACATCATGTTCCAGGTCTGTTTAGGACGATGGAATAACGTCATCCATCTGGTCAGTGGTCAGTTAAGCTTTGCATCTTCATCTTATTTTTCTGAAAAGGCTTGAAGCTACATGTAACTTTAACCACACCTGCTCTTAATTTCCATCATGCATCTAATGAAAAGTTTATTCCCTGGAACAAGCCCAGACATGACCAGCAGGTGGCAGAACAGTTTACGTTGTAGCACACAAAACTTGCTTTTCATATTGAAGTGGGACATCAAAGTTAACATTTAATATATTTATTCTTATTATTTGCCCTTTAAACTGAATGACTTAGAAGATAGTAGTATTTATTGTGACCCGAGGCCATGAAATATGACTATCGGGTATTGCGAAGACTTTTCATCCGTCCGTCCATCCATCCATCCGTCTGTGCACAGCATAAGTCCAGTCCTATTACTGCCAAAGTCTTCAAATTCACAGGGAACATTTTTCAGACACAGACCTTGGATAAGCTCAGAGATGGCTAACCTTCACATTCTGTTCCTATTCTTACGGTATGATATCACTGACGTTAGCGTGGTGAGGTCACTTCCTGGTGTAGCTAGCTGCTAACTTTGATTTGTTTTTGGCTAGAAATACCACCTTTCTCATATATAATGTTAAAGCTAATGATCAATAAACACTTCCAAAACTGAAAACGGTGTTTTTGTAACCTGATAACACCTCTGGAAGGATTTACAAAACACTTAGCGGATGTTACCCTGGTGATGTTACTTCCTGGTGTAGCTAGCTGCTAACTTCGCTTTGTTTTTGGCTAGAAATAACACCTTTCTAATATATTATGTAAAAGCTAGCGAGAAATAAACACTTCTAAAACTGAAAACGCTGTTTTTGGAACCTAATTAGGTTGACAAAACATTCTGTTTTCCCAGTCCTGCCCTGGCCCTACTGTGTTATTTTTAGAAAGTGATGAAAATGTCCTGGTTTTCATTGTTTTTCATCTTTGAGTATCTCAATGCTGGGGTCAAGTGTTCTGGTTTATGGTCATCAAAATATGGTCACCCTAACCTAGTAACACTTCTGGAGAGATTTATAAGACATTTCACAGACGTCACCGTGCCCGCTAACGTCCGCTAACTCAAAGCTAATGTCCTATGGAGTTAAATTTGTCTCATTAATATCTATAAATACACAGAGGGTGATCTACAAATATTCCTTGACTTGCACAACTTCCACTCTTCTCAAAAGCTCATGTACGCGCACACACACACACTGCTCAGTGTGCCACTCTCGGAGCGACAACACACAGAATGTGTCTCTTCCCAGATAGATCTCTTTCAGTGCCGCTTCTTGCTCTGACTTTAACACTAAGTTAAGACCCAAGTCTTTCATCGCCAACTGTAAATGGTAATCAAAACATTCCAATCGTATCTTTCTGAACTCTTCCGCATCAAACTCCATCGTGTCAATTCTTACAAAGTGCTTGAGCGATAACAGGCGAAGTTGCTCATAAACTTTAAGTTTCTTAAATATTTATTACATCCACTCTTCAGTTATCTTTATAATTTTATTACTGGTAAATTTTAGAATTGATTTAGATGAGATTATCTCATAGGAATGATCACAATTATCTGGGAACTACTTTTTGCGCAGGAATTCATCAAACACATCGGCCGTGGGCGCATACTAACACAGAATACCCAGAAACTGGCTAGAAGTTCGGCCAAAACAAGAGCGTCCACTTTTGGCTTGCCATAAATTAATCTAGTGGTGCTCGTGAGAGTGTGACACACACGCACGCACGCACGTACGCATGCACATGCAAGGCCTCCTGCAGGTGCTGTTAAAATGTAAATATTGTTTTTGATTGATTGATTGAGGGGCTTTATTGAACATGTACAAACTGTAATAGAATCTTAATAATGAATTAAACAAATGCAAATTTTAAAGAACACAACGCTCATACGACTGCGCTTATTTTAGCACTGAATTATATTTTTTGAGTTACGATAACAAACAGGAGGGGATAGACTCATTCATCGATCTACATATACATTAACTCTGCCTATACCTTTAAGACATCTGCTGATCTACATTATCTGGCTTGAATTCTTTACGATATCAACTCTTGAGAGCATGTTGTCCTGATAGAAAAAATGGGTGCACCATAGTCGAAATGGCCAATTTGTAATTGGCGAGTATTTTAAAGTGCTGGCATTTGCCGCGCCTGGGCGCGAATGAACACACAGTAGTAGTGAGACTGGCAAGGTGAGTATAAATAGCATGCAGAGAGGTGGCACGCACACAGCTCACCACATGCCTTCCACGGGGCCGGCCAGCTGTCAAAGTCTCTCTCCTCAGAGCCTCACCATGTTGACAGCGAACACTGGAGGATCAAAACAGACACTTCCCACACACAGAAGAACCACTAAGGAAGCTGTCATGACATCCTCTGATACAGCCCAGTAGTTCATGAACAACTATGAAAGCATTTGAGAACTCATCTTCTAGTTCACAAATAAGACTTGTATAGAACATAGTACTCCTGTCAACCCAAACCAACAACCCCAGTAGACTCAATCGTACATGCTTGAGGTCTAGCACATAAAAGACACTACACCCTAAAACATCCGCCTGGAGCGCACTACCACTTTGTTTCATCTACATCCTGCCTCACTGTGACGTCACTTCAAGAACAAAAGCCAGTTTGAGTTTCACATTCCAGGACGCAGAAGCACCGCACTGCTGTTACGTTACCTCTGAAGGTCAATCAGATGATCTTTTTTGCGTCCGGTTCAGGAGAAACCACTCCAGAAATCCTGAAGAAAGAGTACAAGTTTGTGTGTTTGCCCGGTCTGACTCGTGCAACACAGTCAGAGTGTAACCTACCGGCTTTCTGCCCCCCGCAGTCTCTGCTGATTGGTGGACCATGTGTGCGGGTTGTGAGCCTTCCACCTCAGTCACCCCTATACACCCACCCGTCCATCCAGCAGCTTCAAAAAGCTCCAAAGACAGTCCATGGATACTCCACATGCCCCTGGCGACACTTGGAGAAGCAATCTCATCTTTCATGTCCTTGTCACCTATATTTCACAACTTTTTTTTATTCCCACTCAGAAAAATCCGTTTGTAAATGAGATGTAGATTATCAAGTTGTGACCAATTTTATGCTTACTAGACATTTCAACAATTAAAAATGGACAAAAATGAGTGTTAGGGTAAATGCTTGAGCAGGTAGCTCAGTATTGATTTGAATTGAGCCCCCCAATATGTAGACCTGGATTCGATTCCCAGTCACGATACCATCTGTGTCCTTGAACAAGACAGTTAATTTGCCTTGTTCAAGGCTACCCAGCAATGACAATGGGAGCCAGCCGCCGTTGGGTAAATAATTTGCCAATCCATTGCAGGTTACTCCCCATGAAGCATCGGTACAAAAGGGCCTCGGGATGTATATAGTCTAGAACTTGCACTGGTGATGTGTATTGCTTCATCATCCACCTTATTACAGCACAGCCTTGACGCCTGGATGGTAAAGCAAGCAGACAGCTGGTCCATCCCAATGTCTGGAAAGCAGCCATCTGTCTGTCACATCCAGGTCATACACGGAGGTCTCTATGGCCTTTTTCTGGTTGATGGTGGCCTCAACACTGACGCACCTGCGCACTGGATCATGCCCAGAGAAACGAGCCACACAGCCAATCATAGCTGACGTCCCTTCGCAATTCATGTGGTACACCTCATTTGAGTCTCTCCAAGTAACCATTTGTTTGACACAAAGTCATTCCAGTGGTGTCGAAGAATCCTCCACAGAGGCCAAGTACCAAAGACATCTAATATTTGTCTCAGCTCTGAAGTCTCTCAAGTACACACTCAGACTCACTAAGTCAATGAGTCTCAATTAGAAATAATTATTTGAAATTTCTACCACAGGTTTGGTTTGTTTTTCAGTAGAAAATTAGGTATTTTTGCGGACTTTTCTCCAAAACGTATTTGATGCATATGATCGAAATGTAATCGGTGTGCGCACTGCAAAATCTTTTCAAATATGGCAGGAGAGGAAGCAGTGAAACCGGAAATGTGACAAATCACAGCCTTTTGTGGTCTCCGTCGTTTAGCAGGTGCATGTCAGGCTCCTGAGAGCTATGCAGAGGACTCTGATCTAAAGCGGTTGTCTTTGGTTCACCACACCCAGGCATATGTGTGAACCTTACCACCATATTACAGCACGAGCAGCAAGCACCATTTTGTTAATAATTGCCGGCCTTGAATTATTCTTGGGCATTTGATGAAGGAAATACAGTGCCCATTTTCTTTGAATCGGCGAGTGTCAGCGCTGAACTTCATTTCCTAACTGTTACTGAGCACGTCCAGACTACTCTGTCCGATACATGCGAGGGGTCAATAAATAAAGAGTGAAAAAAATAAATAAATACTTCGCGATCGTACAGGACTTTAGTACAACGTGAGCAAAAATCCGTTATCCAAAATCTGTTATATACAGTGTTTATTACATGGAAAATCATACAAAAGCATTGGAACTTGCTTTTGTCCGGTGAGTGCGAGTATCCGGTTTATACAATGACGGTTTAGGCGAGTTTTACTGTACTACGAGGTCCGGAGTTTGGCATTCTTAGGGCATCCTGTCTTATGTCTCAGCTATATCTTGCTCATCTCTCATACTAAGGTTCTGGCAGCTGATAAAAATAAATAAATAAAAATAATAAATAATTAATAATGAATAAATAAATAATAAAAATAATGTATTAAAAACGACGACTAGAGAATCATTATTTAGATTCCCATAATGCCTTAGAATGCAAACTGGCTGTGGTGGGGGGTGCATTGCCACTAGATCCACCACACATAAATCTGCCCATTCCACTTTTGGTTGCACTTCACAAACTGGGCATAAAAAGTGCAAAATGGTCTTTTTTTTTTTTTCTTCAAAATTCATTAAAGTATATACATGTATCCCTTTCAAATGCAATGTTCTGGATTGAATTATTCCGTTTAGTTTTAGAGAAAAAGCCAATTTATGTGACATAAATAAATGGAAAATGTATTGGAATTCAACACGTTTTTGTCAATTTTCTCAGAACTGACCTTTTTGCAAAAAATAGCATTATTCAATTAATTTTCATGCTAAATCTATGGAACTGGTGTCAAAATGTTTTGAAGAACCTGTTCTTTCATAATATACCATATTTAAAGACATCTGGGCAAAAAAAAAAAAAGAGTATTTTTATTGAATCACCACCGCAGAGTCCACCCCTGACAAAATAATTTCAACAGACCAGAAGTTCCTTGATTTATGTCCAAATGTTCTGAAATACATATCATCCTAAGGGCCCTGTCCCACTGGCGTTTAGGAGGATTTGCGCATGAAATGAGGAGACAAAAGCTGAGCGTCCTCAACAAAGGTGGGCGGAAATGACAAATGTCCCGGGGTGGATCAGCGAATACATGAGGAAGAAAAGCGGATATAACAGGGAACAGAAGCGAAGGCGACCACGGAGGCGCCCCCATGAGGGGCACAGCGGCCGTGATGCACTTGCTCCATCCGTGCCCACTCTGTCTGCATGCGCGACATACCATTTGCGACCGTGATGTGGCCGTGCTGGGCACGCGTCATATCTGTTTTGCACGCTGTCCCAGTCCGCCACCAAGCCGTGCCAACCCGTCTGTTGCGGATATCAGCGGATGACAGGGGATATGCGGCGCGTTGGTTGTGTATGTCCTGCGTATGTCTTCAGTATGTGTTCAGGCAGTGTTGCGGATCTCATCCGCAGCAGGATTTTTGAGCCACTCAAAAATCCTGGCTGTGGACATGCGTGCCTCTGCGGATGATCACGGACGTGTTCGGATGGCAGCTGACTCATACAGGAATGTTACACGGTTATTGCGGTTGTTTGGCGGATGTGGGCCACTTTTGTGTGCATTCCATCCACAAATCCTCCTAAACGCCAGTGGGACAGGGCCCTAAGCTTTAAAATGACGCCAGGATTGTCTTGATAGGTCTTATCCAAGTAATTACATCTGATGTTCATAAAAATGAACCAGAGCATTACAAGTCCACCCTTTTGATACACCAGTACAGTGGGGTAATAAAGAATTTAGCCCCTGATTGTGCAAGTTCTCCTACTTAGAAAGATGAGAGGTCTGCAATTTTCATCATAGGTACGCTTCACTTATGAGAGACAAAATGCAAAAAAAAAAAAAAAAAAAAAAAAAAAAAAAAAAATCCAGAAACTCACATTGAAGGATTTTTAAAGAATTTGTAAATTGTGGTGGAAAATAAGTATTTGGTCACCCACAAACAAGCAAGATTTCTGGCTCTCACAGACCTGTAACTTCTTCTTTAAGAAGCTCTCATGTCCTCCACCTGTTACCCGATTTAATGGCATCTGTTGGAACTCATAATCTGTATAAAAGACACCTGTCCACAGCCTCAAACAGTAAGACTCCAAACTCAACCGTGGCCAAGACCAAAGAGCTGTTGAAGGACACCAGGAAGAAAATTGTAGATGTGCACCAGGCTGGGAAGAGTGAATCTACAATAGTCAAGCAGGTTGGTGTGAATAAATCAACTGTGGGAGCAATTGTAAGAACATGGAAGACATACAAGACCATTGATAATCTCCCTCGATCTGGGGCTCCACACAAGATGTCATCCTGTGGGGTAAAAATGATGATGAGAACAGTGAACAAAAATCCCAGAACTACACGGAGGGACCTGATGAATGACCTGCAGAGAGCTGGGACCAAAGTAACAAAGGCTACACATTACGCAGAGAGGGACTCAAATCCTGCAGTGCCAGTCATGTCCCCCTGTTTAAGCCAGTACATGTCCAGGCCCATCTGAAGTTTGCCAGAGAGCATATGGATGATCCAGAAGAGGATTGGGAGGATATCATGTGGTCAGATGAAACCAAAATGGAACTTTTTAGTAAAAACTCAACTCGTCATGTTTGGAGGAAGAAGAATGCTGAGTTGCATTCCAAGAACACCATATCTACTGTGAAGCATGGGGGTGGAAACATCATGCTTTGGGGCTGTTTTTCTGCAAAGGGGACAGGACGACTGATCTGTGTTAAGGTAAGAATGAAGGTGGCCATGTATCATGAGATTTTAAGCCAAAACCTCCTTCCATCAGTGAGAGCATTGAAGATGCAACGTGGCTAGTTCTTCCACAGTGGCGGCTGGCCCATAGGGGGCGCTAGGGCGCTGCCCTCCTAGATGTGGAGGGGAAAAGTCATAATATATATATATTTAAAAAGTATTATCAGTGTCAGTTTTATTTAATAGTATGTGCCTACATGTAATATGAATGATTAAAACAACACTTCCTCCAACTGACTCTCACTCAAGTGCATTTCCACCGACAGAAGCAGAGAACGTATCATTCCTCGTCTTGGGCGGTCATTCAAAGCGCCCTTGAAGTGCAGCAAAATAACCAATTGTATGTAGTTGCTAGGGAAAATGAATAAATATTTGGCAAATCATCATTGCCAAAATTAATGGCTTTGGGGCGCCGGAATTTTAGCCCTTGGTACAAAAATGCGGGAACGTTAGATTGCTACAGTCAGTGATATACGTGACGCTGCAGCTGCTGCTGTCAGTCAGTCAGGCAGGAAGAGATGATGGTGATGACGACGTTTGGGTTATATTTATTTATTTTTATTTTGTCTCCGTGTGTTTTGCTGGAGTAAGGAGTGGACTCCTCTGGATCCACTTCAGCTCAGGTGAGCTGACAAGCTGCTCAGATTTATTCCCGAATGTTGCTCCTGGTGTGGAAACGAGGATGAAAATTTAAGATAAAACGAATGAGTGATGTTTTTTTTGTTTGTTTTAGGGGGTCAAAACTGTGATCTTTTTTGGGACAGCAGACCAGTTATAATGGTAATAGGGGAGGCCGGGGCTGTTTGTAACAATGTTCAAAGCTGCAGCCATGCTGGTATTTTGATTTCACTTTACACGTTATGAGGTTCAGTTCACAGAAGTGAAATATTCTTTGGAGTATTCCACACTCTAAAACAAATTATTTGCTCAGTATAAAAACAAAACAAAACCCTAAAATAGCAATTTGCATGTTTTTTAAAGAAATTCTAACTCAGCCACTGAGTACACACAAGACACTTATAGTAAGACAAACCCAGGTTTAGCAACGCATTTAATTAAGTGGTTTTGTATACTTAATTTGCTTTGTCCTCTACACTGTTAATTAATTTTAACCAATTTAATTTAAAGGTTTTGGTGTTTTAGTCGAGTTATTTAAGTTTTTCTAGCTTCTTTAGTTTGCCTCCATTCCACTCTAATGTTCATGCAAAATAACCTTAATTTTCTCTCGCTCTCTCTCACACAAACACACTCTCTCTCACACACACTCTCTCTCTCTCACACACACAAACTCTCTCTCACACACACACAAACTCTCTCTCACACACACACAAACTCTCTCTCTCACACACACACACACAAACTCTCTCTCTCTGAAGGTGGTGTGAACATTGTAGTATGTACGTAATGTTCTTTTGTCAACTGAAGAATTTTTCCATATTTTGAAAGAGTGTAAATTTGGTGATATTTTCTATTTTGTTAAAGGGGTGTCATTGTGAACCACAGGATCTGTTTGTCTGAAGATAATGGCAGTTCAGTACAGTTTGGTGTACTATGTAATTGGTGTCAAATGGTGAAATGTTCTTTGCTCAAGAACTTGAGTGTTGTATTTGATACTGTTCCTTTCCAAAGTAGAAATGGGGCCTAATATAGCTGTAAATGGTTAACTTTATCTGTAAAACTGCTGATTTTGAGAAGGACATGAAATGATTATTGTGGAATTGTAGTAATTTTCCGACTGTTCACTTGAATACCTGTACTGGACAAGGCAAGGGAATCTATTGGCACAGCAGCCCCACCAAGACAGTTTTTCACAAGCCGCCACTGTTCTTCCAGCATGACAATGATCCCAAACACACCGCTCAGGCAACGATGGAGAGGCTCCATAAAAAGCATTTCAAGGTCCTGGAGTAGCCAAGCCAGTCTCCAGACCTCAACCCCATAGAAAATTTGTGGAGGGAGTTGAAAGTCCATGTTGCCCAGCGACAGCCCCAAAACATCACTGCTCATGGGCCAAAATACCAGCTACAGTGTTAAACCTGGTGAAGACTTACAGGAAATGTTTGAGCTCTGTCATTGCCAACAAAGGTTATGTTACAAAGTATTGAGTTGAACTTTTGTTATTGACCAAAAACTTATTTTA
Organism: Thalassophryne amazonica; assembly: GCF_902500255.1. Lineage (NCBI taxonomy): Eukaryota > Metazoa > Chordata > Actinopteri > Batrachoidiformes > Batrachoididae > Thalassophryne > Thalassophryne amazonica. Next base: position 44,483,965 of record NC_047120.1, on the reverse strand, counting down.
CACCATAATTTACAAATAAATTCTTTAAAAATCCTACAATGTGATTTTCTGGATTATTTTTTTCTCATTTTGTCTCTGATAATTGAACTGTACCTATGTTGTACCTCTCTCTTTCTGGGGCTGAATAAATACTTTTTTACCCCACTGTATATGAAATGTGCCCTTTTTCACAATTTGTCACCAGTCCATCAGTGAAGGTTCCTTTCCACCAAAACATCTGCTGTCCTAAATAGAGCCGACTGGAATCTACACATTCCGCAGGACTTAACAAAATACCAGACGAGGGAGGGTGAGAGCACTCCGGGGTCGAGGATGAATGAATCACCGACTGACCAATAGTGGGGCTGCGGAGGAAATTTGCTTACACGTCAAAAGGTTTTTTTAGTCACTTTGGTCGTCTCTGCTGTTGGCAGGTCAAACCAGCTATACATAACAACCAGGAACTCTCAAGCAGGCCTGTTTGAGCTTAAAACAGGCTCAAGTATTAAAGAGAATCATCAGTGTTGCTCAGATCTTTACAAGCTTAAAAGTAGAACGTAAGACTTTAGATTGTTATGTGTTCAAAGCCCAGACAGTAGACTGCTTTCTCAGAAGTCACTTTTGTGCTGATACAGTCTCAGTGAGAACAATGGATCTACCCAACAAACCGTTGAGACTTTAAGGTGTGTCCACCGTTTTCAACTTGGGCAGAAGATCTGTTCTTTGTTTTGGCCACAAGATGGCAGGTGAAATCGAGCTTGTGCAGCCCTTATTGGAACCCTCCCACCCCTAACTCCATCACACCCCCCTCAGACATTTCCGTGTTGAGCTTGCACCACACTTTCTACTTGTGTATCCTGCGTTTACTTGGGTCGTCATAGCAGCAGGCTGACGGCAAGAAAAAAACAGGTAAGAGGATACGGGAGGAAAATGCCATTAGGAAGTACGTGGGAGTGTTTTCAAATCCATGACCTCAGTGAACTCAAGTAACACATCGCTCAGATATTTGACCAGTTTAATTTCACTGCAGATATCTCTCTTCAACACAGTCAAATCCCTCAGCTTGAAGAAAAAGAAAAGAAAAATCACTGCAGAACAACAATCAAGCAAACAACAAAACGGAACAGAGTATTCAACAATAATATGGGAATCAATCTGCAATTAATGTAAATTATGAACATCAATGTTTAGATAATTTGTTCCAGGTGTGCAATCAAATCTCTAGTCGTTTTCAGAGGTGATCCTCCCAAAACTAGAATTTCTACACAGTCATCCTGAGAATCACTGAGTGAACTTCTTTCTTTTCCCTGCCAGTTGAAGAATTTGTCTTTATGCTCATGTTTGCCACAGTGGCTTCAATATACACTCACCGGACACTTTATTAGGTACATCTGTTCAGTTGCTTAACACAAATAGCTAATCAGCCAATCACATGGCAGCAATTCAATCCATTTAGGCATCTAGACATGACGATGATGACTTGCTGAAGTTCAAACTGAGCATCAGAATGGGGAAGAAAGGGGAATTTACGCGATTTTTGATGGTTGTTGGTCCCAGATGGGCTGGTCTGAGTATTTCCGAAACTGCTGATCTACTGGGATTTTCACTCACAACCATCTCTTGGGTTTACAGAGAATGGTCCAAAAAAGAGAAGACATCCGTGAGCGGCAGCTGTGTGGCTGAAAATGCCTTGTTGATGTCAGAGGCCAGAGAAGAATGGGCAGACTGGCTGAATGAGTGACTGCATGATGCCATCATGTCAATATGGACCAATATCTCTGGAGAATGTTTCTAACAACTTGCTGAATCTATGCCATGAAGAATTAAGGCAATATTGAATACTAGCAAAGTGTACCTAATGAAGTGGCCGGTCAGTGTAGACACTCATGTTATGGTACAGGTTTGCCACCGGGTATCCTTCCTGATGCAACTGCATATGTGCATGAGGTACAGCTGCCCTTTAACTGGAGACCTTCTGTTTGGGAGGAATTTACTGTATTGTCCACAGTAGTTGCAGCTTTTTTACTAGTTTGGGAGGCCCTGCGACTTATAATCCAGTGCGAAGCATATACTGAAATATCACATTCATTAATAATAATAAAAATTTATATTGAGCTTTCCCGGGAATCAATGATTAAACAAAATAAACTCCAATAATTAATGCCAATCATAAAATTACACAACAACTAGTTAAAAGATATGATAATACACAAAACAAGTGCCATGATTTGAAAGACTTAGACTTCTAAAGTGAGTTTGAACTAAAACCTATGAATGGAATATCTGGGAAATATAATAGATTATGTGTACTTGTCCAGTGAAGGACAAGTACACATACGAACAGGAAAATTGTCAGTGACACCTCCTCATCTCAATGCAATCAAGATAAAAAAAAAAAAAAAAAAATTAGAAGAACACCTTAAGACCAAACTCATGAACAACACACATCACAGTGACGACTCTGACCAACTGACATTTCTCCTCGAGGTGAAATATATGAAACCAGCCTTTTAACAGTTAGAGCCACGTCAAACTAGAGCATGAATGCAGTACGAATAACACGAATTGGAAAAACAAACAGAATTCGAGCTGCATTTGTACGGGACAGACATATGTACAGCCATGTACGAGACCCAGAATGTGGTACGAAGCCAGCTCAAATGATTCGCGCAATTCAGAGTGCAGCAGCACCCGAATCCAGGTCGACTACCCAGAGTGCAGGTCGAATGCAGATGTAAACCTTCCCCCATGAAAAAATTAAAACAGAATAAAATAAAAAAGACAAGGAATAAAAACAACATAGCATGAAACCCCACAATGCCGATGTTGCAGACCGAACGGTCCGCCCTGCCTCCACCGCGCATGCATCATTTTGGACCACAGCAGCACGTCTGAGACGGATTCTCTTCACCCAAAGTGATCAAATGGATTAATCGGATTATTAACCATCAGATGATAAAGGTAAAACCTCTGAAATCATTCTAAAGTCAGTTTGAGCAGAAACAAGGCCGTTTTAAACAGAAACGAGGCGATACTGGCTGACGCTTGGAAATGACCGACGCGCGTTGAATGCACCAGCTAGCTGCTCGTGTACAACCCCTGACAATAATTATGGAATCACCGGCCTCGGAGGATGTTCATTCAGTTGTTTAATTTTGTAGAAAAAAAGCAGATCACAGACATGACACAAAACTAAAGTCATTTCAAATGGCAACTTTCTGGCTTTAAGAAATACTATAAGAAATCAGGAAAAAAAAAATTGTGGCAGTCAGTAATGGTTACTATTTTTTTAGACCAAGCAGAGGGAAAAAAAAATATGGAATCACTCAATTCTGAGGAATAAATTATGGAATCACCCTGTAAATTTTCATCCCCGAAACTAACACCTGCATCAAATCAGATCTGCTCATTAGTCTGCATCTAAAAAGGAGTGATCACACCTTGGAGAGCTGTTACACCAAGTGGACTGACATGAATCATGGCTCCAACACGAGAGATGTCAAATGAAATAAAGGAGAGGATTATCAAACTCTTAAAAGAGGGTAAATCATCACGCAATGTTGCAAAAGATGTTGGTTGTTCACAGTCAGCTGTGTCTAAACTCTGGACCAAATACAAACAACATGGGAAGGTTGTTAAAGGCAAACATACTGGTAGACCAAGGAAGACATCAAAGCGTCAAGACAGAAAACTTAAAGCAATATGTCTCAAAATATGAAAATGCACAACAAAACAAATGAGGAACAAATGGGAGGAAACCGGAGTCAACGTCTGTGACCGAACTGTAAGAAACTGTGGATGACTGGATGAAAGTCATATTCAGTGATGAATCTCGAATCTGCATTGGGCAAGGTGATGATGCTGGAACTTTTGTTTGGTGCCGTTCCAATGAGATTTATAAAGATGACTGCCTGAAGAGAACATGTAAATTTCCACAGTCATTGATGATATGGGGCTGCATGTCAGGTAAAGGCACTGGGGAGATGGCTATCATTACATCATCAATAAATGCACAAATTTACGTTGATATTTTGGACACTTTTCTTATCCCATCAATTGAAAGGATGTTTGGGGATGATGAAATCATTTTTCAAGATGATAATGCATCTTGCCATAGAGCAAAAACTGTGAAAACATTCCTTGCAAAAAGACACATAGGGTTAATGTCATGGCCTGCAAATAGTCCGGATCTTAATCCAATTGAAAATCTTTGGTGGAAGTTGAAGAAAATGGTCCATGACAAGGCTCCAACCTGCAAAGCTGATCTGGCAACAGCAATCAGAGAAAGTTGGAGCCAGATTGATGAAGAGTACTGTTTGTCACTCATTAAGTACATGCCTCAGACACTGCAAGCTGTTATAAAAGCCAGAGGTGGTGCAACAAAATACTAGTGATGTGTTGGAGCATTCTTTTGTTTTTCATGATTCCATAATTTTTTTCCTCAGAATTGAGTGAGTCTATATTTTTTCCCCCTCTGTTTGGTCTAAAAAAGTAACCGTTACTGACTGCCACAATTTTTTTTTCCTGATTTCTTATAGTGTTTCTTAAAGCCAGAAAGTTGCCATTTGAAATGACTTTAGTTTTGTGTCATGTCTGTGATCTGCTTTTTTTCTACAAAATTAAACAACTGAATGAACATCCTCCGAGGCTGGTGATTCCATAATTTTTGCCAGGGGTTGTAGCTGTGGCACTATGAGTAAATAATGCTGATGTGGAAATGATTGTTGTACAAAACATTCATATATCTGTCGCTGAGATAGATGATGACTAGAGTGCAGTTTTAAGCAGAAACAAGGTCACAATCTGTGAACCACGGCTAATGACGCATGCACAGTGAAGGCAGGGTGGACTGATTCTTAGGGGGGACCGTTCGGTCTGTGACACCGGCACTTGAGGTCTAGGTGGAAAGCAAGCCTGGGGGGGGGGGGGGGGGGGGAATTTAGGATTTAGCTGTATTATTATGTTTCCATGGATGTTAGACCCTGTCCACACGGCCGCAGTGCACGTAAGCGCGTCTACAGTGCCTGTGATCGTGGTATAATGTCCAGAATGAGCATATAATCACAGATCCATTTTCAGTCCACCACGTGTGTCAGAGGATTTATCTGTATTATCATGTTATCATGGCTGTTAGACCCCGTCCAGATGGCCGCAGTGAACATCAGTGAGTCACGGAGACAAGCTGACTCGCTGTGACACATGTTGTATTCTGTGTGACTGCGCAATGCTCATGTCTAGTGCACATGATGATTGCGTGCCACAGAATTTGCACATTATAATATTTCCTTTGCGCACCCCGAAGATGATGTGAGGGAGGGGGGGTGTCAGCTCATTGGGGGCACAATCGGGTCATGGCGATGTGATCGGACTACTCCGAATGCTGGTGGGTTGCCATTTCTGTTGCCAGTTCGTATGCCATTTGTGGAAGCAGTCACACAGCAGTACAACCGCCGTATGAATATTCCTCAGTTCGAATGCAGCACTGTGTGACGTATTTTCCTAAGTGCCACACGAATACTGTCCGAGGAATTCAAATGCAGCTCAAATGCAGTTCGACTGCAGGTCACATTGCACAAATGACGTTTGAATGTCCATTTGTACAGCAGGAAAAATGTGGTACGACTGCAACTCCACCGCTGTTCGGATGTTTTCCAGCACGAGTGACAATGTGCTGACTAATGTAGGAATGCGGTACGAGGCATTCGGGTGCAGATCAAATGCAGCACGAATTGCACGATTGTTCTTTGAATGTCAATTCGTACGGCATGAGCGCAATTCGTGCTCTAGTGTGATAGGAGTATTAAGAATGTGTGGCCATGATGCAATAAACAATAACATGTTTCATCTGCAGGGGGGAGCAAAAATTCTTCAGTCAAAGAGTTCATCTCATGAAACTTTGCCCATAGCATGGCAACAACTACATTCATGTTTCTACTTAAAATACAGAAATAGAAAAGCACTGGGCTCACAGCTAAAAAAAAATACTGGTTTAAAAAGAAAAAAGAATAAGCCGGTGTTGAGAAACATACAAATTCCTGCTGCTTGATTGCACCGTTGCATTTTAACAAAGACCGTGCAATGATGTATTTTCTTCCTTCTACAAAACATGAAAAAAAAAAATTTATGAACGTTAGTTTTTCTATTGGCATGCAACATGTTTTGGAAATTATCAGGTGAATTTTAACATTGACTGCAGTGTCCAATCTATTTTTGCATGTACTAATTATGACACACAAATCCTCAGAACTGCATACCTTGGTCCATGTACTGGCCCTCTGAAGAAATAAACAGGAAGTGAAAAAAGTCAGTGTTGTCTAAGATACCACAGTCGACAATACGGGCTGTAAATAGGTGTTATGCGCTGGGAGCTGATTAAGACCAGTGCATCTTAGTAGGATTAAAGTCCAAAAGGTACAAGGTCTCTTTTTCTGTCCCCAAACAAAACATCCCAGGTTTGGTTTGTTTGTTCAGAACAACCTCCAGCTTTTAGATCACATGAGTATCCTACCGGACAGCAGTGCTTCGAGTCAGTACAGCATATAGCCTGTAAAAAGGAAGCAAAAGCAGTTAAACATCTGGCCAGTTTACATCACAATGTCTTACCACAAACGCAGTGGTGACTGAGGCTTCAGAAATAACAGCAAGCAACAAACTCATTTCACACAGCATATAACTTGAAAACCATACTTATGTTGAACTCGGAGAGGGGGAAGAACTGCATGTGTGCTTCGGCTATATTTACACAAAATCCTTTCCAGAGCGTTGTGTAGATTTGTGACTGTGTTATGTGAGTTTTAGTACAACAAAACAATCAGAAAGTAATGGTTTATTTCTCTGATTTCATCCAATTCTGTGGAAAAACAGTCATGGACCCCATTCACACTGTACCAATATATACTTACAACTTTGAACCATATTAATTTAGTTTTTGAAAGTAATTGCTGTGAAACAATCAGACAGTAAGTGGGTTTCCATTACCCTTCAATCTGTGCAATGTGAAGCAGTGAATTAAAGCATATAATGTGTTCACATCTTGCTGCATCATCAGAGAACATTTGCCACATTTACTACTCTGGAACGGTTGGTATTCAGATCCATATGCAGGTACTGAACATCACCGCATCCACCAGACTATGGGACCATCTTAGTTCCTGGATGCCAACCACACAGGCAGAAAATCAGTGATGCCATATAATTTGCACTTGCAGCTTACATTTCTTACCACAATTATGTTTTTTTTTGGTCTGTTTTTATCTGAACAGGAAACAGCCCTGTGTAAATGCATGAATAATTTTGCATCTATTTTTAGTGCTCTCTCTCTCTCTGTCCTTCAGTCCCTGGCTACAGTCGAGGTGTGCACAACTGATGGTTCCAGCTCATAAAATTTGAATGAATTTCAGATACAACCTGCTTTTCTGTTAGATTCTCACAGTAATGGAGGAGACATGTACAAAAATGGGCTTTTTACAAACAAACTGAATGTACTTTTAGAGTGGTATCATTAAACGTTCATAAAACAGCCATAAGTAAGAAAAGGTGATTATAAATCCTCATGTAAAGTGCAACAATAATAATCTCATTTGCATTTTCTTATGCCTGCTGTTGTTTATGATATCCCATTTCCTTACAGGCACACAACATGGAGTGTGTGACATAACCAGTGTTGCGACAGTTACTTTGAAAAAGTAATCCAATTACTGATTACTGATTACTCCTTGAAAAAGTAACTTAGTTACTTTACTGATTACTCAGTTGGAAAAGTAACTAAGTTAGATTACTAGTTACTTTTTTAGTTACTTTCCCCAGCTGCCGACAACAACCCCCTGCCATCTCAACATGACAATAATACTTGTTTTGCCAAAACTCACTTTATAGTCATGCTTTCTTGACTTCAATGAAAATAAATACTTGTTTTATAAAAAGTAAAATAAAGACCTCTTTCTTGACCTCATATTTAACTGTTGACATCACTGTAACTGTAAAACTTGAAATTTCTAACCTACATTGTTTATAAATGTAACTATTAAATTTTTTTCTAACATTTAAATTCTCTCTAAACATTTTACTTGTTGAAATTATTATTTTAAGTAGTAGTAGTAGTAGTTGTAGTAAAAAAAAAAAAAAACGGCTTCAAAACTGGACCTTTAACCTAGGGGTGTTGTGGGGAGGCACATCCCTGCCCCACGCCCCCATTCCATCTGGATTCGCCCCTGCCTTGGCGTTTGGGCAAAAAGAATGGATAACATTTACTTACGCAGGAAACATGACCAGATTTACAGGTAAGAAAGTTTTATTGTGTTTTCACATCATGTGGTCCTCAGAAAGAGAGTTTAGGTGTATTTGAGTGGAAAATAGTGTTAGTCGTTGACGTGCCTGACGCGTGGCGGAGGACCAGCTATTTTTAGCAGCAGATACGGAGCGGCTCAGAGAAAAAAAAAAAAAAAAGCATAAAAATGTCTTTGTAAAGCTCAGTGCATTTGTGCTGTTGTCACTGCTTTAAGAGGTGAGGACAAGTTGTAGCTGCTGCCCGGGAGCTGCTGCAAAAAACCGTGGATGAAAAGCTCGCAGCTCACTTAAAGTGGGCAGTTCAGTCTTCCTGCCCACGGACCACGTTTAATGCTGCTATCGACCCACAATGCAAAAATAATAGTAACGCACAGTGACTTGGAGAAGTAACTTTAATCTGATTACTGATTTGGAAAGATTAACGCGTTAGATTACTCGTTACTAAAAAAAGTGGTCAGATGAGAGTAACGCGTTACCGGCATCACTGGACATAACGTTCACGAGCTGCATGATCCGCACTGAAGAACATCACGCCAGAAGAAGCAACAAGAAGAAATGATGAAATAATTAGACTGTAGATGATCATACCCTGGGTGAGGGGCAGCAGGCCCATTCTGTGGAGGAGATCTTGCAGCATGTGTCTTGCTTGGGGCAGTGAAACTCCCCCGTGTCATCACATGGTGCATGTGCATCGTCCTGAGGATCTTTAAACTTGGACTGAAGCACTCTGCTCATGGGGACAGCGTGCACCAACATGTCCTGGTTCTTCTTCTCACATGTTCCAGTCTGCATGTTGCAGGTGTAGCCGTAGGGGCAGCAGTGCTCACGGTCCTCACAGCACACCGCCTGTGCAGGATCACATTTCACATTTCTAATTAATGATGCTGCAAGCAGAGCACACATGAACTGTCAATGATTAAAAAAAAAAAAAAAATCAAACACACTATCATCTGAAAATCTGATTGGGTGGAGTTGACAAGACTGTGGTCCTCCAATTTGTATATGGCACGTGTTTCAGTTTTAAAAGTAAGAATTTCTAAAAATATGAGCACTGTCGTCACTTTGTCTTGTTCTGTGTTTAGCTGTGTGTTTACCAAACGAGATGACTCACTGTGAACCAATTTTACCCAAGGGAATAATAATAAATTGAATCTTGAATCTTGATACTTCCATCCCTTCTTTTTACTGTCACTAGTGCACTGCCCATAGGAAGAATGTATTCCTAAAGAAAAGTAGGAGCTTTGTTGACGATCTTCCGCCTTGTGCCAATAAAGCAAGAAACGTCTGTGTGTCTCTGGCTCGCATATCTCTCAGACTGTTTGTGTATTACTTATTTCTTTCATTTCTTTCCTCCGTCTCTCCCCCATGAACGCGTTACAGATGGGTATGTGTTTAAGGCAGAGAGTGGCTCATCTTTGTCGATGATCTTTGTTGAAGCTGGAACGATGTTTCATCTTGTGCCACTAATGATGATGACTTCAAAATAAAGGTTTTGAAAATTAATCCCCAAAATTTTCATATTTAAGCATGCGCATCATTGTGACATCCACATACCATACCCAAGAACTGAGGCGGATCTGACAAACGGTCTGAGAGATATGTGAGCCACATACACGCAGACACATCTTGCTTTATAGATAAATTATATGTTCACGCATCTTCAATGCCAATACATTTTCTGAGAGAATCTCACATTAATTAAAGGGGCCAAACTGTGTAAAAGCTGTTTTAAAAACTACCTTCTACAAGTAAAAATGCTTGGGATTTCAGTTTAAACTATCTCAATGTCGCACTTTTCTTTAACTGGGCATATAGAAATGCCTGAAATAGCTTGTTTTAGTCTTGCATAACAAATATTACAGAAGTCCATGTCTCAATGCCTGTGAGGTCTGTAAGACACACACACATTGGGCTGATCTGTGCTCTATATAACACGTGTACATGGCCAATGGGAGTAAAGGAGAGACGCCCCTTTCAGAGACATACTGAGTCCCAGTTCCTTGACATTTAAAGGGGAACTCTGGGATTTTTCAATCATACAAATCAATTACAGGTGAAGGGCTCACAACTTGTATGGACTTAGTGTAGAACAGTATTGCCCAACTGGAAGAAGGCTAAGGGTAGCTTCTTTACATTTACTGAGGTAAACATGTACACAAACATTGGACACTTCCAATGACATTTTGACCTATTCAGTGGTGACAAGAAGTGGTTAATTTGAGGGTTCTGAGTTTGCCCCTTAAGTTGCTTATACCACGATAGTGTTCGTGTTCTAACGCCATACTGGATTGACTGCCATTGTTGTTGTCCTGAGCGAAAAGTTGAGAATTTGTTTGTGCATTCCTTGGTAAAATTAAGTGTTATTTATACACTTGCAGAATGAGTGCAGTGTAGATAATATTATTTGAATCAAATTTACCGCTAAATAGATATGTAAATGGCCATTGGCTGAAGTCAGTGGAGGGCACCTCCGGTTGATGTCTCCTCTGCCGGGGACGAGTGCAGTTTATTGAGCTCGCTCATTGAAGTTCTATTAGTCTCATCAAGAAACAGGTGGAATATGCCGGAAAGCTGCACATGTTGGCAAAGCCACAAACGGAGGAAGAAGGGAGACAATATTTCCTTCCATAAGTAAGTGGTTTTGGTTATTCCTGTCACTTTGTCCATGACATTTGGTTGATAAACAGGTGTATGTTTCCTGACTGTGCCTGTGTCCTCCAAGGATACGGGCAACACTTACACACAGCACTCACACACAGAGATGTGTGCACACACACACCACTGACTTCATGAATAAAACAGTCAATAAAGGATAACTGTGTCAAAATATAATATATATATATTTCATAATGGTTTTAGAAGTCGTGCTATGCTGAAAACAGCAGCAGCTCGGTTCAGCCCAGCAGTGCAGCTTAACAGCACAGATCCATGTCACTTTGAACACTAATATTTGGGAATGTGTGTGTGTCAGAGTAAATTTAATACTTTCCAGACATGATTTAATGTTAATTAATTTTACTGGCTCGATATCCAGGTCAGAATGGAATTTTAACACATATTTTACGAGTGTTTTTCTGAGTGTATTCAGTCGCGAATCCCCAATGAAAATGCATTAACATCCGTGAACTTCGTCAATATTTTGCCTGGTTAGGAGGCGTCATGTCGCTGTTCACGTTTAGTGGGCAGCATTGGGAGTGCGGACTCTAGTAGTCATATATAACCTCTTTTTGGTGCCTCTTGCAGGGAATCTCAGAACGAGGCTCATCTTCCCCCCAACCAGTGACGTCATCCGCCTGACCTGCATAAATGGCGGCAGCCGGACGATGTAAAAGCCTCTCAGACCACAACTAAAACAAGGTTTTCTGTGGATGTTTTATTGTCTTTAGTGTTTCTTGAACTATCAAAAAAACGCATTTTTTTTGTGTTTATTCATGCTATAAATAATCCGTGGGCATTTCTGTTCCCCTTTAAATGCCTAAAAATAGGGCTCAGATAAGAAAATCCCAGCATTCCTCTTGAAATAGTTTGTTTTCTTCTTTTTCTTTTAACCCTTTGAACTCCCAAGCATTTTTTGTTCCTGTATTAGTTTTTGCATTTTTCACTGCACCTGCAAATCCTGCACCTCTATGGGAACAGTACAATTGCAGCTACAACTCAAAACTGTCTTTGTGCAGAAAAGCAACTTTTTAATGCAGTAACTCATCACATAAGAAAAATACAGAAGTAAAATTTCTTTGATAACAGACTTTACATAAACTGAAGAAAGATAGACTCTCTATAGATAACATTTTTGATGTGTCCATAAGTGTTATATGCACTGGAAAAAAGCCAAACACTCTTTCCATCCCTTCCTCTCTGCTCTAGCCTGCAATTAAATTGAGGATTTTTTCAAACCCTACCAGCTACAATGAGTAGTGCAGATCGTTTTAACAGAATCTGCACAAAATGTTTAGATTTAGCAAAATTTTAAATGTGATGTAGAATAAAGAGTTTCGGATCAAATTTCACAATTTTGAAGTTTCCATTTTGTTATTTGTCCTGACGGAAAGCGTTCTGAGAAAAAGATTAGTTCGAGGATCATTATAATTTTTTAAGCCTTTTCACAGTTTCTGCCAACAATAAATAGTATATAACTGTAACAAAGACGCCTCTCAAACCCACTGGCAGGTTGTAGGATTTAAAGGATGAAGGAAACATCACCTCAGTGTCTCAGGAGAAATTCTGGCCTGTATATTATAGTAAACTTCAATGATATGTTTAACAACCAAAGAGGAAATGGCCTGTGATGTTCCACACCTTGACCAGAGGGCAGCAGCCCCACTGTCCTGTTGTCAGTTTACAGCACGTTGTTCCTGATGGACAGCTGCCCTTTTCATCACATTTAATGTCTGCCACAGCGCCCACCTCAATTAGGGCGCTCTGTTTGGTGTACCAAGGTATAACAAGGTGGCCTTTTGAGCAAGAGGATCGCTGGGGATCACACGTGTGACCACTGGGACAGCAGTGGTTTCCGTCACTACAGCAGACGGCCTGCAGGACAACAAGGATTATTACATCAGGGCACAGTCGAAACATTAGTCTCTTTTGTATGTTTTCAGCACCTACTGCTGTGCTGCACCAGTCACTTTTTTCTCTTTTAAAGATTATTATGTGTCAAAAACCACCAAATGTCCCCAACTTGCTATAACTGACCAAAACTAACCTCTTGCAGGGGGCAGCAGCCCCACTCGAGGCTGTTATTCATAAAGCAGCATGTAGTGCCCTCTGGGCAGCTGGTGTGGGCATCACACATGTTGTTGTGGGTTCGAGATGGACCAGCGGCACCCTGGTGCGGTGATCTGTCCAGCACTGGTTTCTTCTGGACCCACGGGAGGCTGAGGCCTCCTGGCTTACCACACGTCTGCTCAGTGATGTTGCACTCGTAGCCTTTAGGGCAGCAGTGCTCGTGATCATTACAGCACACAGCCTAGAAAGACACAAAGAGGTTTTTATTTATTTCTTTGTTATTCACAACGATGAAAAAGAAAGACAGACAGGCCCGTAAAGTTTTTGCAAACCCACAGCCGCTGATCACAAGGTTGTGGTGTCCACTGTTACTTGCATCGCAATTGCATTTGCTTTTAAGCAAATACATTTGTGAATGGGATCCAACATGTGAAACACAGCAGCCTACAGAAGCCATATGTGTTCAAAAACAAATTCATATCTGACAGAGATGCTGACCTGAGGTAAGGGACAGCAAGCCCACAGTCCAGAGTCCAGCTTACAGCAGGTGGTGCCTCTTGGACACAAGGTTTCCTCGTCACATTTCACATCCGGTACTTCCACAGGCAGAGTGGAGACCTTTGGTACCCATTTGAGGGCAGTAAGGAAACCCAGTGGGTCATCACAGGTCTCAGCATCCAGATTGCACACTGTGCCGTGAGGGCAGCAGTGGACATGGTCATCACAGCAAACAGCCTGACACATAAGGAATACAGTCCAATAAACAACAAAACAGTTTTGGCTTCCCTTTCATTATATTTCCTTTGCCCCATTTAATTTACACGTTTCTTTCATTACCTTATAAATAAAATTATTACTAATGATCACATTTACATGCACTTTGTGGCAGTAAAAGGATTATGATACTGCAAGTCAATACCAAGTTTTAAGAGAATTTTACAGCTCAAATGAGAGATCTGTGTGCAAGCTCACTAAACGACCCGTCGCTCTGTCACATAGTTCTTCGTTGCATGATTGTAAAGGCTCAGTGAAATCCATAAACAGATTTATGAAGATTTGCGCTTACAAGACTCATGGACAGACAGATTTCTATATAACCCCTCAACTTTTGTTACAAATGTTACAAAATGTGTGTGAACAACATATAAGGATGTGGAGTGTGTTCTGTAATTCATCCTTTTTTTTGTTGTAATTTATGTTTTATTGATTTTTTTCATTCAATTGTTAATCATTCTAGTCCAAGGATTCCCAAAGTGTGGGCCCTGAAGTTACTGCACATGGGCCATGAGAGGTCACTAAAAACACATGATTTTGAATTTTGCAATAATATCAGTTATCAAGTTGTTCACCAATGAATATGGCTTTATACACCCTTCAGAAAACCATACACCCTGAGGCCGAACGTTTTCCTATAAATAATTATGATGGCTTTTAGAACTAACAAATTTAATTTTAACGATCAACCTTCGAGGTTGGACACGTAAGAAATTATTAATAGTGACTCACCAGTATTTCACAGTTCCTCTGACCGTGCCTCTTCGTCGTGGCACCGCTCCGCTGTCCGGATTGGCTGATTACCCGGGTAGTATGAAAAATATTACCCATCCGCGAAAAGGGTGTATTGCTATTTATTCTTTAGTGTTTTATCCAATCATATTGGCCTATCATTTATAGGTATATTTTAATGTTTGATATCACCCAGACATATGTATGCTTATTTTTAAAAATAGAATCAGAAGTAATAAAAGACAACCATGGGATTTAAATTTGTTCATGTGACCCAGTTTAATATATTACAGCATATAGGGAAATAATTCATGTCAAGATTTCAAAGTGGGTCATGGCGTCATTTTTACAATCACCAAATCCGAACTATTCCTTGGATTCTATAATTTCAGAGCTGACATTATCACTGTTTATCATTGATGGTGAGGAAAGTGTGAATTTAAAACTACCAGCTGTGATATATAAGCCATAACAAAGTGGGCACAGTCACGGCTCCTGTCTGGGTTTACCTGAAGCAGAGGGCAGCAGGCCCAGTCGCCACTGTTCGTCTTACAGCAGGTGGAATTTCCAAAACAAAATTTGGATTCATCACACTTGACATCATCAGTCGCCAAGGTAAAGGTGGGCACTCTGCTCAGCCAGGGCATCAGAGTACTGCCGGAGGGATCGTCACACGTGGACGCTGCTAAATTACAAATGGTACCGTGGGGACAGCAGTGCAGGTGGTCCTTACAGCACACAGCCTGTGACAAGGACAGAGTGTCTTTGAGTCTGCTTGCTTTCCTCCTTAACCACCCACGAAAAATGACATCACCATATAATTTTGATGATGTCATAACACAGTGGTGTCCAAAAACATCCAAGAAAGGGCCAAGAGGGTGCAGGTTTTCTGTGCAACCACCGACTCCACCAGGCGATTTCACTGACAAACTCGTCCCGTCTGCTCAAAGTGACGTTAATTAGTGAAATCACCTGCTGGAGTCAGTGGTTGCACAGAAAACCTGCACCCTCTTGGCTCTTTCTGGAATGTCTTCAGATACCACTGTCAAAACACAAGAATGTGTGAGGAGAAACGCCTCTAAACCACTACCAGGTCGTCTTCGACTCAAGGACAATCTCTCTACAGACCTTCTTTGAGTTATCTTGTACATAAACAGTGAAACACAATGACTGGCTTTTCAGCTGGCACACACGCCGGCAGTACCTTAGGTAGCGGGCAGCAGGCCCATTCTCCTGATGTTGATTTACAGCAGGTTTCACCATCAGCACAGGCTACAGTGTCATTGCAGGGAACAGCACCGACTGAATGATGATGAGAAACAGAAATTTTATGTTAAATTTCATTTAATCTGCACCAGTGACAAAGGTGACCTGAAGTTCTAATGAAGCCATGTCATTCTGACCTCTGTTCAGTTTTATCATCGTAGATGAGACCTCAGAGATCACGGTGGTGTTTCCCTGAGGTGACGCACACGTACTGTGAATCAGGTCGCACTTGGTGCCAGAAGGACAACAATGGAGGTGATCTGAACAACAGACCGCCTGCACGAAAGTAGCACAACGTCAACACAAAATGAGGCAGAATTCATGCTCAGCTCCAAATGGAGTGATCTGAAATATGACTGCAGCGAGCAGACATTATCTCATTAATATGAGCAATACGGCCAAAAACAACAAATCAAGAAAAGAGCCAACTTGACAGACATATTACGTTGTTCAACAGAGTGATTTGTACCTCTGGGTAGGGACAGCAGCCCCAGTCTCTGCTGGTTAACATGCAACAGGTGTAACTATCTGGGCAGCTGCTTTTCCCACCAGGACAAGTCACCGAATCCAAGCTGGAACCTATGAAACCACAGAGAGAAATACAATCATGAGTTATTAGTGAAGTATCATCAGCATATACAACCCCTGGCAAAAATTATGGAATCACCGGCCTCGGAGGATGTTCATTCAGTTGTTTAATTTTGCAGGAAAAAAGCAGATCACAGACATGACACAAAACTAAAGTCATTTCAAATGGCAACTTTCTGGCTTTAAGAAACACTATAAGAAATCAAGAAAAAAAAAAATTGTGGCAGTCAGTAGCGGTTACTTTTTTAGACCAAGCAGAGGGAAAAAAAAAATATGGAATCACTCAATTCTGAGGAATAAATTATGGAATCACCCTGTAAATTTTCATCCCCAAAACTAACACCTGCATCAAATCAGATGTGCTCGTTAGTCTGCATCTAAAAAGGAGTGATCACACCTTGGAGAGCTGTTGCACCAAGTGGACTGACATGAATCATGGATCCAACACGAGAGATGTCAATTGAAACAAAGGAGAGGATTATCAAACTCTTAAAAGAGGGTAAATCATCACGCAATGTTGCAAAAGATGTTGGTTGTTCACAGTCAGCTGTGTCTAAACTCTGGACCAAATACAAACAACATGGGAAGGTTGTTAAAGGCAAACACAGTGGTAGACCAAGGAAGACATTAAAGCGTCAAGACAGAAAACTTAAAGCAATATGTCTCAAAAATCGAAAATGCACAACAAAACAAATGAGGAATGAATGGGAGGAAACTGGAGTCAACGTCTGTGACCGAACTGTAAGAAACCGCCTAAAAGAAATGGGATTTACATACAGAAAAGCTAAAAGAAAGCCATCATTAACACCTAAACAGAAAAAAACAAGGTTACAATGGGCTAAGGAAAAGCAATCGTGGACTGTGGATGAAAGTCATATTCAGTGATGAATCTCAAATCTGCATTGGGCAAGGTGATGATGCTGGAACTTTTGTTTGGTGCCGTTCCAATGAGATTTATAAAGATGACTGCATGAAGAGAACATGTAAATTTCCACAGTCGTTGATGATATGGGGCTGCATGTCAGGTAAAGGCACTGGGGAGATGGCTGTCATTACATCATCAATAAATGCACAAGTTTACGTTGATATTTTGGACACTTTTCTTATCCCATCAATTGAAAGGATGTTTGGGGATGATGAAATCATTTTTCAAGATGATAATGCATCTTGCCATAGAGCAAAAACATTCCTTGCAAAAAGACACATAGGGTCAATGTCATGGCCTGCAAATAGTCCGGATCTTAATCCAATTGAAAATCTTTGGTGGAAGTTGAAAAAAATGGTCCATGACAAGGCTCCAAACTGCAAAGCTGATCTGGCAACAGCAATCAGAGAAAGTTGGAGCCAGATTGATGAAGAGTACTGTCTGTCACTCATTAAGTCCATGCCTCAGAGACTGCAAGTTGTTATAAAAGCCAGAGGTGGTGCAACAAAATACTAGTGATGTGTTGGTGCGTTCTTTTGTTTTTCATGATTCCATAATTTTTTTACAGGGTGAGTCCATAATTTTTTCCTCAGAATTGAGTGATTCCATGTCCTCTGCTTGGTCTAAAAAAGTAACCGTTACTGACTGCCACAATTTTTTTCCCTGATTTCTTATAGTGTTTCTTAAAGCCAGAAAGTTGCCATTTGAAATGACTTTAGTTTTGTGTCATGTCTGTGATCTGCTTTTTTTCTACAAAATTAAACAACTGAATGAACATCCTCCAAAGCCGGTGATTCCATAATTTTTGCCAGGGGTTGTAGCTGTCAAGATAAAATAAATTCCAGTAATGTCAGACTGATAAGGTTTGGGCACGGAATCTGTGAGAAACTGCAAAGCCAGTTTACCAACTTACCCCTAAAAGCAACAAAAAGCTTGCAGTTTTTAATTTTAGTTTTAAAAGGGAATATCTGAATTCACAAACATATCGGCCTGTGCACTGAGGAACCCAACAGGTCTGTTTAGACCTGTACAGTGCATCCAGAAAGTATTCAAAGCGGTTCACTTTTTCTACATTTTGCAGCTTTATTCCAAAAAGGAGTAATTTCATTTTTTCCCCTTTCTACTCACAACACCCCATAATGACAACATGAAAAAAAGTTTTTTTTATTTTTGCAAATTTATAAAAAAAAAAAAAAAAAAAAAAAAAATCACACCCTTGCTCAATACTGAATACTTTCCAGATGCACTGTAACTGAGAAATATGATGTACTTAAAAAACAAAAAAAAACACACACACACACAACAACAGCAACACCACCAATAGCAAAAGACCAATTATCTCTACTTGAAAATGTCTGACTGTAATAATTGTTTAGAGAATTCCACTTAAATTATTACTTATTTCTTCACTTTGCCCTATGAATGTTTAAATGTGTTTTATGTCAAACACGGCACTTGATGCTGCAGGAGTGGAAGGCGGTGCGCTCCGGTTAAAGATGACTGTATCTGTTATGCTCTGGCTTACTTTCACCTCTGCATCCAGGCATTGCCCAGTCAAATTTCTTCAAATTTTATATTGTGGTAACGAGTAACGAAGATGTTTAAGAAAGTATAAATGCAACACTTTTAGCTTTACTTCTATTTTGCCTGCAGCTTGTTTCAACTAAATCCGAGGCTATTACTGTTAATATTATTATTTGTAGGAACAAATACAGCATGTCTTCCAACATGTTTTAGCTGAGCAACACAGCATCCCAAATGCCCTTATTTATGCAGTACCCTGCCATCGCCGTGCTCACTGCAAGAGCAAGGGGGGATTGAACACAGTCATGAGTATATTTTTTTCCCATAAGATTCCAGAGCTTTTGGCTGTATACTGAAGCAGCCCCATAACTACAGACAAGACAGGTCGCTGTATCAGCTTCACCTGCAGGATAATGTGGGCTCAACCACAGCGGATTAATGAGTTTGCAAAGAATGTCTGCACTAAGAGAAACTACATTACAGCAGGTATGGGCAAAAGGCCACCTCAGATGCTATGTCACATGTCGCCCACCTCACAGATGAATCCCATTTTGAGTGTTACCAGGCAGATGGTGTGTATGGTGGTGTGTGGGTGTGTCTTCTGCTGATGTCACCATTGCGAACAAAATGACCTGCGGTGGTGGTAGGATTTTGGTTTGGAAGTACATATGCTGCAAAACCCAGGTGCAATCATTTTTAATGTTTTTACTGATGCCATCATGTGATTCGGGAGCCAGTTGAACCGTAGTCCATCGGGGTCAAAGATGGATATACGAGGGCTGTCAATAAAGTAACGGTCCTTTTTATTTTTATCAAAAACTATATGGATTTCATTCATATGTTTTTACGTCAGACATGCTTGAACCCTCGTGCGCATGCGTGAGTTTTTCCACGCCTGTCGGTGACGTCATTCGCCTGTGAGCACTCCTTGTGGGAGGAGTCGTCCAGCCCCTCGTCGGAATTCCTTTGTCTGAGAAGTTGCTGAGAGACTGGCGCTTTGTTTCATCAAAATTTTTTCTAAACCTGTGAGACACATCGAAGTGGACACGGTTCGAAAAATTAAGCTGGTTTTCAGTGAAAATGTTAACGGCTGATGAGAGATTTTGAGGTGAGACTGTCACTTTAAGGACTTTTCACGGTGCGAGACGTCGCGCAGCACTCTCAGGCGGCGTCATCAGCCTGTTTCAAGCTTAAAACCTCCACATTTCAGGCTCTATTGATCCAGGACGTCGTGAGAGAACAGAGAAGTTTCAGAAGAAGTCGGTTTCAGCATTTTATCCGGATATTCCACTGTTAAAGGAGATTTTTTTAATGAAAGACGTGCGGACGGGTCCGCGCGTCGGGACGCAGCCGCCGCGACACTCCGCCACAGGAAAAACACCTGTTGAAAGCCTTAAGGACAAGTTGGAACATGTCCTGTCTGTTAAACAATTTCTCATATACTCACTCCACTGAAAGCCATCAAAAGCCGCCTGGATTTTACAAATGGTTATCAACACGGAGGTGTTTTTCCTGTTTTTCCGGCTGCGTCCCGACGCGCGGATCCGTCCGCACGTCTTTCATTAAAAAAATCTCCTTTAACAGTGGAATATCCGGATAAAATGCTGAAACCGACTTCTTCTGAAACTTCTCTGTTCTCTCACGACGTCCTGGATCAATAGAGCCTGAAATGTGGCGGTTTTCAGCTTGAACAGGCTGATGACGCCGCCTGAGAACGCTGCGCGACGTCTCGCACCGTGAAAAGTCCTTAAAGCGACAGAATCACCTCAAAATCTCTCATCAGCCGTTAAAATTTTCACTGAAAACCAGCTTAATTTTTCGAACCGTGTCCACTTCGATGTGTCTCACAGGTTTAGAAAAAATTTTGATCAAACAACGCGCCAGTCTCTCAGCAACTTCTCAGACAAAGGAATTCCGACGAGGGGCTGGATGACTCCTCCCACAAGGAGTGCTCACAGGCGAATGACGTCACCGACAGGCGTGGAAAAACTCACGCATGCGCACGAGGGTTCAAGCATGTCTGACGTAAAAACATATGAATGAAATCCATATAGTTTTTGAAAAAAATAAAAAGGACCGTTACTTTATTGACAGCCCTCGTATGTGTCCTCAAACCAAGTGAAAGCAAAATTGTGCTATTTATTTATATTTACTTTCAAGGAAATCTTGAGTGTTGCAGTTATACATCTTTGTTCAACATGTATGTTTCATTAATGCCTCACCGGGATCGTCTGTTCTCCTTCTGGAAGGTAGTTTCTTCAGCATGGGAAAGGCCTCTTGTGCCGCAGAAACACATGTTGAGTGTTTAAGGTCACACTGTGTTCCTTCAGGGCAACAGTGGCGTCTATCCTCACAACACACAGCCTATCAAAAGAAGAAAATCACTTCAATCTCAGAGCACAGAGGAAGTGTTGCTTCATTCTCTGCACAGGACGCCATTAGGACAATAATAATTTTACACAGAAAACATTTGTCGGCTATATTCTCATAAAAAGGAATGATCAGAAACTACATTTGAAAATAAAATCAGTTTATTGTCATAAAAAGAGCAATCAGAGAAATTCAGTGGAGTCTTCCATTACCTAATATCTATGTCTGATGCAAATTTGGTGAGAATCCCTGAAGTCACTTTGACGTAATCCTTCAAAGTGTATATAAAGTAAAATTTTGATCCAGATCCAGATCATCTCCAAAATTTAATGGAGTCTTCCATGGCTTAATATCTATCTGTGGTCAAAGTTTTGTCAAAATCCGTGCAGTAGTTTTGATGTAATCTTGCTAACAGATAGATAGACAGACAGACAGACAGACAGACAAATAAATAAACGCCAATGATTTAATTATGTCCTTGGTGGGCGGAATAAAGAAAACACATCAGGATGTGGCTATCAGTGAACATTAGGTTTTCTTTCAATCTGACTAGCTGTACTATTACATAGATTTCCTGTTTCCACATTCTCAACACGAGCACTGTGCCTAATCACAATTGATCAGGGTCGCGGCACATCTTCTCTGCACGGCCACAGAGCAGCTGCAGGAAATGAAGGCAATTTGCATGTACGTTTTTGAGTCATTCTGGTAAGTGCAATCATAAGCAAAACAGGCACCATGCAAATGGTTCTTCAGCTTTAATGTTGCATTGAACATATGATGGTGGATAAAATGTTAGGAATGCACTGATGTTTATCCACAAATCCCATGTGAGAGACAAATTTCTCCGATTCTGAAATTCTACGTCAACAGAAAAATGACAGTGCTGACAGTGTTGGCACACAAGCTGAACAACGAACATTGGATTTATTGACACTGACGTTTCAAACCATTTGAAATCTTTTTGCATGTGTGTGGATGGAAGAGAGAGTAGGCTCATACATTTTACCTTTGGCAGGGGACAGCAGCCCCAAGTGGAGTCAGGAAGTTGGCAGCAAGTGGTGTCATCTGGACACTCAGACTCTTGGTCTGGACAAATGACAGCCTTTACTCTCTCCCTCAGCTAGAAGCAGCACAAACCAAGCATACCAATGACAGGAGCACATACAATGGCAAGAAAAACTGTGTGAATCCTTAAGCTACGTATTACGTTTTATTTTGAAAAAACATTAAATTAAAAAAAATAAAAGATAAATCTATTCTTCTGGATGTAGAAATTTCTAAAATGATGCTCTTTAAACTTACAGAAAAATTCATCTTTACAACATGACAAATTAAATAAAAATGACGATGCATAAGTAATGGCACCCTTTAGCCTAACACAAGCAAATTCTCACTTTTACAGCCACTTTTTCAGACAAGTCAAGGAATGGATAGTAAGAAGTTATAGGGTCCTGTGACATTCTGTGGCATTGGGTATTAGTGCACGTTTTGCATCACCAGCAGTCATTGATTGAGAGGTGTGGTACACCCTGAACAGGGTGCCAGGTTATCAAAGGGCTACACACAAATCCATTTACATGATCACACAAATCTACAGTCAATTTAAATTCTCCTATTCACTTAAGCTGCATGACGTGCGAGGGAACCCACACAAATACAAGGAGAACAGACAAACGCCACACAGAAAGACCATGTGGGGAGTGATCCCAGGACCTTCTAGCTGTGAGGAAACAGTGTTCATCATTAACTTTCATTAATGACATAAATTAAACATATCAAAACATACATCAATCATTTTAAGACAGAGATACAGTATGGTATTGTGTGGTAAATCTGTTTGGAGTAGGCAGAAAAACCATGGGAAGCTACCAAAACAACTCAGAAGCACTTACATGTGCCTGTGGCTGTGATAAAAGAAAACCGAACATGGTGCAATTTTCATTTTTTTTAAAGGGTAAAAACCTACAGCTGAAGAGAAATCTTGTTTATAGCAGAATTGTTTACATATAATATCTGCAACACTGTAATATTGTAGGGCGCACGGTGGCTTAGTGCTTAGCACTGTTGCTTCAGAGCAAGAAGGTCATAGGATTGAGTCCCACCTGTGCCCTTTCTGTGTGGAGTTTGTATGCTCCCAACATGTTTGTATGGGTTGTCTTTGGGTGATCCAGCTTCCTCCCAAATCCAAAGACATGTAGGTTAGATGATTTGGACTCTTTAAATTGTCCACGGGTGTGAATGTGCTTGTTTGTCTATACGTGGTCCTGTGACAGACTGGCATCCTGTCCAGGGTGTACTCCGCCTCATGCCCTGTGACTACTGGGATATTGGTTGGTTTAAGCCTACCCTTATTTAAACAAATAGTAACATACATTTGGTAGGGGACAGCATCCGTATCCTCCCTCAGGTTTCTTGCAGCAGGTGTTATTATCTTCACACATTCCTCCATCAGGACAGACCAGTGCTGTGCTCAGGCCCAGCAGAGCCAGACACAAGATTCCCAGCAGATGTGCCTCAACACAAGAATGGAAACAAGCTGTCAGATATTTTGTATGGTGCAAAGCGGTCTGCTAATGTTAAACAGATGAGTGAAAAATTAAAGAAAAAAACAACTGAAAGTATCTTACTAAGGTGTTGAGCCAGCATGTGTCACCTTGGCATTGATTCTACAAATCTCCAGAACTCTACTACATGGATGGAAACCCATTCCAGAGTGCTGTCTATAATGTGCATCCAAAAATCTCCCGTATAGGCATTCAGTTGGGTTGAGAACTGGTGACTATTCAAGCACATCATTTTTATTATACTCAAACCATTCAGTGACCTCCTGTTCCCTGTAGATGAGGAATTTATTGCGTTTCTCCACCAATTTTTTTTTTTTTTTTAGGTTTTTCCTGTCATTCGTTCCACTCGCCTGTGTGTCCGAATGCATCCTAAACTGTTTGCTGGTTGCGTAACTTCCCTGTTTTTACGTTGGAGTGAAAAGATTTTTGTTGCTCCTGCTTGTGAGAACTCACCATGACATTGTGTTAACAGAACCAAGCACAAAACATACACAGGATTTCCACAATGAACATGAGTACTTAGTACAGGCCAACAAACAGGCATAAAATTGGAACCTCCATCCAATTTTGGTGGTGATGGTAAATCCATAACAGAAAAATGAGAGTGACTGAGGCACTTCTGATTGAGATATAATGCAAAATGTACACCAAATGGGCTTTTCAATATTAAATTAAAATGTCCACAAAATCCACAATCCAAATCAAACTCTGTCAGGCGATAGTGAGTGCCAGTCTGCACCTCACTTTTCGAATATAAGAGGGATAAAGGATGCCATCATACATAATGCTCTCAAATATGAAAGAAATTCCATCTTTTTTGATAAAGTTATGAATTTGTGAAAATTCATCTAATGTTAAAGATAGCGATTTTTCCTGACTTTGACCTTCGATCTATGTATGACCTTGAAAATTGAATCAGTTCTTGCCTATCAGGATGTGAATCCTCTAAAAATTTCATGATGAATGAAAAATTGCAGGTTACAGGCTGCTCAAAAACAGAGAAACAACAAACAGGTGTGATAACATAGCCTCGCCCAACATGGTTGATGGAGGTAATTAGCCACACCCCTGTGACTGTTTTACAGAAAAAAGAGGTGACAACATATTTGTATTTAATATTTATATGTGACATTTATATTTATATTTAACAAGGCAACTAAATTTTAGGTAGCTCATCTCACATATTTTAATCACAATATTTGAACAGCAATAATTACCATTACAAGTAGGTGATTTGCTTCCAGCTGTTATCAAACAGCCTAAAAAAGAAAGAAGAAACATCGTTACACCACATGAATGGGACGAAGAAAGAACAGCTTTCAATTAAACATTGCACATAACGTCAAAAAATACAGAAAAACATCAAATTTAGCCGAATGTACAAAGTGCAAGCTAATGTTAGCTAAGCTAGGTGGCTAAAAATAACTCTAGCTTAAATGATTTTCCGCCCATTTTTTTTGTCTGGAAAACGAAAAGCCTGCTTTTTTCTTACCTTTTAAAGTTGTCTAATATGCTCAAATGATCACATATATGTCGTAATAAATGCTTCTTAACATCAACCGTAATACAATCATGGGTCACGTGACGTAACTCTACTCTTCCGTCTGCCTGTTCTTAAAGGGACACGACCCGTAAAATAAGAATCAATAAGTAAATACATAAATAAATAAAGCAAAAATAGTAAACCCATACTGCAAAATTTATGGCAGCAAATGTAGAAAATGTGTGATTACTTCATATTTTGCACGAAACTTTAATTTAATGTTTAACTTCGTCTGAGCATAATTAGTCCATGTGCCCAAAGTCAATTTTGACGTAATTGATACACTGAGGTCAAAATTTAAAAATACTTCACTCATACTGAAACACATACCCCCATTATTTATCTGATTATAAGAAATCCAAACAGGTATACAGTGGTCCCCTTCTATTAAGGCCACCTGAAATGGCCACAGCTAGTGGCTAGACGACAACCGCCCGGCTATGAATTGGGCCGATATTGGCCTCCATTTTGGAGTGAGATTTCCCACTCCTAAACGACCAATAGCAGAGAAGCGTTGGAATTCCTTCTACGACCTATATGAGAGCAGCACTCATCAACGTGAGGCTACGCATGGGCTAACATCAACGTCTCAGCCTCCAACCAATCAGAGGCTAGGAGAGAGAGGCTAGTATCTGGCCCAATTCAGGGCCGATTGTCAGGCTTAGGAGTGGCCTTTGTTGAGGGGCGGGGAGACAAAATCCAGCATGTGTACAATGACATACGTATGTCTGGGGAGCAATGTGTGTGGATGCAGTGAGTTGGTGATGGCAGAGATCCCAATGAACTGGATCATTGGGACAAGATCCCAATGAACTGGATCATCCACTCACATTGCTCCCCAGAAAAGGGGTGTTTTGTTTTTATACCTCAGCCGTCACTGTGTTTTGTTTTTTTTACAAAACTGATACATTAAGCAATATTATTAGTTTTCAAAAAGCCAGAGGCAAAGGTGATCCGTCCATATCTGTCCGCATCCGTCCGCCATCCCCAACAAAGTAGATCCGGTCATATTGTGTGTTTTGGTTTTTTAATAGCTCAGAAATGATATGTAAAACAAGATTAGAAATCATTATTTTCAGGTGGTATCTCTGAGGTTGACAAGTCTGGCATTTTGTTTGTTTTGGTGTGAGCAGATGACAAATTAATATTACGTGCCGACCGAAACAAAGACGGCTGAAAGAAAATAGTTCCACACAAGCTAGATCCACTACACCTGATCTGGGGGTTCTGGATCCACTCGTAAACCCGAGGATCCACATCCGGCTGAGATATAAAGTACAGTACTGGATAACATATTGCTACAAGCATGAAGTACGGGGGAAAACATCACAGATTTATTGAGTAATGTACAGTCAGAGACAAACCATGTCTTCCACTCAGTCTCAGTCCAAAACTTCAGAGCACAAGAACTGTATCCTTTAAAATCACAAAAAATGATGTAAAATCAAAACAAGATCAGTCCACAAAACAGTTAAGCACATAAAATCTTTTACTTGCCTGGCAACAACTGATGCCTTGGAAACGTCATCCATCACCATCAACACATGATGCAAGAGTTTCTTCCTGTAGTGCATCTTCAGCGTTTGTATGAATGTTGTTGATGTGCGTTTTACCAACACAGCGTTGGGCTTGAGACCAGAGGATCCTTGGTTCAAATCCCAGCCTGACTGGAAAATCACTAAGGGCCCTTAGGCAAGGTCCTTAATCCCCTAGTTGCTCCCGGTGTGTAGTGGACGCCTTGTATGGCAGCAGCCTGACATCGCGGTGAATGTGAGGCATTATTGTAAAGCACTTTGAGGATCTGACACAGATGGAAAAGAGCTAAATTTACTATTTTAGATGCAGCCGTTTTGCCAACAATAGGTGTTTTCTTTGTTCTTTTGTTTAGTGGAGTAATCTCACAAGCTCACGTTTGCGGGAGAGTTTTAACGCGACGTCTGTGGGAAAACCAAGTTGGGAATTTCCACGGAATGGCCACTGTTGAGAGGATTTTCATCCTTTTGAGTGGGTTGCTGGCTGCATTTGAGGGGTGGCCACTCTTGAGAGGTGAAATCAATAGAAAGACAGTTGTTGCAGTAGAAACATGGCCATATATGAGGAGTGGCTTCTCCTGAGAGGGGCCACTAATGAGGGGGCCCACTGTAGTGTGGACTGTCTATGACTGAATGTTATGGATTTATATGGTAATAGGATTAATAAATGAAATAGTTTTGACTGTGTGGAATACTTGATCTCCAACATAATGGTCAAACAAGGTCACCATCTATTGTATTCTACAACATATGTTGCCACGTAACATGACAACTAAGCATGGCAAATCACACAAGCTATTCCTTTTTGAACCATCGCTTTTTACTAAAATTGGAGCAACTTTGACTTTTGACGCCTGTACAACCATTTCTACTGTTTTCAACTCCAAGTCATTCAGTCACAGATAGTCCAAACTATACACTTTTGGAATCTTTATGATCAAATAATGTATACTTTTCAGTATGATTGGAGAATTTTTTTAAGTTGACCCCAGTGTAATCCTTCAGTGACCCCTACCTGGTTATAGCTACCACAGGGACAGTTATATATTTGAGTATAGGCTGGTATCCTGAGTGTGTATTGTAAATGTTTGGGGACCTTAAGTGGTACCGACAACCTACCTGCCCTATGGATAAAATCAAATTAACTTTGGATACATTTGAGTTTTACCTTCCAATAAAAATGAGGCTCTATAATGGTGACGTCACTTTGCACTGACAAGCATCGATTTTTTAATGTTTAAAAAGAAAAAAAAAAAGATTCTCTCTCTAAAAAAAAACCAAACAAAAAAAAAAACAATCCTGTAGTTGTACCTCATTGCTGCTCCAGTCATTTAGTAAGCTTGTTCTAACTGCATACGATTATCCAACATCAAGATGACATTAAATTGAAATAGAATTTTGGCAGGTAAAAAAAACAAACGGTCTATTCTTGATATGATTGTACCTGTACTTTTTCCCATTTCATTTAAGGACTAAACATATTATACAACATAATGCCATTCATGACATTTTATTTTCCATCTATAATAAGGATTGCTTGTCATCTTGAAGAATAGCCATTCAAAGTTCTAATTTTACAGTGTAATGTTGCATGTCACCATAATGGAGGTAAACTGGTATATAGGGTGAAATTTTTATTGTACCTGCATTAATGGTAAATAGCCAGCAGGTGGAGATATTGCTCCATTTCAAGAACCTTGGGACTCGATGACCAACCTGTTGCTTATAGCTTGTGTATATATATATATATATATATATATATATATATATATATATATATATATATATATATATATACACACATACACACACACACACTAACCAGTTGGCCACTACCCCTGTCGAGTAAAATAAGTAAATCCCTTCAGCTGCTCCCTCATTTTCACCACAGCAGATCCAAGGTAGATCTATATGTTGATTTGGCACAAGTTTTACGCTGGATGCTCTTCCTGATGCAACTCCACATTAGATGGAGAAATTTGGCAGGGGTGGAGCTTGAACCAGGAAGTTGCCACCACCCCTGCTACAATTCTGGACAGTATGTACAGAAACAAAATCACACCTTCATCATCATCACAAAAATAACATACTGAATGACCATGGGAACAAATTTTATTTCGATTTTGCGTCATGTACAGAAAGAATCAATTTACAGTTTCTAAACAACTGACTGGGTTTATGGGGCGAATGACTTAGCACATAGGATGAAGGCCTACAGTCCAACCCTCATAGGTATGGTGCTATTAAAACCTACACCAGGACCAAAGCCAAACCAATACCAGACTGGACGTGTCCTCTCAGCTTATCTAGTATGAATCAGTTACAATTAAAAACTTTCTGAAACTGTCCAAGCACAAATTCACAAAACACAGTCTACAGAGAAAACATATTTCTCATGTACAACAAAACAAGCAAGGAAAAGCCACAATTGCACAACTCATATCTGGTGCAAACGGTACATTTACAGCAGCGAGGAATCGTCTCACAACTGTTATTCTTCAAACTTTAAATCACATCACATTTGTTCGGTTTGTACTGTAGGCTTACCAACACGGGCTCATTATGAACAGCAAGCGAGCGATGAGACGGACCAACAAGTCACCTCAGTGCGGCCTTCACTTCAACCTCCTGCTCTCTGTGGCACACTATCGCAACAAAGACACCGACCACTTCAAATTTAGTAAACGGTGAACTTTTACAAATACGCTGAGTTCACAAGTGCTGATGTGCCACAGGCAGTGAGGATGCTCAGAACGGCGAGAGCGTGTTGGTCAGTATGCTTTAGTTGTAAACATTTACGACCGGAAGTGAATTCTGCTAGCACTGAAGTTAAGGGAAAGTCAACATATCTTTGTATAACTTAGAGCCACCTCCCATTCCTGATTGTTGGCCCCGATTTCCAATTCCAGTTTCAAAATTAAAGAAACTGGACCGCATTTTTTAATAAAAAAATCATAGCTAAATCTCATTATGTAGTCACAGTTCTTACTATTGCCGACTAAAATCTCAAAAATGTCTTCTCCTGAAGAGCGCAACATACTTTTCATGGATTTCATGTTGTAGGGGAGGATCAGGAGTCCCGATTAATGCATACTGTACCCGATTGTCCACTTTCATCTACTTATACACAAGATTGCCCCCAATATGCACCAATTAAATTAATTGACCCGGGACGCTTTTTTATCCAGACGTTACAATTTAAAGAAAACATGCTTATAACTTTCCTGATTGCCCACAATACTCTACACTACTACACTCTATCCCCAACTACACCTGATTTCAGGCCCCCATTGGGTATAAGGGTTTTTGTTTTTCCACCCAAAACATATACAATCAGGTATCAAAAATCAGCAATGGGAGATTGCCCTAACTTGAATTTGGCAACACAATTCAACGCATCAGTGCATCATATTTTGTGCCAAACATTCTGGATCATTGCAAAATATGTGTCATTTAAAAAAACATACACACACGCCCTATTCTACGCAATACATGCACGTCGTATACAGAAAATCTCATATATTTCAAATTATCATTTACAAGTTTGGTGAAAAAGACTTTAGGTACAAGACATGAATAGATATGAGGAAGTTTTAGTCACATGAGGATCAAAGTTTTCTGGGAACTAATGGATTTCTGGAGGTGTAGCTCACTGCTATTTATTCCAGACATTGTGAAGTTGGCATGGTACGACTGACTATTTGATGGGCCGTGTGAACAAAAAGGCTAACTACATATTACTGTTGAATTATGACTTCTGTTCTGGTGCATGGCTCCATCGCTTCTGGCTGAAGCAAAGAAAAGAATTAAGAGCAATGAAAGGAAGTGGGAATGGCTTAAAACCTAACAAAATAAAACTGAGGATTTTGATGTTTATATCAAACATAATTTTTTATTTCAATATGCAGGATGGTCCTGGGAAAAATAAGATGATATGCTACATATCCTCTTCTAGTTTTTTTTAATGCAGTGCCATATGTAGCATGGCCCCTGGTTGGAAACTGTAAAAGCGAGCAGTCCTAAGTGCATCTGTAAAGTATTCATAGCGCTTCACTTTTTCCACATTTTGTTACAGCCTTATTCCAAAATGGATGAATTCATTTGTTTCCTCAAAATTCTACACACAATATGCCATAATGACCATATGAAAAGGTTTTTTTTTCTTATATATAACTAAGAAATCACATGTACGTAAGTATTCACAGCCTTTGCCATAAAGCTCAAAATTGAGCTCAGGTGGATCTTGTTTCCACTGATCATCCTTGAGATGATTCTACAGCTTAATTGGAGCCCATCTGGGGTAAATTCAGTTGATTGGACATGATTTGGAAAGGCACACACCTGTCTACTTATAAGGTCCCACAGTTGACAGTGCATGTCAGAGCGCAAACCAAGCATGAAGTCAAAGGAATTTTCTGTAGACCTCTGAGACAGGATTGTCTCAGAGGTCCAAATCTGGGGAAGGGTACAGAAACATTTCTGCTCCTTTGAAGGTTCCAAAGAGCACAGTGGCCTCCATCTGTAAATGGAAAAGGTTCAGATGCACCAGGACTCTTCCTAGAGCTGGCCCCCCATCTAAACTGAGCGATCGAGGGGAAAAAGATCTTAGTCAGGGAGGTGACCAAGAACCCGATGGTCACTCTGTTGAGCTCCAGCATTCCTCTGTGGAAAGAGGAGAACTTTCCAGAAGGACAACCACTTCTGCAGCAATCCACCAATCAGGCCTGTATGGTAGAGTGGCCAGATGGAAGCCACTCCTTAGTAAAAGGCACATGACAGCCCACCTGGAGTTTGCCAAAAGGCACCTGAAGGACTCTCAGACCATGAGACACAAAATTCTCTGGTCTGATGAGACAAAGATTGAACTCTTTGGCGTGAATGCCAGGCATCACGTTTGGAGGAAACCAGGCACCATCCCTACAGTGAAGCAGGGTGGGGGTAGCATCATGCTGTGGGGACGTTTTTCAGCGACAGGGAGACTAGTCAGGTTTGAGGGAAAGATGAATGCAGCAATGTACAGAGACATCCTGGATGAAAACCTGCTCCAGAGCGCTCTTGACCTCAGACTGGGGCGACTGTTCATCTTTCAGCAGGACAGTGACTCTAAGCACACAGCCAAGATATCAAAGGAGTGGCTTCAGGACAACTCTGTGAATGTCTTTGAGTGGTCCAGCCAGAGACCAGACCTGAATCTGATTGAACATCTCTGAAGAGATCCCCATCCAATCTGATGGATGTTGAGAGGTGCTGCAAAGAGGAATGAGCAAAACTGCCCAAAGATCGGTGAGCCAAGCTTGTGGCATCATATTCAAAAAGACGAGGCTGCAATTGCTGCCAGAGGTGCATCAACAAAGGGCCAAAGGGTGTGAATACTTATGTACGTGATTTCTTATTTTTTTCTATATTTCATATAGCATCCGGGCTGTCTGTCCGTCCGTCCTTCCATCTGCTCGTCTGTCTGTCCGTCCGTTAGCTGCAACCTAGCTCGGCACCTATTGCTCACAAAAACTTCATATTTTAGTGGTTACATGCTTTGGAGTAGTTTGCATGGGTTTGAAGGCCGGTGACCTTGACCTCCTTTCCAAGGTCACCAATGGTCACAACTGCCAAATCCTTTGCTGCAACATAGCTCAGCACCTATTGCTCACAGAAACTTCATATTTGATGGGTACGTGCCTTGGAGGAGTACTTCGCATGGGTTCAAAGGTCGGTGGCCTTGACCTACTTTTCAAGGTCACCAACGGTCACAACTGTCAAATCCTTCACCTGAAATTTGTTCGCCGCAATGTACCTCGGCACCTATTGCTTCCAAAAAAAAAATTTATTTACTCCATTGTAACATAACAAAATATGGAAAAAGTGAAGCGCTGTGAATACTTTCCGGAAGCACTGTATATAGGTCCTGAGATCCATTGCTGGGAGTCCTAGTCTACATCTAAATACATATTCTAGGGTTCTGTATAGTAGGCAAAAAGCAGTATGTCACAATACATAGGGTTGTCCAAATACTGAGGATGCATTTAGTCATAACCAAAAGGTATCCAGATAATGTTCCACCCCCATAGTGTGGAAACGGACTACACTTCACTATCCCAGGATGCAGCTAGAGCCTGGTAACTGAAGAAATTCTTGGTAAGATTCAAAGAAGGTAGCAGATATCAATGAAAACAGTAGCAGCGTTCAACACCATTTAAAAAAGTCTGCCCTTGTAAAATAGAAGGTTTCGTGGCATATGAGGATATGTACAAATGGGTCACAGATAAACATCAGGGTCAAAGGAAGGGTAAGATAGCAGCAGCGTAGCACATCTGAATTATGCCCCGATGTGCTTGCTTACTTCTAGTACATACTATAGCAACATTTGAGAAGTAGGTTCCTAAATGACATTCTTAAGAACTTACTAAGCATTCGGACACAGAGTATGACACCAGTCCAACACAGGTTACTTCCCCAGCCAAAGCCGGTACCCATTTATAGCTGGGTGGACTAGAACATTGGAGATGAAATGTCACAGACAGGTAGTGTGAGAATCAAACCCAAGTCTACATATTGGTGGGTAAATTCCTTACCCTACTAAGGTACCTGCTCTACAATATGCACCAGTGCAGGAGCAAAACTGATGCTTTTGAGTGATTAACAAGTCAAGTCACACTTGCCATTAGAACCAATCATGGTTAGCATCAATGGTGGTTGTTTATTTTATTTCAAATACAGCCCCATGGCAGTCAAACACGCCATATCAACATAACGATGTCCGGTATAATCAGGGTACACTCCAAAATTTTTAAATCTGGTAATTCCAGAAAACTTTCATCTCTGATTCCAAGAAAAGGTTTTTTTTTTTTTTTAAATCAGTTTTGTCCAAGCGGCACGCTCCAGAAAAAGTTATTATTAAAATGCAGTGTGCTTATTAGTGCCTGCTGGTATCAACAGCCTACTGTAAGGTGACATGACTGTTCATTGACTGCATTTTAAAAAGGGACCTGCTTGCCTCTCACTCAATCTAAAGAAGGCACTTACAGGAGAGCAATGGCACAGGTCCTGTCAGGAAACAACCGCTGATGTCAGCATTAATGTCAAAGGGGTTGTCTGTAGAGGTGGGAGTAAGTCCCCATCAAGTCACTCTCAAGTAAGTAAGTCCAAAGTAAAGTCTCATTCATAATGGCTGCCAATTATTTGCAAGCTGACTTGAGACTTGACAGTTGCTGATTCATGACTTGAGAGTGACTTGACAGTGACTTACTCCCACGTCTAGTTGTCTGTACAGGTGTCCAAAGAATTGTGGGGAATTTTGGTGCCTTGCTGTTATTTCATACATTCGTGTGCATGCAAACGTCTTATATCGTGTCATTTTTTAAAATACAGGGGATCTATTTACACATCCAAAATCACATCTTTGTGAACCCCTCTGAAAAATGATCAATCAAATTCGGAAAGGCGGAAATACATTGTTAATTTGCCAGAACTGTAGCTCACTGATAAAAATCAATGAAAGGATAATGAATTATCTGCATCGGTAATTATAACACGTGAACACAGTGCAAAAGAAAATCAAGTACATCCCTGAAGGAGCAAAAAACAGGTCACACGTTGGAACTCGATAGTTTGCAATATCCATCACTAGTGGTTCAAAAACATTCTACACGGCGTAACTGTAAAAATGATTAAAGAATTCAAATTCATAGCCTACCTAAATATTCAAATTCTCAAAGTATTTAGGGTTTCTTAAAGAAAGAAAAATGGGTTCTGAAGTCTACAGTTCCATAAAAATGTCACTCACTTCCAAGTACTTGATCATCAATCAACTACCCAATCGTTAGTAAGTGCTTTCATCGTATATTTTGCTCTGTAAAATGGCTATTTCCACAGCATATGCAATGGCTCAGATGGTGGTTCAGTGATGTATACGTAACAACGTCCACTAGAACTTAAGGTTTCGGTCAACCAGTAGTCGTCCCAGTGAAAACCAATGGATTACTTGACAGTGAGACGACAAGAGTAATCAGAAAGTGTAAAAACACCTCACCAGAAGCATAAAGGTCAAACAACAACCAGATACCAGATTGGAAAAGTATGGTTGTGCTTATTGTGATCTTGTGTGGTGAGAACATCACACCGTATCATATCTGACGTGGACAGCTTCCCCGTGGAGAAGAGTAAAATGTCCAGTGTTCGGGAAGTTCAAAATGCTCTACTTCCTCGGGTGGAAGACCATGAGTGGTCTGTCTTCTATTTTTTGCCAGGGGCTCTTTTTGTTCTCATCTTTATCATCAGGATCTTCCTCAGGACTGGTCATGGAGTCGCGGCGATTCTCGCTGTTACTGCTGCGGCAGCTGCTTACACGGCTACGTCCCCTCCTGGTGATGGTGGATCCTCGGGAAGATGAACCTTCATCCAGAAGAGGGGTGAGGGAATTCTCCTCAGGTGATACTGGGCGTCCCTCACTGCTGCTGGGCTCGCTGTGATCCGGGTAGGCTAGCTTGGAATAATTTTTCCCACCACTGCTGAGAACACCTTGTCCCTTCCTTCCTCCTCCCCAACGCTCATCTTTGCCCTTCCGGTTGGATGCCGATTTGCGCTCTTGGGCCTCCATGGGTGGTTCAAGGTTGACATCTCGAGGAGTGCTGCTGGAACCACCACCAAATCCACCACCATTGCCACTGAGGTCATTGCCAACATCTATGTAGGAGTGGCGAACATGGGCATTGGCACGTCCATCCAGAGAGATGAACCACGCCCGTGGGTGCTGCTTCACACCCAGTTCCAGTAGTTTCTTCTCGGTCAGAGCCTGTAGTTCTCCATTCATCTGTGCCATAGTGGAATCGTTGAAGAGCACAGGGATGGTCACAGGCCCTCCAGATGAATCAGATGCCCAACTTGGCTCCTCGGAGTCATCACCAAGGGATCCAGCTTGCTGCTGTTGCTGTGCCTGCTGTTGGCTCTGCTTTTGGGCATGAAGATGGTGCAACTGGCCTCCTCCCATCTGAGCACCATCCTTGTCTTGTTCCTTCTGGTCCTTACCATCTTTACTTGAAAACTCAGAGGGCAAACGCATGTAGTGGGCTGGAATGACCAGCGTTGGCACCATGCTCCGATACATGTTTTCCTTCATCTGGTCAATGGAGCTGCAGAAGATAATCTGACCCGGTTGGGTGTTGAGGGACGTGGGTCTAGCCAAGCTGTCTGCTGCTGCTGCTGAATATTCTGGGGGTTTGTCAGTCTGGCTTGGCACATAGCCTTGGAAACGCGGTGGGGATGGGGGATCAGAGGCATATCCACGATTGTCATTGGCATTGTGGTGTCGATGATATTCGGAGTCCTTTCCTTCCATGAGGCTGTAGCTTCGGTTATAGTCTTCATGGAGCAAAGGGTTGTCCAGGTTGTTGGTCTCTGTAGCACGTGTGACTTTCATGGGGAAACTTTCACCCCTTTGAGGCCCAGAACAATTTTTTCCTTTTGCATGTCGTAGCATATGAGCTGGAATATGTTTAGTCAAGTCTTCCCTTGAACTCTGGTACTCTCGAGATGGAGATAAATCGGATTTGCGAGTGTCGTGAGAGGATCCAGAATCAACATGGCCTCCACAGATCAGATTTAGACGTGAAGTGGATGTACCCTGGTCTCTCTTTGAACCATTCAGATTGGAACTGTGGGGTTTGCCTTGCTGTCGACGAGGTTTCAAACACTTCCGCCTAAAACGCAGAATAAAGAATGAAGATCAGGAGTTTAAAAAAACATTTATCGATGAAAATATTGTCTTAGTCCAACAAAATCAAGACAAGCAGATTATTATTATTTAGCTTTTAAATACCCAGAGGTACAACTACTTACAATTTCATAGTGAATGTGATTAATGCTTTCATAAAGTGGATCTGATATAATTACAGTGAATAGGCTATGGTAGCTAGCTATGTAGTGCAACTGTTAGCAAGACTAATTGTTGTAGGACAGTATATACTTTATTATGGCACAATTTTCTAAAATTAAATGACGTATCATAGCTCGCCAATATGTTGACTTCCATGAGCTAGCATGAAGGCAACTGCAATGATTAGGCTAAGGTAGCTAGCTATCTAGTGCTACCACTAGCAACACTAAATTAACAATAGACTCCACTGCTGATTAATTAATTAAATTAAAATTAATTAATTGCAGATTCCGCCATCTTTGCTGTGCATTCTGGGAAGGCAAGGGGCAAACAACTGCGATATCTCTTGAATCTTCACGATGTTCACGGTGGAATAACTGAAATTTTTCTTAAAGTACTCCAAAATATTTGCCTTGTCAAGATGTTTATCTCCTTTGTCAAAGGCTATGTTTCTCCCCCTTCCATTTGGTATGTGTGTATTTGATCACTGCGCCAGAAATAAGTCAATTTTGTATGCCTGTGTTTAAAAACATTACTGCTGATCACCTGGGTTAATTTACGTTAGCTTCCCGTGCTACCTCCGTCATGAAGTTTGTATGTCAGCAGAGAATGTTAGATTTTTTTTTATTTGACTAATCTATATGACGACAGAAAGACTGCGTTCACAGCTGCATTACATCACTGTGATCAGTGATGTTTTTAAAAACACGTAAAAACTTGAGCTATTTCTGTCGTCATATCGACATGATAGATTACTCTTAAATGAATCAGCTGAATTTATTTCGCACAAAAACACACACACAAAAGAAAACATAATCCACAAGAAAAATATGTCAACAAATAAACAATGCATGAAAAGGAGTAGGAAGCGTAAAACACTTATAAACGGCTACCCCCATCTCGCTATTCATATATTAAAATAAATGACAACAATAAAAATGATCTGATGTGCAGTTATGACCGCAATCTCTGTAGAGTAAGGCAAACTTCACAATGGAGCTAGCATGGAACCCCAACGTAAAGGAAGTAATCCAGGTGAGCAGTGGTAATGTTTTTAAAAACAGTTGTAAATATAACACAATACCCTCGGCCGTATGAGCATTGTGCTCTTTAGAATTTGCAGTTGTTTAATTAATTATTAAGATCCTATTATTTTACGTACACTTTGTACATCTTCAATAAAGCTCCGCTATCAATCAATCAAAAACAATATTTACATTTTAACGGTGTCTGAGGAGACCTTGTGTGTGCGTGTACATGAGCTTTTGACAAGTGCGGATGTTGTGCAAATCAAGGACTATTTGTAGATCACCCTATGTGTATTAATGAGACAAATTTTACTCCATAGGAAGCTAGTTTTGAACTAGCAAAAGTTAGCGTGCACACTATTGTCCACAATTTTGCTCTAGAGGTATTATTAAGTTCCAAAAAAGAGCATTTTCAGTTTTAGAAGTGTTTATTTCTCACTAGCTTTTACATAATATATGAAAAAGAGGTTACATTTACACACAAACGAAACAGAGTTTGCAGCTAGCTAACCAGCCTGTGAAGTCATCATGCTAAAACTGCCAAAATGTCTTCTAAATCACTTCAGAGGTGTTATTAGGTTCCAAAAACAGCGTTTCCAGTTTTATACACGTTTCTTTCTTGCTAGAAAGAAACATAATATATGAGAAACATAAATGAAGCGATTTTAGACAAACCTGCCACTGATGTCACGACACAGCTCTACTCTGATTGGCTGTTACCCCACCACTCAAAAAAAAGGGGGAACAGATTGAAACAGAATGTGATGTTTTAACCTCTTAAAATAGGTCAAGGTTAGCCTTGAACTTGTCCAAGGTCTGTGTCCCAAGAATGTTCCCTGTGAATTTGCAGACTTTGGCAGTAATAGGACTGGACTTACTGTATGCTAATCACAGACAGACGAACGGACGCAAAGGTTGCTCAATACCCAATGGCCATATTTGATGGCCTCAGATAAAAAAAATGAGTTATTTCTGAACACATGCCGAACAAAAGGAGAAGCAAAGCCTTTGACAAAGGAGATAAACATCTTGAAAAAGTGACTATTTTGTACTACTTTCAGAAATCTTCCAGTTATTCCACCGTAAAGGTAGTGAAGTCAGGTGCCTTCCCAGAATGCACTGCGCACAACAAATATGGCAGTATCTGTGACTCAGTCTATTAAGTGGAGTGAATCTGTATCATTGAGTGTTGGCAAAGACAACAACAATAGCAATTTCCATAAACAAGCATGGAGGAAATTACAACGAATAGGCCATAATAGCTATATAGTCAATGAAACGGCTACAATACAAAATTAGCAGTTAGGTCAAGTATTGATTTTTCATTTGTTGTTAAAACAACTTGTACATGAGTATGGCACAAATAAATGTTTATAAATGTAATTAATTAGAAAATAAGATGACATATCATGGCAAGCTACTATCCTCTTGCTTCTGTTGGGGGTATGGGCAAACCAGGTAACTATTGTGGTCAGTTTCTCCGTAATCGATATCAACCATCTCCACCAAATTCTCTTTTACAGTTTTTTTCATGATTTATTTCAATAGAGTCCCGAACTCTGAGACCTGCACCTATGCTCCCCACACCTGCAGTAGTAGAGCAGAACACAGAGGAGGATGAGCACCAGCAGGGCCAGCGAGCCCAGAATGGAGAGCAGGAACAGGGTGTGGTAGGTGGTGATGTCCCTTAAGCCTGGGTGGGACAGTCCCAATCCTGAAAGACAATGCACGACACAAAACAGTCTTACAAAGCCAGCGAAACCTTAATTACCTGCACAATGCTCCACATACAGTAGCAACCGCCAGCATTATGCTGAAAACCTTAATGATAAGGAACCAAAATAAACCATTCTGAGTGATATTGATTGCACTTGAATACCCTGGAAGACCATGCATTCAGTTCCATTTTACTTCTATTGGCCTCTCAGCATACAGCAGTAAGACGACTGGACATTAGGGATCTACATCGGATCGCAGTATTATTAAAGTACCTGTTTAAGACTTTCGGCACAGGTATCGGTAATCCCGTACTCGTATTTTCGACCTATCAATGCTGGATGTTATGAGCCATTATGCCTCTGTTTCTGTAGCAGAGTTGAAAAACAGTTTGCAGCGCCTCACGGTCTCTTATGCTGCGTTCACACCGGGAGCGACCAGACGCCACAAATTTGCGTCGGTTGCGTGGCGACTGACATGCCACCATCGCCCGGTGTGTCGCTCTGCTTTCGCAGCAAAAATTCGCCCCAGTGCGTCATCAAATAGGATGAGCTTTCATTCCGCTTGCCAGCTCCAGTTGTCACTCAAGTTAGCATGACGGACCTAGATCACACGGAGCGAGTTGTTGTGGAAAGCTGACAAATGTCATGAGACATTCCCAATTCGGGGAGTATCATTATTTGCTGCAGGAGCTGCGACTTGATGACGGCCGCTTTCAGCAGTCCTTCCGCCTCTGCGGGACCCAGTTTGAGGACCTCCTGTCCCGTTCATGCACGAACATGTAAACAATTAAAAAAAAAAAAACAAACCTCCACTCCCCCTGCTGCGGGGCTGCTGCTCGCTCCAAAAACTCTGTCATAATTGTGTTTAGAAACCAGTCACCATTTGCTTTATTATACATCTGTGTAGTTAATTAATAAAATAATCTTCAGGAACGATTCGCTCGCGCGCACGTAAAAAAAAAAAAACCTCTGCTGCTTGCTGCGGGGCTGCTGCTCCCTCTTCCCCCAAAAAATCTCTCAGAATTGTCTTTAGAAACCAGTCACCACTTGCTTTATTATACATCTGTGTAGTTAATTAATAAAATAATCTTCATGGACGATTCACTCACGCGTGCACATAAAAAAAAAAGAACAATAAAAATAAAAAAAATAAAAATAGAGAACAGCAGCACACCTGCGGCTCTAGTCAAAAACCTTCAGGTTTTTTCCATGGCCCACTTTCATCACACATTGTTATTATTATTACTTCTACTTTGCCATTTGATTTTTAAATAGACCACAGTGGAAATAAGTGTTTTTACTTTCTTGTGTCATCTTTGCATTTTAACATATTATGTACATTGAACTTACTAAATAAAATCACACATGCACGCTTTTAATATACAGATGATTTACCGCCCCTGCTGGAATGGCGTGTGAGTCCAGAATGTAATTATCAACATTCATTGTTCAGTGTTGTTAGCTAATATCTGAATTTCTCCAAAAATATTAAAAAATTATTAGTAAAATGTTAGCGGTGTTCATCCTTGACACACAATACTACGGCAAATATCACCTCTTCCCAGTTTGTCCATGATCGATGTTATGTGCACGCACTCACACACACAGAGCTTTTTGTCCTTTCCGCATTCTACCGTAAGCAAGTGCTTTTATTTTTACACACCCTCAAACAGAGATGGTGGCGGAGCACATCAAACGCACGACACTTCTCACTCATGGTAACAGCAACATGACACTTAACTGACTAAACCAATTGACCTACAAAACACAATAAATCAATAACACTAACAATCTGTTAAACTATCATGAACCACAATAACATTTAAAATCCCAAAACCCAAATTCCCATGGTGCATTGCAACACAACATCCATTGTTCACTATTGTTAGGGAATATCGCTAATTTCTCCATAAATATTAGTCCTATCAACTTTCTGTTTTTGCAGCGTTCATCCTTCACACAAAATACATAAGCATACCAAACGGCAAATGTCAGCTCTCCCCAGTTTCTCTGTGATTGAAGCCAGCCATACATACACACACACACACACACACAGCCCACTTGTCTATTATAATATAGATAACAATAATGATAGCTGGGTAATTGATTAAGCATAACTGGGTCTCTTGAGGGTTCTAGGTTCAAAATAGGGTCAGTTAGGGTTAGAAAATCCATAAATATGTAAATGATTAAGGCTCTTGTGGTTAGTAATCTTAACAACCAAACATGTAGGGTGTGATGTCAAGTTGGGGAAGGGCAAAGGCAAAGAAAATGTGAAAATGTGCAAAAGTAAATACTAATACAACACACATTAAACAGTATAAATTAAGTATTAAAAAGCTGGGTTACACACTAACACTGCACACTACATTTATGCATTTAAATAAAATTTGTATAAGCCGTGTTAAGCAAATAAATTTACCGATATTATGATACGTATCGAGTATCGTACATCCAATGAATCGTATCGTATGGTATTCATTTTTGAGAAACAATGTAGAGCCCTACTGGACATGAAAAGCACCAGCATTACAGCAGAGGGTGAGAGGGGCT
This sequence comes from Thalassophryne amazonica, assembly GCF_902500255.1. Taxonomy (NCBI): domain Eukaryota; kingdom Metazoa; phylum Chordata; class Actinopteri; order Batrachoidiformes; family Batrachoididae; genus Thalassophryne; species Thalassophryne amazonica. The sequence goes on along the minus strand of NC_047120.1, from coordinate 44,441,987 downwards.
ACACTACCTGAAGATGTAGGGAAAGCAGCTAACCAGTAGCCCATCTGAGGAACCACAACATTCCAAACAAACTGTGAGCCATCCTTTTTGATGTACCCCGTTGCATTTCGGACCCATAATCCTGCAAAAATGAAAATGATTGGTCCTTTTTTCACAATTACAGTCTTAGCAAAGACATTTATAGTGAAGCAGATAATGTTAATTTTGCAGCAAAAAACTGCCAATTCTGGTATAAGCACCAAATCTGGCATAATGATTCCCAAGGTAATACTGACCAAATATGGTCAGTTGGCCACTTGAAAATGCAAGATGTCGGCCATTATCCAAGATGGCCGTCAAAATGACCTATGGAAAATTACTTTTTGAATTGAAATGCTCCTGTCACAATGGATCTGTTTTGCAGAATCACTGAAATAAAAAAATGATGTCTAATTTCAAGATGGTCACCAAATCAACGCCAAAATATTTTTTTCAATGATTTGATTTGTGTGATCTTGGTGCCAAATTGTAGGTTTTCATGCATGGTGGATTTAACTGTTCATGTTCCAACAACAATATGACACTCTTAGTGGCATAAATGCTATTTGACCATGTTGACTGCAGACTTTTTAATAGGAAGTCATGCAATAGTTACAAGAGATGAACAGTTTGAAAACATGCTGGGTGGAAAACAATATTACTAATAAGCTTCACTGTAAGTTGGCACATAAACAACAACAACAACAAAAACAAGAATAAACACCATAGCTAAATGGAATTTGACATCAGTATCATTTTAATCAATGATATAGGAGCATTTCTATGCAAAGCCATCCTGGAAAATGGCCGCCATATTGAATTTTATAATCATAAGAATCACCATTCCAAATTTGGTGCTTCTACCACTAAATTCATGATTTTTTCCATTAACTGCTCCACTATAGAAGCAGTAGAACATTCACGCCCAACTCTCACAACATTTGAAAACAGTAATCCACCATTTAATTAGAAGATGACACAAACTACTTCCGTACCTGTCTTAGACTGATACAGCCAAGCAGGCACACTTGTGGCAATCCTGTTGTGAGTGTCAGATGGAAGTGGCACAGAGATGTGGATTGGATCTGAGACCTGGATTGCACTGCCGTCTTTGTCGTAGAGTTGAATGCTGACCACTGCCAATGCTGTTAAGTCCGTCCAGCCCGTCTCTGCACCTGAACGTAAAAACTCATCGCAGTCAGCCAAACATCTAGTAGGAAAACTGTTACATGCTTTTTAATAGTGCTTTATGTTTCTGACAAATAATTTCTTTGATAGAATGGTGTTGAAATTAAAAGACCAGCACCAGTTAAAGGTAACGCAGCAGGCAGGGTGCATAAAGGCAGGAGCTCTGGCTTGTTGTTCATTTGGGGTTTGTGATCACCTTTGATTTTATTCAGAAGCCTCGTGGTCCTTAAAATGGAAACTGGCTTATCAGTAGCCGACAGTGTACTGAGTCAGTACTAAAAGTTTGCAGTTAGCTCTAACTTCCGCTAAATTTTTTTAGCGATTTATTGGTTTAGTGTTATAAAAATTAACATTTCAGTTATAGTGCAGCAGATAAGTGAATATTTACTGAGGGATCTTTCAAATGGTGATGCAAGCACCAAATTTGGCACACATACTCCTTAGACATTACTCTTTTAAAAATGCCGGGTACCCACGTGAACTTTCAATAGACGGCCAAGAAGGGGTCAATTGAAGTATTACACAGGGGTCAAAATTTAAAAATGTTCCAATCATATTGAAAGGTATTCCATATTATTTGTCTGATCATAAAGATTCCAAAAAGGTATAGTTTGGACTATCTGTGAATGAATGTTCCGGAGTTATGGGGTAAAAACAGCAAGAACAGTGACAAAGGTCAGTTTCAATTTGTACAGAGGTCAAAAGTTAAAGTTGCTCCAATTTTGGTAATAAGTGATGCAAATTATTAGTTGGGTGAATACGGTTTTAAAAAGGAATAGTTTGAATCATGTACCATGCTTAGTTATCATGTTACAGGGTAACATATGTCACATGACATAGAATCCAATGGATGCTGATATTGTTTAACCTTTACTTTGCAAACCAAGCATGCAACACAGTCAAAACTATTCCATTTATTAATCCCATTAGCTCAACCAGTAATTTGCACCACTTTTTGCCAAAATTGGAGCAACTTTAACTTTTGACCCCTGTACAAACTGAAATTGACCTCTCAGTGTTCTTGCTGTTTTTACCCCATAACTCCAGACCATTCATTCACAGATAGTCCAAACTATACCTTTTTGGAAACTTTATGATCAGACCAATAATATGGAATACCTTTCAATATGATTGGAGCATTTAAAATTTTGACCCCTGTGTAATAATTCAATTGACCCCTTCTTGGCCGCCTATTCAAAGTTCACGTGGGTACCCGGCATTTTTAAAAGAGTAATGTCTAAGGAGTATGTGTGCCAAATTTGGTGCTTGCATCACCATTTGAAGCATTTTTTTCAGTTATCCGCTGCACTATTAGGGGATTAGCAGTTATCAAAGCTAACTTTTTGGTTAGCTGTGCCCACCATAGTTGAAGTAGAGTATAAGTCACACCTGTCCAACCCCCCCCCCCCCCCCCCCAAAAAAAACAAACAACAAAAAAAGCAATTAAATAATATAAAAAATAAATAAATAATATTTAAAAGTCACACCGGAATTTGTGGTGCCTGATGCCTCTCTTTTTAACACAGTGGGGCTGAGTTTAACAACAGCTAGGAACTCAGTGTAGCACATGTGCACACCACAGCCTATGCTGATACTTAACATTAAGACTTTTAAATTCCAAAGAATAAGCAAGATGGACAAATAAACATGGATTGCTGGCTCACAGCGCTGGAAACGCTACAATAAAAATCTGAGTCCATTTGGTTTTTAATTGTCATGATTCAGCCGGGTTGGGCCTGGCTGTTATTGTTTTGAAGCCTTTTTTCCATGTTTGTGCTCTCCTTCATTCCATGTATCATTGTCATGCTTCTGCTGGTCTTGTTTCTTGTCTGGTTATTTTCCTTTAGTTATTTGTTGCACTCTGTTTGCCATTTATTTTGTGTTACTTTATTGTGCTTTAGTCACAGGGTTTTGTTACTATTTATTTTCAGTGCTTCTTTTCTGTATGTTCAATTTGTTATTTATTGCACCTTCTGTTTATCAGTTATCTTGCTCTTGGTTATGTTCCTTTAGTTATTTGGTGCACTCTGTTTGCCATTTAGTTTGTGTTACTTTAGTCACAGGGTTTTTTTGTTATTTACCTGCAGTGCTGCTTTTGATTATGTTCCCTTCGTTAGTTATGGCATTTTCTGTTTATCTGTTATCTTATTTATTATTTGCATTATTCTCTGTTTTTCAGTAGTTTATTTTGGCTGCTCTCAATTATGATGTCTGTTACGCTTTTATGTCTGGTTTTGTTCTCATGTTCATGCTCTATTTTTGTCCTCTGTTTGATTTCTGTTCTGTTTGCCCTCACGCCCATCTGTCTTGGTTCATTTCACTTCACTGTACCTGCCTCACGTCTTTCACTCACACTCTTGCCACGAGCTCATGTGTCTTTGTCTTTTACATCACTCCACTCAGTTTCCCTTCCTTCACTATCTTGCACAGTGTTTACTCTTTAGCCAGAAGCCACACCCCTTCTAGATTGTTCCTCACTTGCACCTTGTTTACACCACCTGTCCCTCATTTCGCACTAATTAGCCCACAAGTATTTAAGCCTCCACAGTCTCAGGGCTCTCTGCCAGATTGTAGTCTTTGAACTCTTTCCAGCGCCATTCACAGTCTTGTTTTTGTCTTGCCTTGTTCTGAACATTGCTCTGTACCTCGACCACGCCTTTTGCTTCATCCCGGATGTCTGAGTTTGCTTGTGCCTCTGAACCCTGCTCGTTTGTGACTACGCCTCAGCCTAATCCTGTTTGTACCTCTGCCACGCTGACTGATAACCTGTGTATTGAAACCAAGCCTGGAATAAAGACCATGATTTCTCCCACACTAAAGCCTTGTCCGGGGGTTTGCATTGTGGGTCCAGCCGTCCCTGGTGACGGGCTCCCGCCCACCCTGACATTAATCAGCTCTTTAATTTGGGATTTTTGTTATTGTGTACTTTAATGATTGCTGTTTATTCGATTATTACTGGAATTTATTTTTGTTTAATGCTATTTGATTCCTGGGAAAACTTGAAATAAATATAATTTTTACTAGTAGTAGTAATAATGAGTGCATGAATTTTAAGTATGCCTATGCACATGGAAACTACCGTGTTACAAACACATTATTTTTCGCAGCACAGATGTCTGAGTCAGATGTCAACCTGAGCTATTTGTCTCCTGGCCAAGAAGGAAGGGAAAACCTCCGATTTCATACTGGCTCCTGGCTGTCGTCAGTGCGGCGGACAAAGCGGTGTAGTTGGAGTTGGTTGACAGGTGAATGGATTTCCTCTGGAGTTGCACCAGTGGCTGGTTATGAGCACCTGAAAATTAAACACCCACCGCATGTGAAAACTGTCGCTTAGGAGATGCAACATTTTTAAAAAAGCTTTCTGCCACTGTTTGTTACTATGGTGATACAAGCAGCTCACAGCGCAGTGGCACCAACATGTGAAGCAGCAAAATGTGCAGCGGTTTGAGCAGGAAAGAACAAGGGTGCTCTCTGCGGGACACAAAGGTAAATGTCCCTTTAGGGGACATAAGCACATTTTAAGCTCTTCCAAGATGATAGACGCCAGTTTTCACAAGCTACTAGGTAATAAATGTTGCACAATACTGTAGATAATATCAGGTGCATATGAAATATAAAATACCGACCGGTAAGGTATGAACTCGTATGCACCCAACATTATCTAATGAGCACTGGGTACTATCGAGTGCAGACCCCATATTATCCAGTACAATATTTAGCGAGCATTTATGGTCTTGTGTGCACAAGATATTGTCTACTATCTAGTGAACAATAGGTACTGTCTTCTGCACAAAAGACATCTATTATCAAGTCGGCATTATGTATTATCTGGTGCACACCTACAACAGGAGACCATAGTCTCATTTGAACCCTCCGTGATATCGCGGGATCTGACCACTTACGGGGACCTCCATTTAATATATACGCAACATAACTTCACATGGATAAATGGTATACGGTTTTGTTTTCAGCTACAATCACTGAAGCGATCACAAAAAGTATTTTTTTTTCTGTTCCCGGTGGAGAAGAAAAGGCGATGCGGTAGGAGACGTCGCGTCAGTAAGTGTTAGCCTACACAGCTAACCAGAGTAGCTCCATTATCTCGCCTGCAAAACCGCCTCCACGTTTGTGCTCCGGATCATAAACAAACTACATTCACTTTGTTTGCGTGTAATTTGCCCAAAACCCCATTGAAAATGCCGTGATTTGTACCCCGGAAGCAGAGAAATTACGTCATCTGTGTCATATTTTACCCCTTTAGCGCCCGCCCCAAATGAGACTGCACTGCCCTACTATCTAGCATCTATTGAGCACTAGCTGTATCATCTAGTGTGTACCAGCTTTTACCTTGTATTTTAGTCAGCACAAGATATTGTCTGGAGTACAAAAGATATTAATACAGTAACATGCTGTTGTTGTGTGGTATGCATTTTCTGACTCCTTCTGTTCACGCCAAGTCGCCCAAAATGACAGATATTCGCCCGAGTTAGACGAGGACGAATGTCTTCGACAACAGCATGTTATTTGCATTATTTTCACTTTTTACTGAGATACACAACACGTAACGCGTACATAAATAGTTGTCTCACTTAACTTTTGTCATGTCAGATGGCGCGCGCGCTGCTGTCCAAATTCAGCAGTGCGTCCTCATCAAGCTGGCTGGCTGCTGTTCATTGTCGTACTATCCATGAGAAAATCATCTGGAAAATCCATATTGGGACCAAAACACACTTCTCGCCTTTTCATCTTTTCCTCTGCCGCGTTTTTTTTTTTCCCCCTCTGCGGACAGTTCTTGGGCTGCACGCATGCTATGACGTCATTTGTTTACGCACAGCGGGCGGGTATAGCCAGGTAGCGTCGACGTAAATCTACGATACCGGCCCAGCAACGCCCCAGTAAAGTGATAATAATATCAGTTATCAAGTTGTTTTCTGAAGGGTGTAAAAAGCCATATTCATTGGTGAACAACTTGATAACGATTTTATTATATACCTATAAATGATAAATGTTGTATGGTTTTCTGAAGGGTATAAAAAGCCATATTCATTGGTGAAGAACTTGATAACAATTTTATTATATACCTATAAATGATAAATGTTGTATGATTTTCTGAAGGGTGTAAAAAGCCATATTTATTGGTGAACAACTTGATAACGATTTTATTATATACCTATAAATGATAAATGTTGCATGGTTTTCTGAAGGGTGTATAAAGCCATATTCATTGGTAAAACAACTTGATAATGATTTTATCATATATCTATAAATTATAAATGTTGTATGGTTTTCTGAAGGGTGTAAAAAGCCATATTCATTGGTAAAACAACTTGATAATGATTTTATCATATATCTATAAATGATAAATGTTGTATGGTTTTCTGAAGGGTGTATAAAGCCATATTCATTGGTAAAACAACTTGATAATGATTTTATCATATATCTATAAATGATAAATGTTGTATGGTTTTCTGAAGGGTGTAAAAAGCCATATTCATTGGTGAACAACTTGATAACGATTTTATCATATACAGTGGTCCCTCGTTTATCACGGGAGTTACGTTCTAAAAATAACCCGCAATAGGCGAAATCCGCGAAGTAGTCAGCGTTATTTGTTACAATTATTATAGATGTTTTAAGGCTGTAAAACCCCTCACTACACACTTTATACACTTTTCTCAAACAGGCATTAACATTTTCTCACTTTTCTCTCCTGTGTAAACACTCAAAGTTCAAACCTTAGTAGAAAAAAATAGAACATTTTCCTATAAATAATTATGATGGCTTTTAGAACTAACAAATTAAATTTTAATGATCAACCTACGTGGTTGGACACGTAAGAAATTATTAATAGTGAATCACCACTATTTCACAGTTCATCTGACTGCGCCTCTTCGTCGTGGGCCGCTCCGTTGTCCGGATTGGCTGATTACTCAGGTGGTATGAAAAATATTACCCGTCCGTGAAAAGGGTGTATTGCTATTTATTCTTTTGTGTTTTATCCAATCATACTGGCGCATCATTTATAGGTATATGATAATATGTAATATCTACTGAGAATAAGGCATTACTTAATATTACCCAGTATCATCTAGTATCCATTGAACCCCAGTGAGTACTAGGTATTTTCTACTCACTTTGGATCAGGAGAGCACATGTGCCAGTGGCCACATTGTGTAACCATCCTCGGACCAGGTTGGCACACCAGATATTGAATAGTATATAGAGAGGACAAGAAACTTTGGGAGTAAAAAAAAAATTATAATTGTAATATCAAAATGATATTAACTAGTTATCATGATATATATTTTATAAATGCCTTGTGATGAAGACAAAAATTTCAATAATGAAGGGAAAACTGAATTTTGAAATATTTATACTCAAAAAGTATGTGTAAAGAAAGTTTGAGAAAAATTTATATTTTTCTTACCCGGTGATCCGGACAGCACCTGTAGCATGTCATCGTAGAGAATGAGTGTGCCGGGCCGCTGCACAAGGAGGTACAGGCTGACTGATGCATACACTGAAAGAGCAGAGATACTAACATTAGCACACACGTCGTGACGGAATTTAACTTGGCCAGCAGCAGATTTTACACAGAATAATCACAAAAAAACTTTTGTCAGCTCTCTGTGACTTACAGGGAATCCGGCTGGAGTGCCACGGCACAGAGTTGGTGACATAATCGGGTTTGGATGCCGTAATGATCACCCACGTTCCTGCATGGTACAGGAAGCTGACGCTCAGGATGCCGTCGCTACCGGCCTTACTGGATGCCAAGATGGTTTGATTCCCATGGACATCCACGTGAGCGTCCGCTAAAGGTGACAGGTCACTGTTGTCAAACACCTGGACTTTTATTTGCACCTCTGTAGGAGAACATAGCACATGAAAGGGTATGGGCATTACTGTAAATGTCCACCAGGTGGAGACCATGCTCCTTTTTGAGAACCCTGAGTACAAGGTGCAGTGGGATAGGGTGGTGAACCTGTTGCTTACAGTAGTAGATGATATGGCTTGTTGACTATCTAAGAAGTCTGTGCTCCAGTATTTCCACTGAATGAAATTTTGGTAATATTTAATTTGGATTTTAGCACAATAACAGTTACTCTCATGTTGCCACAGTTAATGAGGCTGGATGTTGGTCAGAGTTTTTTTTAATATCTGCCCCCTTGTCACATATTAAAAGAATGAGTCCTGAAAAATATGCATTAATCAAAAACCCAAAATGAAGGTTACCTAGCCTGTCAGCCTTATGGACTGGATTTATACAGTGTTTTTCCATCTGAATCAGAAGCTCAAAGCACTTTACAATGATGCCTCACATTCACCCATTCACTCACATACTGATGTCAGGGTGGTGCCATACAAGGTGCTCACTACACACCAGGAGCAACTTGGGGATTAAGGACCTTGCTCAAGGGTCCTTAGTGATTGTCTAGTGTGGCTGGGGTTTGAACCGAGGATCCTCTGGTCAGTGCTTAACCACTAGACCATCACCTCCCTCCCTTATCTAGCTTGGAAATGTTGAGATAGGTGGGCATGTTCCAAATACTTAGTATGTACTTAATGTCCATTAACAAATATGAGAAGGGACACAATTTGGATGTACTACACCACTGCCATCTTAATCATCATTTGACCCAAATGTTAAAGAGATGATGTATGTACACAATTTTCCCGGGAAGTTCTCCTTCTTTGGGTACCATGTTCCGCCTTTCTCATGGTATAGTGTAGTATACTAGTCCATTTACGCACTATGGAACTAGTAAATCTACCTGGTACTACAAACAAATGCATACTATTTATTTGGATACTGTATGGATTGTGATGTTTTGCTTTTCGCTGACTGTATATTAAGCTAGTATGAGTGTTCAGCTGTAGCGCACTCAGGATATGTACAGTCTTCATACAGTTTGACCAAGTAGCAACCTCTGTTGCTGAAAAGCGGAACTGCCAAAATCTGCAATTCCTTGACTGGCCACTTGAGGCTGGCTCCAAAAGCGAGTCAATTGCCAGAGATGACCATGTTAAGTTGTCCAACTTTAAATCAGAAATAAGTTTGCAATCATATATATTATATATATATATATATATATATATCTTCTTCTTCCTCTTTCGGCTGTTCCCGTTAGGGGTCGCCACAGCAGATCAATCGTTTCCATCTCATCCTGTCCTCTGTATCTTCCTCTGTCACACCAACCACCTGCATGTCCTCTCTCAGCACATCCATGAACTTCCTCTTTGGTCTCCCTCTTCTCCTCCTGCCTGGTGGCTCCATCCTCAGCATCCTTCTCCCTATATACCCTGGGTCCCTCCTCTGCACATGTCCAAACCATCTCAATCTCGCCTCTCTGACTTTGTCTCCAAATCGTCCCACCTGAGCTGTCCCTCTGATATGTTCATTCCTAATCTTGTCCATTCTTGTCACTCCCAAAGAGAATCTCAACATCTTCAGCTCTGCCACCTCCAGCTCTGCCTCCTGTCTTTTTGTTAGTGCCACTGTCTCTAAACCATACAACATAGCTGGTCTCACTACTGTTTTGTAAACTTTCCCCTTCACTCTTGCTGATATTCTTTGGTCACAAATCACTCCTGCCACCTTTCTCCACCCACTCCACCCTGCCTGCACTCTCTTCTTCACCTCTCTACCACACTCCATTACTTTGAACAGTTGACCCCAAATATTTAAACTCATCTACTTTCACCACTTCTACTCCTTGTAACTGCACTATTCCACTGGGCTCCCTCTCATTCACACACATGTACTCAGTCTTGCTTCTACTGACTTTCATTCCCCTTCTCTCCAAAGCATATCTCCACTTCTCCAGACTAGACTCAACTTGCTCTCTACTCTCACTACAGATCACAATGTCATCTGCAAACATCATAGTCCATGGGGACTCCTGTCTGATCTCATCTGTCAACCTGTCCATCACCACTGCAAACAAGAAAGGACTCAGAGCTGATCCTTGGTGTAATCCCACCTCCACCTTGAATGAGTCTGTCATTCCGACTGCGCATCTCACCGCTGTCACACTATTCTTGTACATGTCCTGCACTACCCTAACATACTTCTCTGCCACTCCAGACTTCCTCATACAATGCCACAACTCTTCTCTTGGCACCCTATCATAAGCTTTTTCTAAGTCCACAAACACACAATGTAACTCTTTCTGTCCTTCTCTGTACTTTTCCAACAGTATTCTCAGAGCAAACATTGCATCTGTAGTGCTCTTTCTCGGCATGAAACCATATTGCTGCTCACAGATCTTCACCTGTTTTCTAAGCCTAGCTTCTACTACTCTTTCCCATAACTTCATGCTGTGGCTGCAGCTCTGCACATCACCCTTGTTCTTGAAAATAGGAACCAGCACACTTCGTCTCCACTCCTCAGGCATCCTCTCACTTTCCAAGATTTTATTAAACAATCTGGTTAGAAACTCTACTGCCATCTCTCCTAGACATTTCAATGCCTCCATTGGAATGTCATCTGGACCAACTGCCTTTCCACTCTTCATCCTTCACACCAATTAGCTAAACTGCAGGATTGTCTTACAGACATAAAGACATGGATGACCTCTAATTTCCTGCTTTTAAACTCAGATAAAACTGAAGTTATTGTACTTGGCCCCACAAATCTTAGAAACATGGTGTCTAACCAGATCCTTACTCTGGATGGCATTACCCTGACCTCTAGTAATACTGTGAGAAATCTTGGAGTCATTTTTGACCAGGATATGTCATTCAATGCGCATATTAAACAAATATGTAGGACTGCCTTTTTGCATTTACGCAATATCTGTAAAATTAGAAAGGTCTTGTCTCAGAGTGATGCTGAAAAACTAATTCATGCATTTATTTCCTCTAGGCTGGACTATTGTAATTCATTATTATCAGGTGGTCCTAAAACTTCCCTGAAAAGCCTTCAGTTAATTCAAAATGCTGCAGCTAGAGTACTAACAGGGACTAGAAGGAGAGAGCATATCTCACCCATATTGGCCTCTCTTCATTGGCTTCCTGTTAATTCTAGAATAGAATTTAAAATTCTTCTTCTTACTTATAAGGTTTTGAATAATCAGGTCCCATCTTATCTTAGGGACCTCATAGTACCATATCACCCCAATAGAGCGCTTCGCTCTCAGACTGCAGGCTTACTTGTAGTTCCTAGGGTTTGTAAGAGTAGAATGGGAGGCAGAGCCTTCAGCTTTCAGGCTCCTCTTCTGTGGAACAAGCTCCCAATTCAGATCAGGGAGACAGACACCCTCTCTACTTTTAAGATTAGGCTTAAAACTTTCCTTTTTGCTAAAGCTTATAGTTAGGGCTGGATCAGGTGACCCTGAACCATCCCTTAGTTATGCTGCTATAGACTTAGACTGCTGGGGGGTTCCCATGATGCACTGAGTGTTTCTTTCTCTTTTTGCTCTGTATGCACCACTCTGCATTTAATCATTAGTGATTGATCTCTGCTCCCCTCCACAGCATGTCTTTTTCCTGGTTCTCTCCCTCAGCCCCAACCAGTCCCAGCAGAAGACTGCCCCTCCCTGAGCCTGGTTCTGCTGGAGGTTTCTTCCTGTTAAAAGGGAGTTTTTCCTTCCCAATGTCGCCAAGTGCTTGCTCACAGGGGGTCGTTTTGACCGTTGGGGTTTTTACGTAATTATTGTATGGCTTTTGCCTTGCAATATAAAGCGCCTTGGGGCAACTGTTTGTTGTGATTTGGCGCTATATAAATAAAATTGATTGATTGATTGATCCTCTTCATAGCAGCCCTCACTTCTTCCTTGCTAATCTCTTTTACTTCCTGATTTACTCTCACCACATCATCCAGCCTTTTCTCTCGCTCATTTTCTTTATTCATCAACTCTTCAAAATATTCCCTCCACCTTCTCAGCACACACTCCTCACTTGTCAGCACATTACCATGTGCATCTTTTACCACCCTAACCTGCTGCACATCCTTTCCAGCTCTGTCCCTTTGTCTGGCCAATCGGTACAAGTCCTTTTCTCCTTCCTTACTATTCAACTTCTTGTACAGCTCGCAATATGCCTTTTCCTTTGCTTTTGCCACTTCTCTTCTCGCCTTACGCCGCATCTCCTTGTACTCCTGTCTACTTTCTTCATCTCTCCGACTATCCCAAAACTTTTTCGCCAACCTCTTTCTCCTTATGCTTTCCTGGACCTCTTCATTCCACCACCAAGTCTCCTTGTCTTCCTTCCACTGTCCAGATGTCATATCCAGTACTGCCCTAGCTGTCTCCCTCACCACATCTGCAGTACTTTTCCAGTTGTCCAAAACTGCTTCCCCTCCATCCAGTGCTTCTCTCACCTGCTCGCTAAATTTCACACAACAGTCTTCCTCCTTCAGCTTCCACCATCTGATCCTTTGTTGAGCTCTCACTCTCTTCTTCTTCTTTACCTCTAAAGTCATCCTACAAACAACCATCCTATGCTGTCTAGTGACACTCTCTCCTGCTACCACCTTACAGTCTGTGATTTCTTTTAGCTTGCATCTCCTATAAAGAATGTAGTCCACCTGTGTGCACCTTCCTCCACTCTTATATGTTACCCTGTGCTCCTCCCTTTTCTTAAAGTAGGTATTCACCACAGCCATTTCCATCCATTTTGCAAAATCAACTACCATCTGTCCTTCCCCATTCCTATCCTTGATACCATATCTACCCATTACTTCCTCATCACCTCTGTTCCCTTCACCAACATGCCCATTGAAGTCTGCTCCTATCACCACATTTTCATGCTTGGGCACACTCTCCACCACCTCATCTAACACACTCCAGAAATCTTCTTTCTCCATCTCACAACCTACCTGTGGGGTATATGCACTGATGATATTCATCATCACCCCTTCAATTTCCAACTTCACACTCTATATATATATATATATATATATATATATATATATATATATATATATATAAACTGGTGTTACTCTCAATTCACAGTTTTAGAGTATCCCAGAATCCTAGTGGAAGCAGGAGGAGGAGGAGGAGGAATGTCCGACGCTTCCCTCTGCTGATCTCAAGTGGAACAGCTACCGAGCTGCTTCTTGTTTCACACCAAGGTGAAGACTGCAGCCCACACGGTTTTAGAGTATCCCAGAATCCTTTGCGCGCTGGGGAGGGAGGCTTGATAATGGCTCAGCTTAATGCTAACTTTATCATTGAAAATGCCATAGACATACTAATGTGTTAGCATCGGTCCTGTTTTTAAGTTATAAAATAAATCTATCAACTGTTTCAGAAGACCATAACAGGTCGGTTTAACATAAAAAAGGTAAATATTACTCACAGGCTCTTTAGGGTTTTAATGGGGAAAAAGTAAGATAAAGCAAAATAAAACAAAGAACCAACGAAGCAGCACATCGAAGATCGAAGCACTGCTTCATTGGTTCAAGATTCAAAGCAAAGCCACGCTGCAGAAACGATTGATTACAGACCTGCTGCAGGGTCTGTAATCAATGTAGAGAAATGATCATTTTCCTGATAAACACCCCCAAAAACAATGGCCACTCTGAAGGACTGATAAAGGAATCATTAAGCAAAAAGGCTGTTGATGTCGATGGATCAAATCATTTCTTAAGGAGGCCCGAAAAGAAATGATTCCTGACACGCAACCCCATGCTACACTAACAGCAACATGCTTTGTTTTTTGTTGTTGTTTATAAAACTCACATTAAAGACTCACGATTATCTTAGTTAAACACCTAAATACATATTTTTGTTGAACTCACCTCCATAACGATGCAATGTTGCAAACAAGTTGCTTGTCCACTCCACCACCTGCAAACGCTTGTTTACACCGACAACAAAATCTTGGCCCCCCCAGCGACAACA